>NW_027142355.1:1043687-1614361 GCF_026170545.1 Melanerpes formicivorus
ACAATGTTTGCCGTGTTGTATCAGCCCAGTTATGATGATTAGGACTGAAGAAGAGGACGGATGTGGTTTTAATGGACTCTTCTCTCACATAGTGCCAGCTTCCTACAGCTTTCTCTGTGGATAGACTAAATGGATCTGGGGAAGGTTCACATGAAGTTGACATTGTTGTCCTCCATGTTGTGTTTTTGTAGGGGATATGGCTTCATTGTCCAGTAATCTGACCTTTAGATAAACCTGCAGTGACTGGAACTTCCCCACTGCTGCCTGTTTGGGGATGTCACACATGAAACTGAGTTAGAAGCTGCAGGAACTTGCAGAGTTTTCTGTGAATAGCAGACAGTGACCAAACCCCACGTGCCTGAGTTAGCTGACACGTGGATCTTAGGGAATCAGCCTACCATTTTTCACCTGGGGAGGGAGTTTTGTTTTTATCCAGTCCAGGGAGTCTACCTGAAACAGCAACAGCTCTGTTTCTTGTAGATCAACATATTTGTTTATAAAGAAATTGCACATGTAGTAAGTGGTTGTCAGGGACCAAATGTTGGCAAATTTGAGCATGCCTGCAGCTGAAACTTTCAGCAGGGCTATTTCCCCTGAGTTGCCTAGACACAGCTAGGCACTCACCGACCTGCAGGCAATGTTGCTTTATCTGCATTCAAATGCGAATGGCAAGCATTTCAAGTGAGGAGTAAACAGCCTGTTCACCTCCTTCATGGCTTTCATAACCATTTAGCTGAGTGACCTAAAGAACGTTCAAGTGCAGATTATGTGGGCTAGAGCAAGAGATAAGAGGGAAAGCATCCCAGTAGTCACACCTACATGACACACCATTCCAGAGTCCTGCAGCTGGACCTGGCTTTGAATATTCTTGAACCTTCATTGACCGAGAAAACAAATAAACCCCATTCTCTTTTAATCAGAAGCTCAGTCCTCATCTAACACCTCCTACAGAACCAGGGAAAGGCTTTCATTGCTTTCAGCCTTTCAAATTACTCCTGCTACATCAAGCCAACATTCCACTCCTGTAAAATCTTGTACTTAAAAGCTGCAAACACTTCAATCAAACTCAAAAATATGTGACTAAGAAGGAGCTGCACAACACAAGTGACAGGTCTCAGATTTCTTTTCTACTGGCTTCTGTTACTGGCAGCATTTTTAGAACAGATTTGTTTGGTTGGGGGGGTTTTGTGAATCTCACACCACTAATTATCACTGAAAAGCTCAAGTTTCTCACAATTCAGTGCTGCCCAAGCCCTGCTGCTAAGCACATAGCTGCAGCGAGTCTGGGAGCAGGCTGTAATCTGAACCTAAATCTGGATCTGAGGCATCCTCCTTGGCCTCATCGCCAGTTACCATCCTTCCAGCAGAGGACTAAAAATAATGGATAGAGAGTGCCAAATCTAGCAGACTGGTGTGTGCATTCCCTTTTAATTGATGCAGTGTTAAGTGTAGGGTTTGAACCAGTACAGGTCAGAGAGGCAAAGCCTTCTCTCTGGTTTTTCCTCTCCATTTGTCTCTTGTCTAACCTTCCACTACAGAGATATCACTGGGATAGATCAAGCATGTGAAACGTGGTTCAGTAAAGCACAAGCACAATGGACTGTCTTTAATTATTGTCATATTTGGGTGGAAAATACTATTTACCCTCATCCAGCTTTCAAATTATTTCAGTTTCCCTGCACTGCATCCAGTCTTCCCAGCTGGGAAGCAGGAATCTGGATGTTATGAAGAAATCACAAGCTCAATTAGGAGAATTCCACCTGGGAAATCATACTGCTTAGGATTACAAGGCTAAATGCTTTTGTTTGGCTCATCCAGAACATTTGCAAATGCACAGGGATTGCTTATACCAGCATCTCATTGCAAGAAGCTGACAGTCCTTAATTGAGTAGAGTGTCCCTCTGCCACCAGAAGTGGATTTGCCTGAGTAAGGGCTGTGATAGATTGTCTAAGGGAGCAGTTGCTATACTCACTCTCCAGGCAGCACAAAAGAGGAACAAAGGGACTAAGTTTGTTAAGACTTGCAAAATTTTGTGAGTTATTAGCCCATTTAAGAAGACTCAGACATCCTGACATCTAATCCCATGTTAGAGCATATGCATGCCACAAAGATTTGGTGTTCTTTCCAAACATGAGAAATGTCATTAACTAACACTGTAGTGTCAAACAGGAGAAGCTCTGAGGACAAGATGTGGCTTTTCGGACTCCCCCTCCGTAGACTTTCTTCCATGTAAGAATCAAGCTTGTGCACAAGCCACTGCCTGCCCATACATCTCTTGGGCTTGCAGAGATTATTTAGTCTCCTCTTCAGCATCAGGCAGTAATTTTACACAAGCAGTAAGGGAATTTTCCTTTCCAGGACCAGCCATCATTCTCCAGCTCCTTCCCTGGCCCTTGTTGCTGTGTGAGCAGGACCAAGTTGAGAGCCCATCAGAGAGGAGACAGGAAAGAGACAGCAAGGTGAGGCCAAAAAGGGCCAAGTGTGCTCTGTTGCCCCCTGCACTAGGAAAAGAAAACTCAGGCCTTATGCAAACCCTGAGGCAAAAGTTTTCTCGGCAGAGTGAACTGGGCAGTGATGAGTTGCTCAGTTGCAGTTCCTTGGAGTTACTCCTGCATAAGAAGTCTATCTCCAACATGCTGAGGGTTGTCCCCATCCAGCTGTTGCTGGGGCAGAAGGAGCCAGTGACCAGAACCTTACTATTCTGCCGGAGCAATGTTAGGATGGAAGCTATTTTCCTTATGCATAAGGGGAGGGAAGCAGAGGTCTATGGGTTGATACTGAAGGAGCTCCAGCAAAAGAGAGTTCATAGCTGTTTATCCGACTACGAAGATGACCATATGAAAGAGGTAGACTGATGGGCTCCTCAAAGCACTTCAGTCAGCAAAAGATTTATAACAAAACTTGACTTTGCAACCTACTAATTTTCAGCTTTCCAGACGGTTTTCCACAGCTTTTGTCTGACTTCACTTTTTCTGCTTCAAGTTTCTGCATTTGGCAAAATTCCTACTCTAGGTCTTTGTGCTAGAAAAGTTTCAATAGCTTTGATAAGAAACACCAGGCAACAAGTTAAATTTAAGTGAAAGCTATGAATAAAATAAGCACAGCAGTTCAGCTGAGTAACCTTCTAGAAATGAGAGAAAGCAAAATACAATACAGGGTCAGAAAGGATGGATTTAGCACAAAGCAACCAGTGCAAACATCACCTAAGAGAGATGACAGAGCTCATAGGACAAGGCTTGGGAGCAGTGTACTTCATAGAATCACAGGATCACAGAAACATTCAGCTTGGAAAAGAGCCTCAGGATCACCAACGCCAACCCAGAACCCTGCTCTGCAAGGCTCACCCCTAAACCACAGCCCCAAGCACCACAGCCAAACCACCTGCAAACACAGCCAGCATTGGGGACTCCACCACCTCCCTGGGCAGCACATTCCAAGCCCTCACCACTCTTGCCTGAAAAAAAGCTTTCCTAATGTCCAGCCTGAACCTCTCCAGGGGCAGCTTGAGGCCATTCCCTCTTCTTCTGTCACTAATGAGCTGTGAGCAGAGACCAGCACCAACCTCTCCACAACCTCCTTGCAGGTAGCTGTAGAGAGCCAGGAGGTCTCCCCTCAGCCTCCTCTGTTTCACACTACCCATCCCCAGCTCCTTCAGTCTCTCTTCATCAGATTTAATCTCTGTCTTATCTCATTTGCGGGTGAGATATAATGGGGAAAACTCCCAGTTCACCCCCTTGGCAGAATCAATCCTGCTAGTCTCACTTAACACGTCCTTAATGTCCAATCCAGGTTGCACCTCCTATACACTGGTTTTAAATCACTGTCTTCAGCCAAATTGCTCTCTTATTGCATTTCCTATATTTCCTCCACAATCAGAAATAATTTGTGTCCTTGCCAATATGACTTTAGACTGCTGCCATGTTATTTTAACCACTTTCTCCCCTTCAGCCAGCTTCTCATAATACCTCACAAAGCAATAAACAGAGCTAATTATATTTCATCTGCTTGAACTCTGTAAGTAAACATGTGCTGATGATCACACTTACCCTGCAAAATGCAAGACCAAAGACATGAAGTCCATCCATTATAAAATAAAAGTAAATGAAAGCACCTTAATTTAAACAAATAGGTGATGGAGTCAAAGCTGAGAGTGAGTTTAGTTACCACAGCCACTAACATTGTGGTCCTTTACTCATAGAGATAAGCAACAGGAGAGCTGCAGCCTGGGATGAAGGCAGCTTTAAACGGCAAGTAAAAGGTAGATGGTGAAAATCTGCTGTTCTCAGCAGAGAAAACTGAGGCATAGCTACAGAAGTAATCTTCACAAATAACTTGGACTCTTTTTTGCCACAGAGTCAATGCAGAGATGACAATCAGTCATTCCCTGAATTGTGTTCCCAGGTATTTCCTTGATATCTTCTGCAGTTTGAGCAAATCACTGTCGCTCATTTGAGTTGGGATTTGGCACTAAAGCATCTTTAAAGTCCCTGGTGTCAGAGCACAGAAAATCAGGCAGGTGATCTGAAACACACTGAGAGCATTTAAAAGGGCAGAAGACAACAGTTTAATTATGTCAACAAGAAAATATCAACGAGAGCACGTTTAAGTTGTGCAGGTTTATGGGCATTAAAAAGGTATCTCTGTGTTTCCTCCCACAAACAGTCGCTGTTATTGGCTGCCGCGGTTTGCCTCTGAAATCACTTCCCTTGTCCGTTAAAAGATATTATTTCTGACTGCAGGAAACAGAGGAACTCATACTATTGAAAGAAAAACAAAAATACAAGCCAAACACTTTAGAACAGAAGTGAAATATTCTAATCAAAAGAAAGCATAAAAGATTAAAGGTGAGATATAGTAAATGAGTTACTGTCAGAATGAGATTCAGGTTTGAAATTAGAACGCTCTGAAAACAGTGAACACATTAAACACGACCTTTAAGCTTCAGTTTGGTGTGTGGGAGTGTGAGGTTAATGAACTAGATGAGAGATCATGTTTGTAAGAACTCTGCCTGCTGATGGAGCAGCCTTAGCCTGGTCAGCGCTGGCAGCATGCTCCCCAGCAGTGGACTCTAGGGTCTGACACGTTATTTATTTGATGAAGTAGTTTATCTTCAGCCCCATTGTTTTGTATTTCCTTTGTGTTCTTCATACTTTTCATGATTTTAAGCACAAAAATAAAACTATGAGCTTTTGGCTAGGGCCAAAACTGTGCATCCAAAACCAGCAGAGCATTTGGACTGAGAGGCTGGAGAGGAGTACTTGATGCTCAGCCCCCTACATCGTTGGGCCTTATTCTAGTTTGTACCTGAGCCACCAGATGTGTATTAAACTTGTATTTGTGACATCCAAAGCAAAGGTTTGTCTTTTCCATCACTCAGTGTGCCATCTGTGGAAAAGAGGAGACTCAGGGGAGACCTCATTGCTCTCTACAACTACCTGAAGGGAGGTTGTAGCCAGGTGGGGGTTGGTCTCTTCTCCCAGGCAACCAGCACCAGAACAAGAGGACACAGTCTCAAGCTGCACCAGGGGAGGTTTAGGCTTGAAGTTAGGAGGAAGTTCTACACAGAGAGAGTGATTGCCCATTGGAATGGGCTGCCTGGGGAGGTGGTGGAGTCACCATCACTGGAGGTGTTCAGAAGGAGACTTATAGGGTGCTTGATGCCATGGTTTGGTTGATTTGGTGGTGTTGGATGATAGGTTGGACACGATCTTGAAGGTCTCTTCCAACCTGGTTTGTTCTATTCTATTCTATTCTATTCTATTCTATTCTATTCTATTCTATTCTATTCTATTCTATTCTATTCTATTCTATTCTATTCTATCTGCATGATGTTTGGTCTGTAGTTTTTTTATGTATAAGCCTCTGGCTTCCAAATCCAGCAAGTAATTTGCCCCTGTGGTGAAGCCCTATGGTTCAAAGACAATCGTAGCAAAAGGGGTGAAAAGTCAAAGCCATAAAAAACAAAATTAAATCTTATTATTAAGATTGATGAAGAAGTTGATGATTTCAGACTGAGTTTCACAATATTTCCTCAATAGCAGTTACTTATATATTATTGCCTCTGACAGGAGGACAAGTTGACCAGGGTCCAAATACGTTTTTTTCTTCTTATATCAAACACTCCTAAAATGCCAACATTGGGTGGAAGAGAGATTCCTCTGGCCTCACCATATCCCTGCTGGACAGGTCCTTTGTTGGGCAGTGACTTCTTGTGCACAGTTCCACATGAGCCATTCCAGCTGAGAGCTGGGAGTGCATTGGCTTCTTTGCTCAGAAGACCTCCAGTCTTGGCAGTGCAACCTTCTCCAGGCCTGCCTGCTTGTTTGCTTGCTTTGTTTTTCATACTGCCTGCTGCATCTGAGAGAGACTGAGCCCTGGGGCTGAGGGGATCTGATCAATGTCTATCAAGAGCTGAGGGCTGGGGGGTCAAGGGAAGGGGGCCAAGCTCTTTTGGGTGGTGCAAAGCAATAAGCCAAGGAGCAATGGAGACAAACTTGACCAGAGAAGGTTTCAGCTCCACATTAGGAGAAACTTCTTTCAGTGCAGGTGGCAGAGCCCTGGAGCAGGCTGCCCAGAGAGGTTGTGGAGTGTCCTTCTCTGGAGCCTTTCCAACCCCACCTGGATGCATTCCTGTGTGGACTCCCGTGGGTGATGCTGCTCTGGCAGGGGGTTGGACTGGATGATCTCTGAAGGTCCCTTCCAACCTCTAATGTTCTGTTCTGGGATTCTGTTCTGTGATCTTATTCATTGGTTTCCTCTCCCCATATTCTGTCTCTTACCTCACCTCACTGATCCCAAAGGAGAGCATCTTCCTGTTCCTGGCCCACTCAGCAGCAAGCAGATACAAGCTGGGAATCTCCCTTATCACCACCTAGGAGCCCTCTGCTATGGGAACACAGGCTGTGATGTCCAATAACCAAGCGCATCAAAGAGCACAGCCACAATAGAGAAACAAGGAAGACATACTGAGCCTTTGCCTGATTTGAAGGGGTTTGTTTAACTAACCGTGTCACACTTTCTATCAAACAAAGTTAGTTGGTAGCAGGTGAGAAAGACAAACTGTCTGCCGAATACCTACCCATTGTTTAGCAACTAAAGAGTGCAAAGTTCTCCTTGCCCTTCCTTTGTCTGTCTCCTTGTTGTCTTGTACATCAGAATCTCTTTTTAGCAGGAGCCTCTCCGCCCTCAGGTGCTTTTGCACACAAAGAAATGCGTTAAAAGAGCATCAAAGATACACAAAAGACTTAAGGCTGTCAGCATGAGCCTGGATTGAGCAGTTTTGATTTGCTTTCTGGAGTATAAAAGCTGCTGTTAACATTTTCCACAGAGCCTGGGCCTCAGTCAATTGGTAGAACGGACAGAGCCTGCCAAGTGAGAAGCTGTGTGATATGTCATTTGTCCTCATTTGTGGCACGTAATTAAACCTTGGGTTTTATGAAAAAATCTCCACTTTCTTATGGTCACTTCTGGACTATTTATCATTGCAGTGCTTCTCTCGCAAAGGCATTCTCAGCCCTACAGTCTGTAAGATAAAGCACGATGAAAACTGGGGGGGATCAAATCCCTTGAGGGTGTTACTCCCTGGAGGATAAAAGGAGTCTGGTGTCTTCAGCTGGATTGGAAGTCCGAATGGCTTTTCTGATGAATTCTTATGCCTTACCTGGCTGCTCCCATAAATTAGTAGCTATTGCTATTAATTACCTTGAAAAACACACAGAACACCCCCATTATATGTGGCCATCCCTGCAGCAGCAGGGAGAGGTTCTCCTGGATATTTGTAAGTGACTTATCCATGCTTCAGCCTGACTTGTGTCAATTCTGTCAAAGCAGTGGTTTGAGGCTGCTGGGTGTGCACAAGGAGCAGCCTTTGTGTGTGCTGTGTCAACTCCACCAGCTCCACCACCATTGTTCATCTACATCTCTCTCTTATGCCTTAAGTCTCATGAGTCAGGATACAACTCACAAATATTAGTTGCTTTATCTTCTGTGTTAGAAAGTAGGTTTACTTTGGTGGGAACAGTTTCTCTTTGTTCCTGCTACCCTACCTCTTTGTCCCAAGCTAGTCCTTGATTTACAGTATCACAGTATCACCAAGGTTGGAAGAGACCTCAAAGATCAAAGATTTAGCTCCCTCACTTCATTCCTGCCCCAATCTGATTGTCTGAAGTGCTGATACCAATCTACATCTGTTAGCATTATTATTCCAGATCTGTTCTTTCAGGGATCCACACTGCAGCCTCAAACTTCTTCTTATTTGATGTTTTTTTCCAAGTTTCTCCCCAGATCACCATGCAATATCCTCATGTTTATATGGTTCACATGAAACTGTTCTCTTTGTCCATCAGCATATGTATCCTACCTTACCCTTAGCTCTTCATTACATTTTGGTCTCCCACACCCTAGTTCCCTTCCTCATTTGTATCCCTCACCCCTAGTCTGTTTTTCCTTGAATCTCCTAAACTCCTGACATGGATTACTGTTCCCAAGGTCCTCATCCTAATCTACTCCCTCTGCCAGCTCAGATATTTCCAGCATTTCTGTTTGGTGTTTTATATGGTGGGTTCTTTTTCTGCCAAATCACAGCCAAATCTCTCTCTCCTTCCCACTGAATGGGGCAGCTACAGGAGAAGCACAACCCATTTGTGGAGGAGAGGTCCCCACACCCTCCCAGGAGAGCCAAGCAGCAGTTTGGGTTGGTCAGGCTCAGCCCACGGGTCTGTGCTGCCAGCACACACAGATGGGAGCTTCATCCCAGGTATCCAGCACAGCCACTGCTGAGAATGTGCCAAGGGAGGTTTCTGCAAAGGCCTATAGAACTGCCCAGTTCAGGCACTGATGCAATCTCTTATCCAAAGGGTACCAGGGTTTCTCACTCGGTAAGAATCTGCCCCTTCTTCCTCTCCCTGTGTTATTAGGAGGTGCAAAAGCCCAGGCTAACACTACAGTTTTGCAAACAAAGGCAAACATTCTGGCCCCAGCAGCTGGTTGGAAAAGCTCAGCCTTCACAGGCCAAGCCTGGAAAGTTAAAAGAAATGAGAGTCCAGGCCCGCAATCGGGAATGTCAAGGCATGAGAATTATGGGCCCTCCTCCTGGTGCCTGCTGTATGAAATAAACCACAGCAAACTGCCTCCATTTTCACTCAATTTTGCTTCGATGTTTTTTAGTGCTTCTCCTTACACTCAAAGCTCATAGATGCAGCCAAACTGATTTCATGCAGCTACCTCTGTGCTGGTAACAAGGAAAGTGGAGTCTGGCAGTGGAGCTGGGCAGGAGCTGGTGTTGTGAAGTGGCAGCAGTGATTGAATAGAGTACAAACACAGAGCAGCAGCTGTGCAGGGAGCTCTACAGAGGGCTAGATGAAGTAAAACACGACCTCTTTTTCAGAGTCTTTCTGTGTGCATGCTGTGCTGTTGCATTAAGACTGAGTCACTCCCTGCTCCAGACAGGCCTTGGTACAATTCACTGCCTATGGAACTCAGGTGCTATTTCTGTCACAGTAAGAACTTTAATTTTGCTGTAGTTTCCATAACAGCTTGTGACATCAACACATTCCATGGACCCATCCCTATCTTTCTCTCTTTAACACCACCACCCCCCACCCCCTCCCACCCCCATTTTTAAGATGGGACTTGCTGCTATCACAGCCGTGGAGCTCAATTTGCTGAGTCGATGGTCCAGGCTCATATAAAGCCCTTTTCTGCTCTTCTTTCCTGGATGTATCTTCCCTTCTCTAATCCTCCCACGCTGAGATTTTCTTTCTTCCCATCCTCAAGGATTCCCAGATGTGAAAAACTTGTTACCTTCCTTCAACATCTTTCAAATCTCTTTGCAGTCATCCACGGTGGTCCCAGCGGTGCCCACTCTCTCTGCTCAGATGATATTTTCAATCAGTGAACACATTCTCCAGCTGTGCTGTTTAGCATGATGCAAACCAAGCTAATTAGCAACAGCAGCAACAGAAGTAATTAAAAAAGGAACAAGAAAGAATTAAAAAAAAAAACACAACAAAACACACAACTCCTTGAGCTGAGCTTTCCCTCAACACTTAACCCTTCTTCATTGGAGGAAGAAAACCAACATTTTTAAACTAAATGTTTGCCTGCAGATTTCTGATGGGATCAAAAGTTCATCTTCTATGTAGGAAACAGCAGGAAAAAAACCCAAACAGTTACTGGATCTACTGCACCCAAACAGCTGCCAGATATGTGATGTTACCATTAATCTACAAATACCTATATATGTACTTAGACAGAGAGAGATACAGATGACAGAGATGTAGATATATAGATGTATTAAGGTATAGATAGATACAGATATAGATGTGTCCAGTTCTGGAGCCCCTATTACAAGAGGGATGTGGAGGTACTGGAACGTGTCCAGAGAAGGGCCACGAGGATGAGCAGAGGGCTGGAGCACCTTTCCTATGAGGACAGACTGAAGGAGTTGGGGCTGTTCAGTCTGCAGAAGAGAAGGCTCCCAGGTGACCTCATTGTGGCCTTCCAGTATCTGAAGGGGGCCTACAGGAAGGCTGGGGAGGGACTGCTCAGGATCTCAGGTAGTGATAGGACTAGGGGGATGGAATGAAGCTGGAGGTGGGGAGATTCAGGCTGGATGTGAGGAGGAAGTTCTTCCCCATGGGAGTGGTGAAACCCTGGAATGTGTTGTCCAGGGAGGTGGTTGAGGCCCCATCCCTGGAGGTGTTTAAGGCCAGGCTGGATGAGGCTCTGGCCAGGCTGATGTAGTGTGGGGTGTCCCTGCCCATGGCAGGGGTGTTGGAACTAGATGACCCTTGTGGTCCCTTCCAACCCTGACTGATACTATGATACTATGATACTATTAGATATATAGATGTATGTAGGTAGGGATAGAGATAGATATAGACAATACAGATATATAGAGAGATACATAGAGGTGATATAGATGTAGATATATATACAGAGAGAGATAGAGAGATAGAGATAGAGATAGATACAGATATAGACAATATAGATATAGAGATGTATATAGGAATAGATAGATATAGATACAGATGATACAGATATAGATAGAGCTAGAGATTATACACATATATAGAGATAGGTAGATAGATAGATAGATAGATAGATAGATTAGATAGATATAGAGATGTATATAGGAATAGATAGAGATACAGGTGATACAGATATAGATAGAGCTAGAGATTATATACATATATAGATAGGTAGGTAGATAGATAGATAGATAGATTAGATAGATATAGAGATGTATATAGGAATAGATAGATATAGATACAGATGATACAGATATCAATAGAGCTAGAGATTTTATACAGATAGATAGATAGATAGATAGATAAATACAGATATAGATAATATAGAGATGTATATAGGAATAGATAGATATAGGTACAGATGATACAGATATAGATAGAGCTAGATTATAGATAGATAGATAGATAGATAGATAGATAGATAGATAGATAGATAGATAGACGGATGGATGTTGTATTTCTGCAGCCTTTTCTGAAGGCCATGGCTTGTTGTGTGAAATACACTAAGCAGCCAATTTTTATTTATAAAGCCATTTTCATGCATAGCACTCCTTGAAGGTCTGTAGAATGAAGCAGATAAAAAATATCAGTGATAGATAAAACAGAGCTAACTATATTAAACAAATGTTTCCAGAAGAATGAAGCCCATATCAATGATGTGAATAACATCTGATCAAACAGAGAGAGATCTTAAATTTTAATTTAAATGCATGAGCAGATGTGGTCGACCTAAGAGTCGCTGAAAGCAGCACCAACCACGACAGAGGAGCAGGAGAGCAGAAACGATTACCACTTGCAGTGAGCCTGGCTGAATCGCCTCGTCTGGAAAACAAAGCCAAGGCACACAAGTCAGAAGCTTTCTGTGAAGAAGAGTGAGCTTTGGGGGTCAGGGGGCTGTTAGGAGAAAATACATCAAATCTCATCTAATATACATACCTACATGTGCAAGGCCTTGCAAAAACAACTAATTCTTTGCAGATGCTAAAGATCTACTCTCTGGACTCCTTGCAACTGCTGTCTGTCTTTCTGAAGGAGCTGTGTACAGTACCAGCTGCACACACTTGCTGTGCTTTCTGAGAGAGGAAGGAAAAGCGGTGACAGAATGCAGAGAGACATGAAATGCAATATGACCTTCAGGGAGAAGGTCCTTTTATTTCAGAACATGAAGGTAGGCATGCAAGAATGAATTGAATGGAAATGTGGCTGGAGCAATGGGGAAATCTGAGCTCCCAGTCCTGAAAGTTTGATTTCTTTTTCCCCCCAATGTTTTTAACCAAGAAAAGTCTAAATTAAAAAAACATGAGCAGAGGTTAGAGAGAGGCAGCTACCTTCCCACTGAATGCTCTAGGCAGAGGGTTTGATTCTCTCCTGGTCTTGTTTTGTGTCTCTGCACTTCTGTATTTTGCACTGCTTTGTGTGCAGCATCAAGTATCAAACATAACAAAGCCTGACTCTCTTTTCACTATCACCCCCTTGGTGAGCTCTGAACAGAGCTAATATCCCTGCAGGACAAGGATTTTCCCGAGCTACATCTCCTTCTCTCTTGTCAAGTCTTTTAGCTATGAACAGATTAAACAGGTCTGAGCTGCAGCACTTGGCCATAAGTATCCATACTGGTTAGCTGCTATCACCTTCCCTGGCACCTTTTACCAAGCCAAGGTTGCTCAGGCTCAGAACTAAACTGGTCTAAATGTGGTTTCCAACAGTCAAAATAAATGAGAGAGGCTTTCTTTTTCTCACAGGAGAATAACCAAACACCAGCACACTTTCCAAAACCAACAAGGGCAAAAAGAAGAAAAGAAGTTGTTTGCCCAAAACTTGTGAGGAGCTGCATGCTGCAACACTCCACAGGCTCTTTAGTGCAAGTGGCTGTCCTGGGCCATGCTCCTTGGTAGCACGGAGAGACACAACACTCCCCCAGTGTCAGAGCCAGTTTAACAGAAGCAGACCCTGGCTTCCTAAGCCTGCTTCTCAACTCCAGTTTCCCAGAGACTGAACCCTGCACAAGTTTGTCAGTTCACACTGAGACAGGATTCTACATCTACTTTTCTTTCTGGAGGTTCCTGTTGGAAATTGCAATCCAGGCATTTATCTTCTCTCATTTAACATGTAGGGCACCTGAGCACTGAGCCCCATATTTTGGACCCCACCCCCTAAAGAAATGGGTGACAAACCTTAAGGTTTTGTATGGACAAGCTTTTGGAGATGTCCACATCCATTTTAACTCTCAGCCAATATATGCTGCTGGCTAAGCCCCAGCACTTGTAGCTTTGCTTCATTTCTCATCCTCTAGGTTGATTCCTTCCGCCTCTCCTTTCACATGCTAGCAGCAGCAGAATATCATCAGGCAGGCACCACTGAGTATTTGTTTTTATCTCTCCACTTTGGTTGATGCCTGTTAACAAAATCCTCTCAGGGTGACTTGGGAAGTGTCCTTTTACAGCACCTTTATGCTGCCATACTCTGGAAATGAACTGTAATGAACACATCTAGAGAAGTCTTTGTTGTTGTTGCTGTTTAATCTTTTGTTCTGCAGCAGCTCAGTTGTCCTGGGGCAGCACACACAAAACACCTCAAGAAATAATGACATAACAGAAAAAAAGGACATGTTCCAAAATCACCAGTTAAGGATAGTGCAAGTGTGGAGCTGCCTTGGGCTGCTTCGTGAGTGTGTATTTCTGTTGCAGGAGCTGAGAAGAGATGGGAGCAGGAGGCTATATGTGACAGCCCCACCCCTGTCCTAAGCTGGCTACCAACAAAGGTCAACTTGGGTTCCCAGTTTGGCAACAGAATCCCCTATTTTTTTTGTCAGGGCTGAGCTACCCACTGTGCTGTGAGGGGTACTTAGCCAGATTAAATCACACCTTTCTTTGCACCAAGGCTTGTTCCACAGATCACCTTGCCCAGGAGATTCATCATCTTCAGCACATGCTTCTCAATTGTGTTGACTGGTAGGTGAGCCTGGAAGGACCTCAAGCTTCCCCCAGAGTTTCACAGGATCCCCCTTAGGCCACTGATGATTCCCTGTTTTCAGCAGTGACTGCAAACCCTGCATGCTCATTTCCCAAACATTTAACCTTTTCAATCTGCTCCAGTAGCAGTAGCATGTGGATTCCTGCACTGATCTCCAAACACTTCATGAAGAAGGTTGTCTGGTATCCATTCTGTTTCTTTACAGATGCCTGCACAAGGTTGCCCAGAAGGACAGTGGCAGAACTGGGGGAAAATACAGATCTCCTGAGCTCTCCATCTTCTAGGTGTTCCCCAGGAAAGGAAAACACTACAAAAAGTTGAGAGATCTTTAATGTCTGCCTGAAAAGTCACAGCAAGACATGCAAGAAGATGTATTTGCGTAGTGCTATTGGAGGGTGAAGGCTCTAATCATGACTGAGGCTTCCTTCAGAGCCACAGTGCTCTGACTAAGGCCTGTCACCATCCAGCCACGGAGGATGTTTCAGGTTTAGGAGTTACAGCTGGGTCTAGTTGCTGCTCACAACAACATTTATTTTTCAGCTAAAATATTTTGCAGGCACATAGGTAAAAATATATGCAGAAACTTTATCTCTTCCTACTTTGGTTATGTGTAAAGGACATTAGAGGCACTTTCTGTCTTCAGTTAGATGGAGTCCAGAGTGGCAATAGGTTCCTTAAGCATCTAACATCGATTCAAATTGTGCAGCCCTTTCTGGAAAGACATCCTGTGCACTATAGCCAGATGACTGGAAGCCTGAAGTAGCTAGCATGGAGTTCCAGCTGAAAGGCTTGCTGCTCAGGTACTCCTTTTCTTCCTTCCCCAGCCAGGAATATGTTGTTATCTCCAGTGTACTCCTAATCATTGGGAACAAAGGTCCTTAGCTGAGGGAATGTAGTGGGACTGAGCAGGTGAAGAAGCCCGTGAAGGTGAAATGGCAACTCCGGACCATCTGTTGTTAAAAGGGAGAACAGATAAATTGATGTTTATGCAGGATGATTTGAAGCTCCACCTCTACTTTGTGCTTACTGTGCAGTATTGTTAAGGCAAGACTCTTTCTCCTGCATGCAGTTAATTTGGGGATGACTGGTTCAGAACTGCTAAGTGACTCAGAGTCAGCAGCTGACAGAGACTGCATCAATCTGTGCTGTGCTCAAACCAGTGAAGGCACTGCTCCATTTTCTCTCCCCCCCGCCTTATAAAGCACCTGAACTCTCATCAGTCCATGAGGACCTGAATCTGATGAGCTCTCCAACGACTAGGAAAGATGGAGTTCCTAATTTGTCATGCAACTGCTGGGCAGCATTTTGCCACTCTTGGTACACACATGGTGGTGTATGTCAGCTTGCCTCCACTGAAGCATAAGAAATCCTGGCACCTATGAATGCATGGCCACTAAAACAGTGTTCCATTCCCAGTCTGCTTTCAAAGTCATCTTGCCATTGTATTGATCGAGAGATTTTCTCCTCACTCCAAAACAAACCTTTCTCCACTTGTGATTTTTGGATCAATCTGGGAAAATGAGCCTCTGGTCACTTGCCTGTAGCCCCTACTGTGTGTCACAAGGACCTGTTGGCGCCGCTACAGACACACACAATTTCAAAACAACTCGGGGATGCTCTCTCCACACCCAGCACAGTGCTTTGCCTTGCTCAGATACTTCCTCCAATAGAGCAGCCAGGAAAACAGATTACAAATAACAGCTCCAAATCGTTCAGCAATGTTCCCCCATGTTAAAGGAAACCATTGTCAGCCTCTGGACATTTCCAATGCACTTTGGGCCACCAGAAGGATGAGAAAGGGACTTGTTAGTGAGAGAGATTAATCCCTACAGTGAGTTGCCAGCACAATGAATCGATGTGCAAGTTGTTCTACCCAGTGAAAACCAGCAAAGATCTCTGCTCCGATTTCATTATCCTGCAAACCGACCGGCACATTTGCATCACAATTCCTACCGAAAGTGACTGTTTCTGAAACAGGATCCTCGTGAAGAATGCTCCAGTTAATGAATTTCAAGTACATAGAACTAGACCAGCTGTGTGCCTCTTCACACCTGCACGCCTGTGTGGACCTGCTTGGCAACTAGCAGAGCTGAAAACTGCCAAGAAGATTCTATTCACTAAACCAGAACTGACCAAAAGTGTGCCATGGTTCCGGGTGCCAAGACAAATTACAGTACTCAGCTGGTCTCCCACAAGTGAATAATCTTAACTGTTTGGCTTTCAGCTGCCAAGTGGAATGAAGTGGAGTAACATGTGCCATGCGTCTGGGGGTGAGAAAAACCTCTGGAAATTCAGATTTGTGTTTGATTGCTTCTGACAAGAAGGTTTCTGTACCTCAAACCGTTATATTTGCCATTCCAGCTACCCGCTAAGGAAACAATTGTTCATTTCCCCACTACTCTCCCAGCGCAAAGCTGTGTTATATCCATTTTCCACAAGGACACACTGGACCACGGGTTTTAACTGATTGAATTCTAGGGCACAGCACCTTGTAGTGAACTTGTGGTGCCCAGGAGTCTCTGAGCTCGGCTTTCATGTCGTAAGTGGCCCTGTCTATTGTCACTGGTACTCGGAAGGGAAATGTGGTTGGTGTGAATAAGGCACTAATGGCTCCATCCAGGCTTTGAGAGCTGCTCACCGTCCAGAAGGGGCTCACAGGATGCTTGCTGTGCTTTGGTCGAAAAATGGCAGGACCAAAAGAGTTTGTAAAAGGCTGTTTTGAAATCAGTGCTCTTAATTTTGGAAGCACAAGGTTTATGTAAGCCCATCTGGCAGCACTCCCAAAGCGTCTTTTGTGTCTGGCTGGCACCGGGGAGCCTGGTTGTGATCCCCTGACGCAGCTGGGCACCAGCTCTCCTTGCATGGGGGTGATGGCAGCACACGGAGCCTGATGAGCAATTAAGTGACTGCAGCCTGATCCTTTTTATTGTGTAATTGCGGTGATCGGGGGGGAACAATACATCTGAAGCTGCAACTGCAGCTCCAGCCACATCCAGCCGATAGCTTGACAAGCCCATAAAAACAGCACGTCGTGACTTTCCGAGACTAACAAGCAATCCCAGGGAAGGCTTCAGCAGAAGCTGTGTGTGTCTGAGCGGATACGTGTCCGCTTTTAATCCGCATTTGAATAATTTTGGTTGTTATTCACTGGTATTTCCAGTCCTCCACCCTCCCTCCATGTGCCAGCAGGAGCTTTCTACATAAGAGAAGTAAAAAAGCCTAGTTTTCCCCGCTGAAGGCTGGGATGCATTCAAAACTCTTCTATTTATGTTCCTATCATGAGCTAAGGACATCTGTAGAGTTTATACAACCCACAAACATAAATAATTTAACCCACCCAGAGTTTTACTGTGATGGAGAACTATAAGCCCGGTGAGACCGAGTGCAAGAATAAATGAATACTAATTGTTCTGATACAGGTCGAGTCAGAGAGGTTTCTAGCTCCTTCACACAACAGGACCAGATATCTGCAAGCTAGTCAAACAGAGGAGTAAAAGCCATGGTGTTAAGGCTCCCTGGATAGTTGTGGGATCTATTTTTTGGGAGTTTCAAGTAAGAATTAAGGACAAAGCTCAACTGGCTTTATACATAAAATGAGGGGGAAGGCTGTCAAAAGAAATCCCTTATGTATCTTACATATTTTTCTATGACCTGCAGCGTTAACATTTTAGCTCCAGGTGTCTGATTTCATTTTTACTTAGTGAAATGCAAACTTTATTTCCATTCCACATGGGTCAGGGTTCACAGGTTTACCCCAACCAGGCTATCTGAAAGACTATCTCAAAGCCACCCCAAAAATGAACAACTTTCTGAGTATTTTCTTCTCCTTTCACTTGTGAACAAATGCTTCAGAATGTCTGCTTTCAACATGCGTAATTCCCTACACCTGTGAAGTCTGAGCATCCTGTGCCTGAAATGTTCCTTTTGCTCAGTCTCAAGACCGCGAAGCGGTTTGCGCCCAGCTTGCGCCACCTGCTGGACTTGCTTTGTAAATGCCTGCGTGGGTCTGAAGCATTTCATCCTCTGTGGCGCTGTCAGGAGTGGGCTTGGCGAGGCAGCAGTGACTCTGGGAGAGCTTTCACGGAGGTAAATCTTTTTGTACGCCTCACCTTAGTAGCATGCTATTTTTTTGGTTCATTTTCTGTGAACATAAAGGAGCACAAAAGTTACTTTTTCACCAATTTTTAAAGACGAGTGAAATATGGTAGACAATTCTGCATTTTGGAAGCAGTTATGTTTGTTTTGTGGGCTTTTCCTGCAGGGCCACTCCATTAAACTAGCATTAGAACAAACCAAAGATAGCTGATGATTTCATGGAAGCCTTGCAACAGTCACCACCAAGCATGACAGAGCTGCTCCTTTGCTAAAAGCAAAATATGTTGGTTGTGTGTTGGGTTTTTCGTTTGTTCAGGGGGTTGTTTTGTTTTATTTGTTTTGTTTGTTTGTTTGTTTTTCTGGGATGGATTAGAAGGGCTGTGGTTAGTAGATTGAGAGAGGTTCTCCTCCCTCTCTACTCTGCCCTGGTGAGGCTACATCTGGAATATTGTGTCCACTTCTGAGCCCCTCAGGTCAAGAGGGACAGGGAGCTACTAGAGAGAGTCCAGCACAGAGCCACAAAAATGCTGAAGGCAGTGGAGTATCTTCCTTATGAGAAGAGCCTGAGGGAGCTGAGGGCTCTGGAGCTTGGACAGGAGGAGCCTGGGAGGTGACCTCATTGCGGTTGCTAAAGCTGTGCAGGGTGAGTGCCCAGAGGCTGGAGCCAGGCTCTGCTGGGGGATGCCCAATGCCAGCACAAGGGGCAGTGGTGGAAGCTGAGGCAGAGGAAGTGCCATGGAAACAGGAGGGAAATGTTTTCCCTGTGAGGGTGCCAGAGCCCTGGAGCAGGCTGCCCAGGGGGATTGTGGAGTCTCCCTCTCTGGAGCTATTCAAGACCTGCCTGGATGTATTACTGTGTGATCTGCTCTAGGTGCTCCTGCTCTGGCAGGGGGTTGGACTGAATGAGCTTTGGAGGACCCTCCCAGCCCCTGACATTCTGTGGCTCTGTGATTCTTAACTGCCACTGAAACTTCTGCGCTGCAGAGTGTCAGAGCACTAAGTGTGAGATTACCTTATTAAAAAAGAATAAATAAATTCAAGTGTCTCGTTGAAATGCTGTATTTCAAGTCACTAACGCTGGTGTGCAAATAGCTATTTGTCAGCCTAGAGGTGTTTTTTTTACAGGAACTGCCATATTAATGTTGACACTTGACTTGCTTCACTGAAATGAACCACTTACTATTTGTGGATCATTTGCACACCCCCAGCCCCCAGAAAACCCCCAACCAACAAACCCCAAACCCCCAACAAGCTACCATCCTGTCATTTTTACTAAGGGGAGTTACTTTTAGTTGTCTTAAAGTGCAGGAAATTATTTTCTAATAAGACAAGGGAAAGAGTCAAAACTACAAGAAAATAATACCTCAGGATTTTCCTTTTTCCTGGTCAATTTTCTCCTAGTTGGGCACTGAGGTGATAATCCCAAGCCATGTTGACAGAGAAGTTCAAAATAATCCTGTCAGCAAAGTGACACCAAACCAGTTTACATTGAGATGAGAGAGCTCAGAGTGCAGCTCCCTGTGAGGTGACGACTTTTCCAGTACAGCTTATGATTTTCCACTGAAGTTTGGTGAAAACATCTCCCTTCAGCAGCTAAGACCTCTGGGGATCCAAGTCTGGGGGTTGTTTTTTTCCTATACCATTAGCCTGTATCGAGAAACAGTTGCACTTGGTTAGGATTTAACTTTGGCTTTCAGAAGCCAAAGCAAACCGACAACAACAGTCTCTCGTTTCCGTGCGCTCCTGTCTGCTCAACAATTAACCAGGAATGACTTTACCAACTGCATCTCATTTCACCTTTGTGCTTAACTTCTAGGATTAAATGAAAAGCAGATGCCCCTGAGAGTTAAAAGGATCATGAAGTAGTTTCACATATTGGAATGAAGATGGCAAAGTGTTGAAGTGAGACCCAAGCACATGTTTTGTGCCTAGCTTTTGGTGTGTGTAACCCAGTCCCCTCCTGCAGCCTGGAGCACTTTCCCACTGAATTGCACAGAAGGATTTTCTGATCTTAATTGCAGACTCCATTAAGTAAGACAAGACAAATATTAACATCCAGAGATCAGCTCAAGCTCGCAATGCATTTAGAGCCATAGGCCCTATGAAATCATCGAGGTTCAGGCATTTTCTTTCTGCTCCTTATGCTCTCTGGTCTGGTCTCCCTCAGCTCCACATACAGTCAGCAAAGAGCTGCTTATCTCAGCATGCAAGGAACAGTCAGACCCCAGAATTTAATTAGAGGAAAAGTTGTCTTAATTCTCACTTTTTCCTAGAAGGTCTCTTTAGGTGGAAAGTTCCTCTCTCATACTTTCTTGTTAAGGCTTTGTCACAAGCTAGAGAGATGTCCTTATTCAACATACCCATGTGAACAAGAGCTGGGATTTGTGCAGACAGGTAGAGTTGTGTTTATGAACAAGGCCAGGCTGGATGTGGCTGTGAGCAACCTGCTGTAGTGTGAGGTGTCCCTGCCCATGGCAGGGGGGTTGGAACTGGCTGATCCTTGAGGTCCCTTCCAGCCCTGACAATTCTGTGATTCTGAGTGCCACCCATGGGAATAAAGAGGTGTGGACACAACAGAGACAGAAAGCTCTCTGCTCCTGTAAACCATGTCGAAGGCATAGCCTAACTTGAGACATTAATTAATTAATAATTAACTTATAAGCTGGTAGGAAGGAGGGCTCAAAGGACTAACCCAGCCATAATTTTGTGTCAGATGAACAGTCCAATGGTCGTTTGTTTTTCTGGAGAGCATCACCTGCAAGTGTTTCTGGTTTAGCTCTTCTCTGTTGAAGGGCTAAGAGCATTCAGCATCTGCCATCTTCATCTCATGCACCCTACACCTCTGTCCCAGGTACAGTAACCACCAAAGTGTTCTTCAGAAAAGCTGTGCATGCAAAACCACAGCAGTGTATGCACACAAATGAAGGCAATGCATTTGAAGATGACTTATGACTGTCCTCAAGGCTTTTGTTTAAAGGACTCCTGCTGACTGTGAGGATAATAAAATGTCATTAAGCCCCTGGAATCACATTGGAATTAATCTTCTGACCTCAAGTTTGTTTGTTCTCCTGCCTGATCCACACACTAAAAACGTTTTCCTAGCAAAAAGTTATCATCTTTTTATGCATGGTAATTGGGCTGGGTGTAATAGGAATGCATCAGCTGTGTGGCAAGATAGAAGGTATGGCACAGCACACAAAATAAGAGGAACCGGTGCATGCTTATGCCTGATTATCCCAGGTTTCTGTGCCAGTCTGCTTGGATCCTCCCTACTCTGAGGTGACTGAGTTCTGGCCACCTTGCCCACTTGTGTTTCAGTTTCATCTCCCTCGTCTGGCTCCTTGTAGAATCTGAGGATCATTCAGGTTGGAAAAGGCCTCTAAGAACAAGTCCAAATTTTAATCTGGCGCTGCTAAGTCTGACACTAAAACACGTGTGGCAAGCCCTGCTCACCCTGCAGGAAGCTATTTGGCCTGCCTGGGTCTTGGATCACATGCCAGAGCTCGACTTGATCCTAATGAGTAGATTTTGCACTGGAAGGCTTATTACCAAAGGTCCATCAAGAGCTTCAGGTGTAAAGGCAGGATTGTGTTTGCTATCCACCAGGAAAAAGAGTGAACATTGCCTTTGTCTGAAACAGAAATGGCCTGGAACAGTTCAGAAGGGACGTTTGAAAGCCTGAATCGTATGAGGACAGTCTGAATGAAAACTCTGTATCAATATTTTACACTGGAGTTGTGTGAGCAGTGAATTACTCTTAATTCATGAATCTTCATAAATATTAGATCAGTCTAAATGCATTCATCATGCAATGCATTTATCATTTGCACACAGCTTGAAGGTGAAGTGATTCTCAAGATCCTCTTCATTTGCCAAAATTAGACCTTGATTTTGTTCTGACTTCTCTGACTCATACATCCTTCCTCCTGCATTCTAACAGGAATCCTTGTTAAACCTCACTGATTCACACAGAGAATAACCACTGCAGAGTGATGACTTTTGCAAATGCATCTTCTGCTGAACACTCAGAGAGGGAAGCAAGCAGCACACGGTGCTTGGTATGCAGATACGCAGAGCAGGGTGCTGCTTTGTTTTCCTTCTTCCTGGTGAAGCAGGAAGCTGGGTTAACAAATGTATTACTTTCTGTCACTCACCAGAAGACCTGTGCATTTGCTTCCCTCTCTCATGGGAACACCTAAATAACACAGCGGTGCTAAAAAGCAGGAACAGAGTCGATTTGTGCTATGAATTATACAGAAGAACCTTTCCCTGCTGTTTCAAAATAAGATGTTTTTGACTGCAAAACACAAGGCTTAGGTATTTTTCTAACTGAAAATGAGACTTATTTTGGCACGTAAAATTTCAGACCTTGGTGCAAATAACAGGTGTCTATTGGTTGGAAAAGCTTGGGCAAGCTTCCCTTCACCTCTGGCTGTGAGAAAATTTATGAAGGAGCAGTTGCATCAAAGCTACTTCAACTCCCATGCAGTCTGTGGAACACAACAGACATTTCTGGGACATAACTGCAGGTCCAATTAATTAGAATTGTTTTTCTCTTTCTTTTCATTGCTGCTAAGGGTTGGCTGGAGTGACAGTGCCAGGCCCTGGTGTGAATAACTACATTGGAGGCAGGAAACAAACCCCAGGTACATTTAAAAACTCTGGAGCCAGCTCTTTCCAAGCTCTTCCTCAGCTCTGGGTCATGCTGTCTGAGTGGCCTGCATCACCACCTGAACACACTGTGAGAGTGGCCAACTTTGGCACAGGAGCCCAGAGTAGCTGTGGGGTCTCTGTCCTGCAAGATATCCCACACCTGGAAACCTCACTAGGCTCAGTCCTGGGCAACCTGGTTCAGCTGACCTTGCTTTAGCAGAGTGCTTAGCCTAAGTGACCTCAAAGGGCTCCTTCCAACGTCAAGCATTTTGTGGTTCTGGGATCCACCTCAGGATGTAGCCAGCTGGAAGTGCTCCATGATGTTTTCCTGGCAGTGCTGGGTGCCTGGGAAGGGCTGTGTGTGCTTCGGGAGGGTTCCTGCAGAGGAAGCAGGCAGGGGGTGCTGCTGTGACAGAGAGGAAGACGGAGAGTTGAGTGAGGAGAGATGTGGGTCCAGTCTGACGAGAGATGGGGATTCAGTCTGAGGAGAGATGTGGGTCCAGTCTGAGAAGAGATGGGGGTCCAGTCTGAGGAGAGATGGGGATTCAGTCTGAGGAGAGATGGGGGTCCAGTCAGCAGCACAAGTGGGGCAAGTGTGAGGCACACTGTATGGAGCAGGAGCATTGGGAGGGAGATTGTGCTGTGTGCCTCACACTTGTTACTCTGCAGGAGCACTGATCTCTACAGTAAGAGGAAATGCAGGTGGCAGCCAGCATTCCTCTGGATCTAGAAATCTCTTGGGACCATCAGCAAGTAAAACTGTCACTGCCTATGACTAACTGGAACAATATATGCTGTCTACACCCTGAGTGAGGATCTGACCTGTGAGCTCAGGCTGCATATTTAAGTTAAATTGTATAATGACATCCTTGTATGATGAAGGGGAAGGGGAGAAGTATGGCCTTCTAAAAATAGGCATGCTCCAGATGGAGAGGAGGACAGGGCAGGGGCTGCAGCTGGCCTAGCATCTGTCACTGCACCTGGGGCTCTCTCCAAAATTGTATTTTCATCATTTTCTCCTCTTTGAAAATCCCTTGAAGAGAAGCCCACAGGATGAGGCCATCCCAGAAAGCAGCCATGGGTCTGTGCAGAGGCATTGCATGACATGCATGAATGGACCAGCAGCAGCTGCATTCATGAGACTTAGGCAAGGACTGCCTTGATCAGAGGGCTGGAAAGCCAGCCCGGTTGGCTTCAGAGGGCTCCCTGGAACAATCTGGGTCACAGGAGTGGGGCCAAAACTACTGTAATACTTTCTCCTTTCAAACTGGACTTCTGTACATAAAGAAGCTCTTGCTTGTCCTCTCTTATTTCGTCTATCCTACAGCAAATATTTGGAGGTAAAGGAGAAATCTATTGTTGCTTCCAAGTACCAATTCACCAAGTACAAATGAGTCAGATGAGAGCTGTGTGAGATGCCTTACAAATGGGAGATGAGGAGAGTATTAAATAGCTCATTGGACAAAGTACACACAGATACCATCCAAATACTCATGGGCCAATGAATAATACAATCTGCCTGACAGCCTACAAATGATGCACTAGGTGGTGTGTGCTCTCTAATGCTTGCAAAAAGCCATCCTGGGGGGCCATCAATGGAAAAAAGAACAAGAGCAGGAAAATAGAAGTGAGCTTGTGCATAAGAAAGCCTCTCCAACATCTGAACAAGGCATTCAGTACTTATACATAAACACTACACTGCTCAAGACTTCCACCCATACTGAGACAGAAACGCTGCCAAGGTGCTGTCTGGTGTTAAATGGGTTGCACACAATAGATGTAAGAAGCAACTAATTCCATGGAGCACTTGTGGGCTGCACAGAAATTTGCCTTAAACGTCATCTTCCCTAATAAAAATGCAAATATAAAGCTTCCATGAGGACTCCATAAGCCCTAGCAAGAGCACAAGAGAAGTGCTGGGTTGTTCTTCCAGTACATTACAGCCACATGCGATTCCTTCCCTGCTGGTTGTCAGGGCTCACTTGCTTTTGTCGTTGGGAAAGGTCATGGTTCATATGCCAAACGGTTCTGCACTGTTCCAAGTCTTTGTAATATGTGGCTTGTCAGAACACTCTGTGTGAGATTCAATTAAATACATATCAAAGTCATCAAACCCTTGAGAGAGAACAGTTCACCTCACCTGGCTTGAACCACCCAAGTTAGTCACCATAGCTCTTTGTACAGCTGGCAGAGTTGTTCTGGATTGTTCCTGAAGGTGATTCATGTCATCCTGACATAAGCAACAGAGAGGCAAGATGAATTGTGCTTCAGAGGTACTCATCTTTCTCCATCAGCTGGAGAGCGAGCTGACATTACTGCCTTAGGGCATCTTGGATGATTAAACTGAAGATCTCTAGCCACTTTTAGCTGTCCATCTGCTCAGTGGGATAAGGAGATTTGTATGCACCACATCTTTCAGAGATCCTGCTTCTCTGCTCTTACTTCATAAGCAAGAAATGCTCTAATTTGTGGGCATAAGAAATGCTCTAATTTGTGGTGGGACTCTACACAGCTCTATCTGTGGATATCAATGTCCACACTTACATTTACATGAGCATTTAAATGATAGGGCAAAACATTTGAGTGTCCCAGTAGTCTTTGCTTTCCATTTTTTTTGAGACTGGTGAAGAATCTCCTTTAATCACTTTTAATTACAGCAGCTGTCAATTATCCTTCTGTTAACCTGAAGGTAAGACCATTCTGCTCTGAACTGGAAGAAATTGACAAGGAGAATGAACAGCACAGCTACTAATTCCTGAAGAGTACCTTGATATTTCAACTGAATGCCACCAGGCTGAGTCCCAGGGACTGGGAGAGAGAGCTGATGTATGTGGTGACCAGAAGTGACAATTCACAGTGGTTTACCTTTAACTCTTATTTGTCTAACTCTTAGTAAATAATGTCAGGAGTGGTAACAGCCATTCCCTGCACTCGTGTGGGCTCTCCAAGTCCCAGCAAACCACAGGAAGGACTTGTCTCAGCAGGTGTGTAACACTGAGAGCACTCCAGCTATTTCCCACTGACTTTGTCTACTAATGCTGCTGCCACAGGAGGGTCATAATCTCTTTTTTATTGTTTTTTATTTGCATCAGAAAAATGTGAAGTCATGAACCAGTGACCCACATTTGTCCTGCAGTACAAGGGAACATGCAGTCCCCCACTGGTAGCTGCACACAGAAGAGAGCCTTCCAGATATTTTTATTCATATCTATATTTGCACCATCTTAATTAATGATTCCTTAACAGGTGGTAGAAGCCTCCTCCCGGGAAACATTCAAGATCAGGTTGGGCTCTGAGCAACTGGCTGAAGATGTTCTTGCTCACTGCAGAGGAGTTGGCTTTTAAGGATCTCGCCCATCCAAACCCATTTTAGGACTCCGTGGTTCTAGGGCCATGTGTGTAAATACCCACAGGCACCCGGGGGGCTACACTGTGAGCACACAATGTATGGAGTCAGGGAGAATATATCAGATACCAGAATGGGAGAGGAGAACAGGAAGCTCCTCTGTGCCCAGTGTGTACAAGGCACTGCGCTCAAACCTTACACTGTGGTGAGGGACCTCAAGGTGAAGAAATTTATAAATGGATATCTATAGGCAAAAAAAAGAAACAAAACCTGGCCCCAGCTCTCCTGATGTTGCTTGGGTTTGCTTGGATGGGTGGGTTTGATCTCTTGCTTGGGTTTGCTTGGCTGGGTGGGTTTAATCTCTTTACACAGAAAAAAAGTATTTGCTGCAAGTGCCTATTTCTCAGTGCTGAGCTGTGTAACACATGCAGAGGGAGTCCTGAGCTGCAGGAAAAGCCAGGAAAAAGAAGTGAGGATGACAGCATTCAGCAACAGTAACTAACATCAGTGCCTGGCAGAGAGGATTAAACAGTAAAACTAGTTACTGGGTTAAGTAGAAGCATTTGTCCCTGGAACACCAGCACACTGATAACCAGACTGGACTGAGAATGGAAGCTTCAAATTGATGACACTCAGTGCTGTTGAGCAGAAGCACTCCCCAGAGATGTGGAACTCCTCTGAATGATGTATCATAGTTTCCTTCAGGGTTGGAAGGGACCACAAGGATCATCTAGTTCCAACCCCCCTGCCATGGGCAGGGACACCCCACACTAGATCATGCTGGCCAGAGCCTCAGCCAGCCTGGGCTTAAACACCTCCAGGGACAGGGCCTCAACCACCTCCCTGGACAACCCATTGCAGGGTTTCACCACTCTCATGGTGAAGAACTTCCTCCTCACATCTAGCCTGAATCTCCCCACCTCCGGCTTCATTCCATTATGCAGCAGAGAAGAAGATCTGAGGGTTAAATATTGTGACTTTACCCATGGAAATCTTTTCCAGGTCCTGCTCTGACATCATAGAAGTGATGACTTACATGAGAGGATGCTTGGTCAAATTCAGCATGAACCAGGTCTGAGTTGACACCTCCATGACAAAACTGCCATTCTGGAGGGACAGCAAAGAGTTGGAGTCTTGCTGCAGATACATCTTCCTCTGCAATTAATAGCTGTTATCCAGGGGTTTCCTGGCAAATAAGTGCTTGTAGCAGGAATTCTGACACCACTGGTGACTTCATCACAGCCCCCAGATCTTGTTTATAGGTGGAAAAATGATAAAGACTGAAAGTGTCAGTAAAGATGGAAGACCCATAGAATTTATTGCAGCAAATTTTGTCTTGTCATCAATTAATTGCAGGGATGACTTCAGTCTGGTGCTTGGAGGGTGCTAGTTCATACACCTATAGTTTTGTTTAATGATATTGAAAAATGAGCTATTGAGCCAATGAAGTATACCCCTGGGAAACCTCTGGTTTTCCTCATCAACTCCAGCCTTGGTAAACATCATCCCTGGGCTTTGATATTCTCCCCTTAGGAACATAGCTGTGAGAATCTCCATTTATCTTTATGATTATATAGTTATAGATATGGCCTCAAGCTGCCACCGGGGAGGTTCAGGCTGGACATTAGGAAACCTTTTTTGAGGGCAAGAGTGGTGAGGGCTTGGAATGTGCTGGGCAGGGAGGTGGTGGAGTCCCCAAGGCTGGCTGTGTTTGCAGGTGGTTTGGCTGTGGTGCTTGGGGCTGTGGTTTAGGGGTGAGCCTTGCAGAGCAGGGTTCTGGGCTGGACTTGGTGATCCTGAGGCTCTTTTCCCACTTGAATGTTTCTGTGGTTCTGTGACTTTATATTTTCTCAGAGAAGCTTATCTAAATGTTAGCTTTGGGAGATTTCACCTAGGCTCTCACCCGGTCTTTAGCAAGTGGTTGCTGTTATAAGCCATGGATGTAGCCCTTGTGCTTTGTACTGTTTGCAGCATTGGGATTGAAAGGCAGTTTTCAACAGAATAACATTTCCTTCAGTTTTTTTTCCCCCTAAGATATCAGAATTCTGCATAATATGCAGTATTTCCTGGACTGTTTGTGACTGCAAGAGCTTTTTCTTCTCCTTGCTCTTATCACAACAGAGAGTTTTACATACTCATGCACCACAGCATCCATGCACAGAAAGTCTGGGTCTATTCATAGTCATTTCATAAGCGTGACAAATGCTTTGCTGAACTTTAAGCCACAGCCAAGTGGCTGCTTTTTGGTTATGGCTCATTTCACAGCTCCTCCCAGAGAGGGACTGGGGAGCTGATACAGGGTTCAGTGCTCTGGCAACAATTAACTGCTTTGAGGAAGCATCTGAGAGTCAAGAAAGTTCTGAGTGACAGTGTCCTGGTGGCAGACAGACAGCTTGCCCCAGGCTCAGATAATCAAAGGACTGAATGGGCAGCAACTGCACTTTGAACCCTTAAAACTCTCAGGAAAATAAAAAGAAAAAAGCATTTTATTCACTAATGCCTGGGTCCATTTCATCCTTTAATGTTTAAGATAGAAAACCAACCCAACCCAAACCAAACCAATCTCCTGCAAAGCTCCTGTATAAGTTGCAGGAAAATATAAATAATGGCCACAACAGTTTCCTGAGCATAACTATTATTTGTTGCTCCAGTTATTGGTATCTGACAAATGATAGCCACCTACCCACAAGGAATCAAATGTCAGTATAATGATTGATTGCTAACGTGTAAGAAGTCAAGTTAGTGAGTTCAGGGCCACCTGTCCTGTCCAGCCCTTTCTGCAGGTGTCAGCTTTCACTCTGCATCCCCAACACAGTACCCAAGTGCTCCTTGGCCTGCATACCAGCCCTTGTACTGGCCAGAAACTTTGAGTGTCAGCACCACTAGAAGCAGACACTGCCTAGGAAAACATGCTGTACATCTCAAAACCGGCCGTTATTCAGAAGAGACTGAGCTGAAAAGGAAAACCGCTGAAAAGGAAACCACTGAACAGGACCTCTGTTCTACCTCAAAGCAGGTCAAAACCACTGCTTCTTTGATCTCCTTAGATTACTCCTCCCTAGGGCAAAGAGAGTTTTCCAGTCAGAAGACAACATGGGTAGCTGCCAAGGCTCTTCTCATTTCAGACTGAGGTCCTGTGCATGTGAGAGGTATCATTCATGACTTAAAACCAGTCCTGAGCCCATGAATCTGTACATGGCATGCAGTGGAGCATGAGGTGGAGTATCTCAGCTTCCTATTCCCTTGCTGCTTCCAGTAAGTTACAGAAACAGTACAGGAATACAAATGGATACCTCAGTGCAGAAAGTGACTTCAGGCTCTGAATCCGTAAGACTTTACAAGGTACTTAACCACAGGCTAACAACAGAAACCCAAGTCCAAGAAGACTTACAACACATCCTCATTCCTGGCGTGTGGGTCCCAGGAGTCAGTGCCAGATCCTACAAATGCTTTGCCTAGCAGCCAGCCTCTCCCCATGCCAGGCACTGAGAATAGAAGGGACAATTCAGCACTCCAACCCCACTTGCATACCTGGGGATTATTCATGCCAACATCCCCTCATGAATATCAGTTTAAACAGTCAGCTTTCCATACATTTAAGTAAATCTCAATCCCCCTTATCCTGCTGTGCCACTGTGGTACCACTATGGAATCGCTGATGTTCTTGTTAGGTCTTTGCTTCCTTAATTCTCTCCCTGAGGAAACTGGTCTAGGCAAAAACCTCTCTGTGTTTTCAATGTATCCAGGCTTTCAGTTACAGCAGGCTTGGGAATGCTTGGCAAACAGATTTGAAAGGTCATTTGCAATTAGCTTTCATAATGTGTTTAATTCTAACAATGAAGTCAATTCACCTTCCTGGCCTCAAGTGACTTTGAAGAAGAATTTCCAACATCATTCTTACCTACTTCTGAAATGCTTGTCTAGTCTATTGCTCCCAGTGTGGCCAGTTAGGCATTTCTCCAACTTTATTTCTCTTTTTTCTTTTTCCCTATGAATAATCTCTGAAGAAGAAATAATGGAACTTTGATTATATAAAAAAAAGTAGTTATGAGAAACTTAATAGGTTCTCCTGGTGTCTACATCACTCTACTGAAGCAAAGAATAAGTCCATTAGGACTGTGTTTGCATGAAAAGGCAGTGAGGATCAGCAGGAGAAGAGCTCTGCTGTGGAATAGGTGATGCTGAGAATTGAATGTCGAGCAGCCCTGCATACAGCTGCTATAAACAAGTGGTAAGGCCTGTTCCTGGCATCTCAAGTACAAGCTTTCATTTAGATAAAGAGGCTGAAATAGATACAGACACAGGCCTATAAAGATACAGAAATATGCACCTTTAGGTTTTACTCCTGTGGTGATCACAGCAATCACACTCTTAATGAAAAGCCTTACACCTTGTGTCTGGCTGTGCCAGCACTGTCACAAAGTAGCTGTATTCTCTTTCACGTTATGCTCCTTTACTGTGTGGATGCAAGCAAAGCTAATATGAATTATATGCTGATTAGCCCACTTATAATCTGCAAAGTTATAGCCTCTGATTTGGCTACAGACCCTAGGATGTGAACCAAAGCCTGGCAAATCAGACTGATCAAGAAAGTCACTAAAGAAGTATCTTTGATCTAACCTAGTTTATGAATGTGCATGGCTGCTGTATAGGAGCACTGAAGTCAGCAAAGCACAGATTAGTGCTGCTCAGTGAAGAGCTCATTGTGGTGATTGATTTCATGGGCATCTCTCAGCTCCTGTGCTTGTCTGGAAAGGGTACTGTGCAGCTTTTTTTTTTTTTTTTTTCCTTGAATAAACCTTTATTTAGAATAAACCAAACCAGGTTGGAAGAGACCTTCAAGATCATCGCGTCCAGCCCATCAGCCAATCCAACCCACCCAAACAGCTAACTCATGGCACCAAGTACCCCATCAAGTCTCCTCCTGAACACCTCCAGTGATGGTGACTCCACCACCTCCCCAGGCAGCCCATTCCAATGGGCAATCACTCTCTCTGTATAGAACTTCTTCCTAATATCCAACCTGAACCTCCCCTGGCACAGCCTGAGACTGTGTCCTCTTGCTCTGGTGCTGGCTGCCTGGGAGAAGAGACCATCATCCGCCTGTCTACAACCTCCCTTCAGGTAGTTGTAGAGAGTGATAAGATCACCCCTGAGTCTCCTCTTCTCCAGGCTGAGCAACCCCAGCTCCCTCAGCCTCTCCTCACAGGGCTGTGTTCCAAACCCCTCACCAACTTTGTTGCCCTTCTCTGGACTTGTTCCAGCAAGTCAACCTCCTTCCTAAACTGAGGGGCCCAGAACTAGACACAGGACTTGAGGTGTGGCCTTACCAGTGCAGTGTACAGGGGCAGAATGACCTCCCTGCTCCTGCTGGCCACACTGTTCTTGATGCAGGCCAGGATGCCATTGGCCCACTTGGCTGCCTGGGCACACTGTAGGCTCATGTTCAGCCTGCCATTGACCAGTACCCCCAGGTCCCTCTCTGCCTGGCTGCTCTCAGCCACTCTGACCCCAGCCTGTAGCACTGCATGGGGTTGTTGTGGCCAATGTGCAGAACCCAGCACTTGGATGTGTTAAATCTCATGTTGTTGGATTCTGCCCATCTGTCCAGCTTGTTGAGGTCCCTCTGCAGAGCCTCTCTACCCTCCAGCAGGTCAACTCCTTCCCCCAGCTTGGTGACATCTGCAAATTTACTGATAATGGACTCAATGCCCTCATCCAGATCATCAATAAAGATGTTAAAGAGCACAGGGCCCAGCACTGATCCTTGGGGCACACCACTAGTGACTGGCTGCCAGCTGGCTGTGGCACCATTCACCACCACTCTCTGGGCTCAGCCCTCCAGCCAGTTCCTAACCCAATGCAGTGTGCTCCCGTCCAAGCCATGGGCTGACAGCTTGGCCAGGAGTTTGCTGTGGGGGACGGTGTCAAAGGCCTTGCTGAGGTCCAGGTAGACTACATCCACAGGCCTCCCCACATCCACCAGGCGGGTCACCTGATCATAGAAGGAGATCAGGTTGGTCAGGCAGGACCTGCCCTTCCTAAATCCATGCTGGCTAGGCCTGATCCCTTGGCCATCCTGTAAGTGTTGTAAGCTCTCCAACCAGGTTTTCTCTGGCCTTTAGGAAATGCTTTCACCATGGCAGGCATATGCCAGATACAAGTGTACCGCAGGACCTTTGACAAATCATCCTGCTCTAGAGTGATGCACAAAGAGCCACTACCTTCCTGTAAAGAGAAGCCAGGTTCTCCCCTCCTAAAAGAGAGATGTGGCCATTTCACTCTGTGCTCTTTTCCAGCCCTTCATATGACATAAGTAAGTCCAAAGACAAGACTAACAAACACTGAGCACTTCTTCATAACAGCAGTTTCTTGACTCAAACACATGGAGAGTGCAGGGAGGAGAGCCCTTCATCATCCTCTTTGCCCAGGCACAGGTTTGCTCCCAGTGCTTCTCGAAGCAATATGAGACATATCATAACTGATGCCAGGCTTGCCTGGGTGCTTAAAAGAGTGAAAAAGTTGCCATTTGTCAGAATAACCCCAGACAGTTTTCAATATTTGTATGAAGGAAAAATCTACTGTGAGCAAAAGCTTGGGGACAGAGCAGCTAGGAAACCTTTCATGGAACATCATCGCTCTTCCTTCCTTTGTTTTGCCTGACAGTGCCTCGAAGCCAGTTAGTCCTTTTGAAATATCTGGATAACTACTGTGGCAACAGTAAGCTTCAGCCAATGCAGCATGAGCCATCCTGATGTTGAAGATCCACACTGGTTAGGCCACACCTTGAGTCCTGTGTCCAGTTCTGGGCCCCTCAGTTTAGGAAGGAGGTTGACTTGCTGGAACGAGTCCAGAGAAGGGCAACAAAATTGGTGAGGGGTTTGGAACACAGCTCTGTGAGGAGAGGCTGAGGGAGCTGGGGTTGCTTAGCCTGGAGAGGAGGAGACTCAGGGGTGACCTTATTGCTCTCTACAACTGCCTGAAGGGAGGTTGTAGACAGGCAGAGGTTGGTCTCTTCTCCCAGGCAACCAGCACCAGAACAAGAGGACACAGTCTCAGGCTGCACCAGGGGAGGTTTAGGCTGGAGGTTAGGAGGAAGTTCTACACAGAGAGAGTGATTGCCCATTGGAATGGGCTGCCCGGGGAGGTGGTGGAGTCACCATCACTGGAGGTGTTCAGGAGGAGACTTGGTGGGATGCTTGGTGCCATGGGTTAGTTGTTTAGGTGGTGTTGGATTGGTTGATAGGTTGGACATGATGATCTTGAAGGTCTCTTCCAACCTGGTCTATTCTATTCTATTCTATTCTATTCTATTCTATTCTATTCTATTCTATTCTATTCTATTCTATTCTATTCTATTCTATTCTATTCTACTCTATTCTATTCTATTCTATTCTATTCTATTCTATTCTATTCTATTACCTGGCAATCTCTTCACACACCAGCCTTAAAAATATTCTCAGGAAAAAAAGAGGAAGAATATTTTCTTCATGTTCAGTTATTTCTGTGTGTCTTCCAGTCAGGCTATGTCAATTATTTTCAACCAGACAACAAGATGTCTGAAGTCAGCAGTTCTAAAGAGTCTTTTAATTTGATATTATTTCTCCTTCTAGCTCAGCAGAGACCTTTAATTTGCTTTCACTGACCCTAATTTAAAACTTAAAATCATAGCATTTATCCACTCTCTGGGCTGGCCTCTGTGCAGCCCAGTGGAGCCATATTTGCACAGCACATCAGTTGGTGCTGAGAACTAATGCCCATGCCAAATGCATGTCAAAGAGTTTCACTGCAGACCACCTGTAGGCCAGTGCCACAGTATAGATGCTTATTATCAACTGGAGCTCATTAGATGAACCCCATGGATGCATTTTCCAGCTTAGCTTCATCCAAAAGGAGTGGAGTTAGTGTGCTTTAAGATGGTGTTGCAATGGGAACTGCAGCAGGGTATGTGAGGCCCAGCACGGATTGCTTTCAGAAGTGCAGTCCTGAGCCAAATGCTAATGTAAAGGCATCTATCAGATTTAGCTGAAGAACTTATCCAGCAGTGGCTAATAAAGCAAACCAGCACTTGGGGAAGCAAGGAGTCACACAAAGAGGAAGACTACCAAGGGCTTGTCCAAAAGGGACAAACTTTAAAATGCAGGATTCATATTGCTGGGTTTTTTTCTTACAAAGAAGCCATCTTTGACTTATTTTAATCACTCTCAGTAAGACAATCCTCCAGGTTTCCATCTGTGTTTCCCAGTTCCCTCTGAGTCTTGGGTGTCCTGTTAATTTAATTAAATGACCTTTAGCCTACTACTTCGTCAGCCAACATCATCCCTCTGAGTTGTGCAAACCGTATTACTGTGAGCTGCTGTGCATGCCAGCTCTCTGAGCGAGACTCTGCTTGCTGTGTCTTATTACAGGACTCCTTTTCATGCCAGTTCTCCTCAGGATAAGGACAAATTCTCAGTGGGCTTCTTCCTCACAAACTAATTTTGCAACTCACCACAACTTCCATTGCACTTTGAGGTCTCCTTGTGCACTGTTTTACCTGATTGCTCATTCAGCTGTCAGCTGTTTGCTCCTTCGCTCTTCCTTGCATCTCTCCTCATTAATCAGACATGCTTCTCTTTCATAATGTCTTTCTCTTGCTGCACTTTCCCAGCTCTGATTGCCTGGCTGTGTCTGCTCTTAGCTTACTGGGGCTCTGGCTTTCCACATTTCAATTCCTTGTAAGTACTAAGAGAAAAGCAATGTTAGGCTTGGGCTGACCGAGACTGGAAGTGCTCTGCACCAATGACCTTTTGTGGTAGCTCATCCACTGCCACTGTCTTTGCTTTGCAGCAGGAGCTCATCCAAGCTCTTCCAGGTCTGTGCAATCCAAACCAACTGCTCCTAGGGCAGAAAAATAAGTTACATATTAAAACCTTCTTTTTGAAAATGTGACTTTATGAGCTGCTGATGGCACTTTGTACCTCACACTTGTAAGGACATTTGACTTCTAAGCTGGTTAGCAGTTAACTGTTTGTGAGGGAGTAAGAAAAGTAAAAATTGTGTTTGGACAAATATGAACTTAATTAGTTAAAATGCAGTGCTTTTCCTGCCCTCTGAAGGACTTGAAATCAGGAAGCATTTGGCACCATTCCCATCAGATTTTCATACATGTGATGTTCCTTGCAGACTATGACTCTCCTCCTGATTAACTAGGTTTCTGAAGTCAGCTCTGCAAAGCAGGCTGTGGTTTAGAAAGCAACTGATCTTATCTCCACTTTTCAAGATGACTTTGAGTGTTTCTCATTGCTGACGTACACAAACAAAACAACTGTGTCTACTGGTTGTAGGAAACCTGAAGCACATCATAGCACTCAAGGTAACTGACAAAAGCACAGAGGAAATATTTGTTTTCTCACATTATTTGGTGCCATTTCCAGTATCTGTGCTCATATTAATGCTGGATTCCCTTCCAACAGAGCAACAAAAATTTCTTCCCTCCTAAGTAAACTAAACACAGCCTTAATGGCTTTTCACTTTAGAATGTGGTGAGTTTTCAAACATTTGAGTGCAACTCAAAGCAGCTCAGGAGTGTCACATGCTGGACAGTGACCATCATAGAATAGAATAGAATAAACCAGGTTGGAAGAGACCTTCGAAATCATTGCGTCCAACCTATCATCCAACACCACCTAATCAACTAAACCATGCAACCAAGCACCCCATCAAGTCTCCTCCTCCTGAACACTTCCAATGATGGTGACTCCACCACCTCCCCAGGCAGCCCATTCCAATGGGCAATCACTCTCTCTGTGTAGAAGTTCTTCCTAAGCTCCAGCCTAAACCTCCCCTGGTGCAGCCTGAGACTGCGTCCTCTGGTTCTGGTGCTGGTTGGCTGGGAGAAGAGACCAACCTCTGCCTGTCTACAACCTCCCTTAAGGTAGTTGTGGAGAGCAATAAGGTCTGCCCTGAGCCTCCTCTTCTCCAGGCTAAGCAACCCCAGCTCCCTCAGCCTCTCCTTACAGGGCTGTGTTCCAAACCTCTCCCCAGCTTTGTTGCCCTTCTCTGGACACCTTCCAGCAAGTTAACCTCCTTCCTAAACTGAGGGGCCCAGAACTGAACACGGGACTCAAGGTGTGGTCTAACCAGTGCAGTGTAAAGGGGCAGAATGACCTCCCTGCTCCTGCTGGCCACACTCTTCCTGATGCAGGGCAGGATGCCATTGGCCCTCTTGGCTGCCTGGGCACACTGCAGGCTCATGTTCAGCCTACCATCGACCAGGTCTAGTTTGCTCAGACGCAGCTTCTTAATGTGAATCCATGTCCTGGTTCCTGCTTTGTGTCCCACGTTATGCAACACTCTTACATGGCCAGCACACGTGGTGGAGGCAGTGCCTGTGTTATAAAACATGTTTAATTTTTAATCTGTACAAGACCTGAAGCCCAAGACTATCATCACTGACTGGGAGATGGTTTGTTTCTGTGCCCTGTATGAGGCAGCTTGTAGAAGAGCTGCACGCTTTGCTGGCACACTTTGGATACTGACACAGACTAGTCATTAAAAATCCCACGTGAGACAGTGCTCAGATACTGCACAAACAGTGCAGAAGTGTGATACAGAGGTGAGAGGCAGCTGAGGTGCTTGGGTTTCACACTGGGGAATGTTATGCTTTCATGAGCATCGTGGCTCCCCATGGCCATGCTGCATCAGAAGCAAAAAGGCCCCTGGACAAGGACTACAGAGCAGCTTATAAGGGTGCTTCTTCCAGGCCAGCATTACTGCCTAGCTTTAGGCTGAAAGCCTGGCAAAGCCTACAGCTGCTGTGGAACATCCATGAGCAGTTTCTGAAGACATGGACCAGAGCTTCATTTTACCTAGTCAAACTAGCCAACCATTTCCTGGTTGAAAAAGCTTTCATGCTTTTAGCTTTTCTTGTGATTCAGTGCTCATCTCTACAAACACAATAAAGCACAGCTTGACTGCAACAGCTCTCCTGTGAACAGCCAGAGCCCTGGGGGCTGCTTAGGGAGAGGAGAAGGCCAAGAGGGGATCTGATCGATGTCTATCAATACCTGAGGGGTGGGTGGCAGGATGAAGGTATTGCACAAGATAATTGATGTAAATATTAGGGAACAAAATAAAGACAGGGAAAAGAAGGATCAGTGATAATCTGTGGAAGAATCAGTGCAGGGAAATAGACAGAGAAATGAAAGGTCACAAGGAAACAGCTCTGGCCTTGCTGTGCACCCACTCAGCAGATTGTCTTTCTGTTAACCTCCAATTCCAAGCATTTTTGTGAGTGTGGAGACTGTTCTCTGTGTGTGTGTGAGTCTGGGGGTAGGAGGGGAGAAGAACAATTAGCAGTCATGAGGAAGATTGGCAGGAGATGAATTTGAGAATGACACTGCATGACATCACATCACATCACATTGCTCTTCAATGACTTCTGACAAACCCCTGATGAGTGCTGGCAGCTTTCACAGCAATCAGGAAAGTGTCAGTTCCCCAGTCCTGTTGCAACACCCAGTGATAAGTACACTTCTGTTAATTTTCATTCAGTAAATGATATAAAACTCTGGAGACTGTGTGATTTTATTTTTCATGCTTAAGCAGTCACTTGAAAACGTGTAGAGTGTCAGCACTGCTGAGATCACAAATCCTGTGGGGCAAAGGCTAACAGAAAGCCTAAAATGGGAAAGCAGGAAAATATCCCAAGGGATGTATAATCACTTAAGATGGAGAGCAAATGAAACAGTCTGTCTGAAACAGTCTACAGAAAAAGAGGTTGACAAAGGCTGAGGTTTTAAACCCAGGATTAGCAGAAAAAAAGTTTCATCTTGAGAATGTAGTGGTTTAAAGCAGGGCCAGCCCCCTGAATCTCACCTGGTGACAACACAGAGCATGAGTTACAGGCAGGTTTCCTCTATGCTTGTTGTGGAGGTGACTGGAAGTGAAGTCCAACAGAACTCTGTCTAGATAGACTCTGTTTAGATAGACCCTCAAGCTGCACCAGGGGAAGTTTAGTCTGGAGGTGAGGAGAAAGTTCTGCTCAGAAAGAGTAATTGGCCATTGGAATGTGCTGCCCAGGGAGGTGGTGGAGTCCCCATCCCTGGAGGTGTTCACAAAAGGCTTGGATGTGGCACTTGGAACCATGGTTTAGTTGTCAGGAGGTGTTGGGTATTAGGTCATAGATTGGACTTGATGATCTCTGAAGTCTGTTCCAACCTGGTTGATTCTGTGATTCTGTGATTCTAGATCTGCTCAAACAGGAGTGTTTCAGAACCTGAAAGGGCACCCACTCAGAGCCAAAGGCCAGTGAAGATGTGGAGGCCTCTTTCACACAAAATGTGGAGTCTGTGCACAAAACCATCATTCAGGAGTTCTGGACATACAAAAAGCAATTCACACTTTTGACAGCCAGAGTCCTTTTATTTGGACATCAGAATATTGGTTTAAGTGGCTATCTGCTGATACCTAAAGTCTATCCTGAATAGACTTCACATTCTATCCTGAATGAGCTCCACATGAGCAGGAGATACATGGAAAATAAAAATAATGAGAGCCTCTTTATTTGCAGCTTCCTTTTTATCTGCAATTTCTGTTCTTGTGTCTGCAGAGCACAGTAAAGCCAGCTGAATGAGCCAGTCCTCTCTGAATGCTAAAGCAGGCTCAGATCCCCTCTTCTGGCACGATGACATCTACATTGGCAGGGTTTGCTTGGTGTCAGAGTCAGGGAGGTTACTGACACACATTTCAAACACATTGCTGACAACCCAGAGTTTCAACATCGGCTGCATTTCCTTTGCAGTGGGTATGTGACCATGCTTGTGTGCTGCCTAGACTGCTTTCTGTGCTCCTGGCTTCAAAGAGAGTGCCTGGAAAGGAAGCTCAAAGGGGCAAACACACTCGAGGAAAGAGAGATTGATTCAGTGCTTATTAAAGCCAAGGGACAGAGTCCCAGCAACTCTTGGGAGCTTTGGGTAAGTAAGTTCCAAGCATTCCTGTTCCTACAGCTACATTTGAGCCAAAACAGTTATGCTGCCATGTCCCCCCGCCACCAGTGACACCTCTGCCATCCCAGCCATCAAATCAGAGTAAGACTGCTCTGTGTTTGTCACACATGAAAGGCTCCTCTAACATCTGAAGCATTTTGGTCTTTCACAGAGTGCAGCTCCTGCTCTCACAGGCAGAGCTGCAAATGAACTTCTGTAAGATAAAGCAAGGCTGTGCCAGGCAGTTAGTGGCACTGCATGAAACAGCCTCATCCGTGCTGGAAGCAGCTTTGTTACCTAGAGCAGCAGCACTTCCAGGCTCTTTTCATCAGAGAATGCCCTGACACCTCTCTGCCTTTCCTGTCTGTCCTCTGCACCATTGTTGCCTGAATGACATGTCCACAATAGAAATGCAGGAAGTGTACTCAGCTACTGAGCATTCAGCTTTCCCAGGGGTTCCCCAGCTAAGCTGTGTCATACCGTAATTCCCTTTTTTAAATGATCTTTGTTGGCTCTGGGCCTTCACCATGAGGAGAGGGCACTGAAACATTTAATAGTTGGCCTGGTTTAAAACAGCCTGGTCTAAAACAGCCTGGTCTCACATGGACCCCATCCCTGTACACAGACTGGAGGCAAAGTTACACAAAAACCCCAAAGACAACCTGGGCTGAGATCAGGATAGTTGAGTGACCGTAGCCTATAGCACAGAAATGCACAGCAAAGGCAGGAGCAGCAGCAGAAGCCAGCTAGAAAATGAACCCCTACCCACCAAGCCTTCAGCCAGCCCAGAAGAAAACACACCACAACTGGACCCCAGAAGCAGTAGCCAGGACCAGGAAGCATCCCATGCTGCAGCCTGAACTCCAAGCCCCAGGATTCTTTGCTCCAACCAGCAGATTCCACCATCTGAGCTATTTGTTTTATCTGCTCCATCCTCACCTGCTAGTTTCAGGGGAAATGCTCCAAAGAGCATTGGCAAAGGTCCCATGGAAATTACATTTCACACTAATACCTGTGGAATATAGCAGGCTCTTCAGAGTAACTCCTGTGTCCTGTGCCCAGCCCCATGGCACATGGCCTCATAAACATGAGTGCTTTAAACCCCACTATTATTTGTTAATAATATTTGTCTTTCCACTAGAGCAGACAATTAAAACACCACTTCCTGAGTCCTTCAGAGCTGCTATGGAGAGTACTAAGAAGTCACAACGGAGCAAGAGACTTTAATCTGTTAGGGTACTCAGTGAAGAAAAAATTCTCTTCCTTCAGAAGCAATTCCTACATGATCTAAATGCCAGCAGAGGCTGTGTCAGAGGAAGGCTCTGCTGGGGAGGAGCAGCAGCTTGTGCTCAGGCTGGAATACAAAGCACAGAATCACAGGATGCTAGGGGTTGGAAGGGACTGCAGAAGGAAGGAAGGATTTTCCCTGCAGATGTGTGAGACCACAGCACATTACTTTGTGAGTAGGCTTTGCTGCAACCAGCAGGAAAAAGAGATTTGCAATGCTATAAAATTTACAATTGGTTACACAGCACAGAAGAAAAAACACTTGGAGAATCCTGAAGCAAATGGCTCCCCACATCACTGAGACTTCCATCTAAGGAAACCCAGCCTTTCTTGTCCAGAGCCTTTGCAGTGAGACTAGACAAACCCTAAATCCTTATTTTCTTCAAACAATTCTAAGCACGTGGGCATGCCAGTGGAATTTAACCCTCCTTGCAGGGACCGGTGTGAACAAGAGCCTGGTGGCACAGGCTGCCAGACCTTCTGCTGGCCTTGAATTTCTGCTACCTGTAAATATGGCAGCTAGAGGAACCCAGGGAGCCAGGCAGCCCAGAGCTTTCTGCAGTCTTATCTCAGTCACTACTAAAAAGCCTCTGAAAGGTCCTGGTTTGCTGTCATCAATGTGCCCTATGTGAATAACAGAGTGACAAGACAGAAGCAAAGCAGAAACTGATTTTTGATCTATCTACACTGAAATAATGTAGAGGGGACAGAATAATTTCACTCCCACTATAGATATCACAGGCAGAAAGACCCTCTGGGTCACCAAGCATGGATCTTGTCCCAGGTGGGAAGGCTATTCACCCAGGTAGGCATTACAGATATCACTAGAGTGTACAAAATGGGCACCATCGTTTCTGCACTGAGCTGTTCTGGCTGGCAATCAGTACAGGAAGCCAGCTGAAAGGAAAAGACCAACTCTAGGGCCAGGTTTAGTTTATGGCTTGCACTGCCTGCTCCCTCCAGCTCCAGCAATTAAAGAAAGGCATTGCTGTGGTGCCCATTAATTATTTATTGCCACCTCCCTGCACCTCTGAACTACTTCTGCTGCATTTATAGCAATATATCAGGCACAGATGTTTCCAAATTCCCTCTAAAGCCATAAACAGGGATGCCAGCTGCCCAGCTACGCTGGAGAAGACTTGATTGATTGAAATAGATTTTGCTACTTAAAAGGCTTATTGTACAAACTCCAGGTAAGATAGGCCAACACACACTGGTTTATCAAACGTGAGAACAAAAAGAGTCAGAAGTTTGTTTGCTGCCCAGCTCTGTGATTAGTGAAACAGAGACAGATGGAAGCATGTAAACATTGTCATAGCATGTCTGCTATCACAGTTCTCACTAGAGCTTCCCCAGCCTAACTTGCCTTGCAGCTGCAGTCACACACTTGCATCCTTCAACAGCCAAGCAGCTTTCACTGCCCGTCACACAGAGCCAGTTCTGCAAAACAACATCATCTAAATCTCTTTGCCTTTCTGCAGGCCTTGATTCCTCAGAGCATTATGTGTACCTGCTCAGCAGGCTGCGGTCCCTGGGTCTTTTCAGAGGACAGAGGAAAGCCAAAGCAGAGTTTGAATTGAATCTAGCCAGGGAGGTTAAAGGGAACACTAAGAACTTCTACAGGTATATGAATGGGAAGAAGAAGACTAGAGAAGGTGTGGGCCCCCTCAGAAAGGAAACTGGTGAAATGGTCACAAATGATGAGGAAAAGGCTGAGGTACTCAATAACTTCTTTACCTCAGTCTTCACTACAAGGGCTTCTAGCCACGCTCCTGATGTTATGGAAGACAATGCCAAGGACGGGGAGGAAGAACTGCCCATTGTAAGTGAAGATCAGGTTCGTGATCACCTGAAGAACCTGAAAGTGTTCAAGTCACAGTATCACAGTATAACTAAGGTTGGAAGAGAGCTCGAGGATCATCGAGTTCAACCTATCAACACAGACCCCATGACTAGACCATGGCACCAAGTGCCACATCCAATGTCCTCTTGAACACCTCCAGGGACAGTGACTCCACCACCTCCCTGGGCAGCACATTCCAATGGCCAATCTCTCTTTCTGAGAAGAACTTTCTCCTCACCTTGAGTCTAAACCTCCCCTGGTGCAGCTTGAGACTGTGTCCTCTTGTTCTGGTGCTGGTTGCCTGGGAGGAGAGACCAACCCCCTGCTCCCAGGTCATTAGTGACAGAACAAGAGGGAATGGCCTCAAGCTGCCACTGGGGAGGTTCAGACTGGACATTAGGAAACCTTTTTTTCAGGCAAGAGTGGTGAGGGCTTGGAATGTGCTGCCCAGGGAGGTGGTGGAGTCCCCAAGGCTGGCTGTGTTTGCAGGTGGTTTGGCTGTGGTGCTTGGGGCTGTGGTTTAGGGATGAGCCTTGCAGAGTAGGGTTCTGGGTTGGCCTTGGTGATCCTGAGGCTCTTTTACAGCCTGAATGTTTCTGCATTTCTGGCATTCTGTATCTGGTCCATTTCAGACCCCATCAAGCTGAGCATTTTATATGCAGTCCACATTTACTAGATCCAGTTAGTGACTCGATAGCATTTGTTGAATTAGATCAAAGATATTTAAGATCTCTTAGCATCAAAAGTGTGCAATCAAATCCATCCAAAACAGTTTGTCTCCACCAGGAGGATTTTATTTATGCCATCTCAATATGCCAACCAGATGCCACTTAGACAGGAAGGGAATTAAACAGTCAGATTTTCAAATAGAAATGTATACAAAACCTGTTCAGGTGAGACACTAAATTTAGATGCAGTTTCATCATTGGCTTAGATAAGGAACAATCTGCTAAACTCCAGGTAAATAAATCCTTTAGTGAAAGTATAAAGATGATTCATGTGAAAGGTGAGAGCCACTTTTCCACAAAGTCTGCCACAGCATCAAATGTGCAGACACATCCCATGCATCCTTTAAAGTAATTGAAATCCCAGTCAGGTCACAATATGCTGAGGAGGAACATTCCTGCCCATCTCTTATTGTTGTTTTTGAGCTCAGAATGCCTGGTGCTTTCATTTCAAAGGGAGGCTGCTTTTGTCACTCGCAGTGCAATGGAAACTGTGGCACTGTCCTTTGAGGTGTCCTGAGTCACCAAGGCATCAACACCACTGTTCAACATTCATCAGGCACCAGCAGCTAGCCTTCGATGCCTGAAAGAAATACAAAAACACAGAATACTGCCTTTTAAAAGTCTCCTTTTCAGTGATGCTTCAGAAGCTGTGGAGTTTCCATTGCATATGAGAACTGCTACATGAGCTGTGAAAAAAAGTATTTGTATGAAGGATTTGCAATAATTCCATGATAGATCAAAACCAACGGATCTGAAGGGTCCCTGATCGTGCCTCTGGAGAGCAGACACACTGCCAGGTGTCAAAGCCGGGAAAACACAGGGCTGAGTCCATGGCAGCTTACCCTGTGCTCGAAAATGGGCCATGATTAGTTGTCTAACGGGCAGCCTGACTTCAGTGACTTCTGAAATTCTTTGCTGCGCTGCCATCAGGAGCCTGTGACATTGATTTAGAAACGCTATCAAAGCACTGACCCATCCACAAGAGATCCAACTGTTCTCTCCTTTTCTCCGGGCTATTTTAAGCACCAGCTGACATTGTTCCTCCTGCCTTTCATCTGCTTATCAGTCACGTTCAGGCATCAGTCACAATGTCCACATCAGCTTTCTGCTTGACTATCACTCATGCTTTCTCTTGGTGCTGTCAGGATTTCTCAAAGGCTTCTCCTGCCTTCCAACACTAGACCATGGTTAATGCAGCTTCAGCAAAGAAACAATGCACCTCAAAAATGGTAGGAAGAAGCTGGCCTTTGAAAGTCTCTGTATGAGAGCAGCTCATAGAGCTGAGAGAAACTGATTGTTCAGGCTTTGACTCTCAAAGTGCAGAGATCATTTATCTGTTCGTGTGGCCCCACTTTGAGAAGGACATCAGGGAGGGCTGAGGAGCAGAACTCTAGGTCGGTTGTGGTATAATTAATTACAATTATGTAACTTAGAGTTCGGGCTACTGATCATTCAATTACACTTGCAGAGATGGAGCACAAATTGACTTTGTCCCAAATAGTTAAGCAGAAAGGTCGCTCTGTCTTTCTCCCTGTTATGAAAAGAAACTGCTGAGGATCTGTCTCTAAAAGAAATTGGCAAAACTAAGTCTGAAAATGTTTTTGAAGCTAATAAAACCTCAGCAATTCAAGGTCTTTAAAGTCCAGTCCGTGATGTGTAGAGTCTGTGTCACGCAAAATCAAAGGGCAACCAGAGCTTCCAGTTTTTCACTCAGTTGCTGTCTTAAAGCTATAGCTATAGCCTTAAGGATCATAAATAAAGGAGCTTTGGAGACATACTGTGTTAGATCTGACCCTGACAGTTCACCAGGGGCTGGCTTGCTGTCCCAGGGGGCTAGTTACTCACTAAACACTGAACAATGTTATTCTCTGTCATCTGAAGCAAGCTCTTCACTGTATCTCCCCAGGAGTCTTACACAAGGGTTTGATTGTCACAACAACCATTTGAACTCGGAAAAATGCAGAACAATACCAAATCAGGAAACTTTGAGAAAGCTTTCCTGTTTATAGAGCTCAACATCCCACCCAGCAGCTCCAGCCAGCAATGTACAACATTTAATACAGATGGCTCTCATTGCATCAGTTGATGAGCTCAGGTGCCAGCCCACAGGTGTCAGTCATCACAGATTGTGCTGAATGTTGTTCATGGTGCCAGGAATTAGCACTCAACATCTTCATATTCTGGGGAAACTCCCAGCTTCAAGCAGTTCCTTCTAACTTTGGAGCAACTTCAGACTTCTAAGGCATCACAACCATCGTTGATTAAACTGCTACTAAATGATGCAAAGCTCAGCCTTTGGTGTTTCCCCCTGACTTGCATGCTGTGCTTTCCTTCAGCAACTGCTTAGCAGTGATGGAAAAAGTTCCTCATGATTCCTGTGAAGCCTGTACAGCACAATACCCTTCTACTGATGGAATCAATAATGGGATTCTTAAATTAAGAGGTGCCAGTGTAAATTACAGAAAGTATTTAACATTTGTAAAGCTGTTTTCCATGTGCTAGAGCACCACAAGCAGATCAGTGATGCCCGGTTATATGGAACTTGGTAATTGGGTCATTAACAGCTAGGGAACATAAATATTAAGATATTTAATTAGAACTTCAGTAGCAAACATCATTATCTGCAGATGGCAGACATGAAAAAGGTTACATTTATAATAGATACATTTGCAGCTACAGAAACTGCAGGCCAATGGAGTGAACAAACCACAAATTCCCACAAGGAGGAGATAAATACCTGCTGCTGCCCAGCCTCTGCGTGGCTTTGTGCTGCTAATGGCAATCCACGGAGCAGTATTTGGACAGGGAAATACAGCCCTGCGGTTTGAGTCTAGATCTCTGCTCACACTCCCTGGGTTCTGTTCAGCTGGATATTTTGTGTTGCTTTGCTTTTGACTGGTGTGCTCATCTCCAGATAATAGGTGCCAGGTTCAGGGGAGTTTGCAAAACTTGAGATCCAGCAAGATGTCAGTGCCAAAAGGCTCACAGATACTGAAGAAACAAATTGAACTGCGTGCAAAAAGACAAAAGCTGCGAGATGTGAGTTTTGGGGTGCAGATCCTGCCTGTGATAAACACATTTCCTCAAGGCAAACCCCAGCTCATTTCAAGGACTGCCATTTTTTGGACAGGACTCTTCTAGTGTCTCCTTGAAGATGTAGGCAAGGTCCATTTGTTAGAAATCAGTTGAAGTGCTTTGTGAATTTGCTGTGAAATGCCCTGTGCCATATCTTCAGCTCTGTTCCTTGTATTTTGAGACTAAATTTAAGACTGAGTGGGAACATCCATAGGCTTCAATTACTAATGTCCTGCATGAAGGTGACTCTGAGTATTCCAGCAATAACATATCTTAATTTACATGAAACAAGCAGTAAATGCTCACAAATCCCACACACACCTAAGCTAAGAGTGGCAACTTTCTGAAGCAAGTATCAGCCCAGGCAGTGAAGACCCTGACCTTAGCTTAAAGAAGTTCATCTTCAGAAGTGCCATTTTAGAAGGCTTGTTCCTTAAATCTCACTTTCATTACTTGTTATTGTGTCTTATCTCCTCTCCCCATCAACAGAACAGCTTCTTTCAAGAAAGATGGACAACACACAAATAAGATTTGGAACACACACTGATGTTGGAGATAAAAGGATGCAAAAAAAGCTATTCAACTTCAGAAACCTTAAACTTTCACAAAACCAGTGACCCTCTGACTTATTGACAGTGCTCAAACTTTATTTCAGAGGACAGAAGCAGTAAGTTCCTCATGAAGCTTTCTGCTATTGCACTTGTCATTATCCTTTTTAATTGCTCCAATAACCATTGCTGTAGCTAATTTACCTTCATAAAATGAAATCAAGGTGAGAGCTGATATTAGGGCAGCTCAGCAGGTTAGAACTCAAAGTCTAGAGGCAGAGTACATCTTTTTCCTTTCAGACACATATCTGGGGCCCCTGAGAATAATTTTTAAGCACCTGCCTTTTCTGCATAAATTAAAAGCCTGGAGTGAGTTTGTTTGTCTGTTTAAGCATTCTTTTTGTCAAAGGAAAGTGCAACTTGGCAGCTGATTCGCAGAGCTGTATTTTAGGGACTCTGAACTGGCCCTTGGGGAACCCAAAATTACCTCCTGATTTTAGGCCTGTGAGATAGTAGGGGCACTAAGAGCATCTGTTCTCCTTTCTTTTCCTTCTGTCATTATCAGGCATGATTTAAAAAACTATCTCACAGCATGAATAGTGTTTGTAGATAAAAGCAAACTCCTTGGCTCAGTCGCAGCCCTTAACAATACCTCCACAAGTTAGAAACCAGAATTCAAAGCTAGAAAGAAAAATAAATCATGAAAGAAAAACCCAACCCCAAACAAACAAACAAAACCAACCATCCAAACAAACCCCCCAAAAATAAAAACCCCAACCCCCAAAACCTATAATCTCTTAACACTTCGAGAAAAGCTTGGTTTCAAAGACTCACTTGCTATAATGAAAAGCATAATTAGGGATGAAGACTCCAGTCCTTGGGCTGTGTTGACTATGAAACTAGAAATGGACAGCAGGGGAGAAAGAGATTTCCACTGTGGAGGATCTAACTGAGCCACAGAGGGAAACTGAACAGACTGTGTCGCTCTGTTATAGAGATGGATCAGTGTGAAACGGATCTCTGCAGGATCTCCTCTGGATCTATCCAGCTCTGTAAACATAGCTTTCACTGCCTGTGTTCATCTCAGATTTTTGGGTAAGGTGTTTGAACTCCAGAAGAGCAGTTGAAACAAAAAAGGTATCTTTAATGCATATTCCCAGGCTGACTGTATGGATAACTCTTGGACAATTAAAATCAGTCTGGATGAATCTTAACCACATCAGAAAAGCTTTGTAGTTTTCTGAACAAATAAAACCAAGTCTGCCGAGAAATAAGAGTTATGCAAAAAAAGAGTCCAGGGCTGTCCTCTCACAGAACTGTGCCAGGCTCACTGGCTAAAGGGAGCACTCACTGCATGCTGATCCTCCTCTACCATCTGAAGAAAATGTCCCCTGGCAAGACTGCTGTCAAGGACATCTCCCTGTCTGTTTCCAACACCCCCACCTCCTACTCCAACACAGTTTCTTGCACAAACTCAGTGTTTCTACCCAAGCAGACCATCTCTCCAGCTTGCTATCCTCACCTCCCCATTCCAATCTGTCTTTAATCACATGCCACCTTCCATCAAACCATCTACTCTCAAACACTTCCTGCTTTCTGCTCCAAATTTCTTCCCTCCTCTTCTACTATCATTTCCCTTGGCTCAGCTTACTTGTTACCCAAAGCATCTCTTCCTAATTAGGGCCATAGAAATAATCTTTCCATAGATAAGAAAGAGAAAACAACAATAAAAACAAAACAAGGCAAAAATACAGCAGAAGAAAATTTCCTGAAGACCTACATAGCTACAACCTTGTCCACACTCCTTGCAACTGAGGACGAAAGGGATAGGGAATGCCTCTCTCGGGTTGCCCTGTGCACAGGTACAGTCTGATCACCACACATGGTTCCTGAAGTGAAGCTTGTCTGAGCACGAGAAAATCTTCAAGCAATCAAGCCAATCACTCTTTGAAACCTGCACTTTGAGCACAGTGTGATGCACTCAAGATTTTGCCTTGCTCATGCCTTTGTGGAAATGACCAAAGATTACTTAATGCCAGTGGATAGTCATTTAAAATGTTAAACTCCTCTGCCACAGCCAAAAGCAGCTACTGAAGGAAAAGTACACCTAGCATTTGAATTGCTCTGGATTGTTAGTTTGAGATTTTTGTGGCCTTTTGACAACTGAAAAAAAAAAAACTAAACTAAAAATGGCAAGTTGTTAAGTTGTGAATCCTTCAGCATGATTTGAAGTGTGGTACTTTGGGGAAGGCAGTTCAGGGATTTAGAACACCCAGGAGACAAAGGTCATTATCATCTATTAGTAGTTATGGCAACCTGTCTAAAACACTTGATGTGTTTACTGTGGATATTAAAACATTTGGATCCTCAAAAATTATCTTGTTCCAGGGAAAATGAAGATATATTTGCACAGAAATGTTTAAATAATACAAAATTGACCTTTACAGTGAACATGCAATTTATAGCAGAGTAAAACACTGACAGACTTTCAGGCCAAATTGTTATTGCTTTGTACAGAAGGATAAGAAAGGAATAGTGAAGTTCAAGACTGCTCTGTGAGGCAGAAACTACTGCTGTGCACTGGGAAAAGGACAACAAGGAACCATTTCCTCCAAACCCATACAGATCACCCAGGACAATGTCTGCTGTTGGGGGCAGCACGTAATTCTACGTGACTGACACACATCAAGAATGTTCACAGTGGGTGCTGAAAACAGAAGAGCAAATAGCACGATTACAGTGCAAAAAGTTCACTTCCAGTTTCCCTGGGGGCAATGGGAACTTTGCTGCTGACTGTTGGAGCCAGGCTGCAACTCCCTGTCATATCCAGGAGCTACAGAACCTACTGACTTTGAAGCATGTTGGCTGATTGCTGAGTCAATGATGCAGGCTGTGTTATTGCCATTCCCTGATTAGCTGAGCAAACAGGCTCTCTTACCGGACATTCATGCGTATTAGCAGGCAGGAAAGCAAAAGTGGTCATTGAAAGCCTCCATTTGGGAGCAGGCAGGCAGACTCAGTTGTTCGCTCAGTGTTTATTGGAAGAGAACACAAAAAGTAAGTAAACAAAACCAGATGGGCTGATTTTTGGTCACACTGACCACTACAACATTCAATTGGTTCTGGTGTTCCTGAGAAGCAATCATGTAAAATTCAATTATAAACTCAAGTAAGGATCCATCAACTAGAAAGAATGAGGAACAGTATGACCTGCGTAACCTTGTGAATCACAGGAGATGATTGTGAATCATCAGGCCATGGCAGTCATTGTGGAATATGATCCAATGACGCTTCTGATGAGGCATTTCCAGCAGAAAGAGAATATTATTTCCACTCTCTGGGGTACTGATGAGCCTTCACATAAGCTGTCTAAAGCTGAGTGCAGCTCTGGCTGTATGTGCCCATGGAAGATTATGTGCAGCTGGAGTAGGTGCTAAGGAGTGCCGACGGGCTGCTCTGGAGATGGACAGCCTGTCTTACAAGGACTGACCAAAAAGCATTTGCCTAGATAGTATCACAGTATAACTAAGGTTGGAAGAGACCTCGAGGATCATCGAGTCCAACCTATCAACACAGACCCCATGACTAGACCATGGCACCAAGTGCCATGTCCAATCTCCTCTTGAACGGCTCCAGGGTCGATGACTCAACCACCTCCCTGGGCAACCCGTTCCAATGATGAATGACTCACTCGGTGAAGAACTTTCTCCTCACCTCGAGTCTAAACCTCCCCTGGCGCAGCTTGAGACTGTGTCCCCTTGTTCTGGTGCTGATTGCCTGGGAGAAGAGACCAACCCCCTCCCAGCTACAACCACCTTTCAGGTAGTTGTAGAGGGCAATGAGGTCTCCCCTGAGCCTTCTCTTCTCCAGGCTAAACAATCCCAGCTCCCTCAGCCTCTTCTCATAGGGCTTATGTTCAAGGCCTCTCACCAGCCTTGTTGCCCTTCTCTGGACACGTTCAAGTGTTTCGATGTCCTTCTTAAACTGAGGGGCCCAGAACTGGACACAGTACTCAAGGTGCAGCCTAACCAAAGCAGAGTACAGGGGCACAATGACTTCCCTGCTCCTGCTGGCCACAGTATTCCTAATGCAGGCCAGATTAATCCAGCCAGGTTATAGCTGGGACAGGGCACAACAGTGTTCCATCAGAGACTACTTAAAGTGATGTAAAAGGCATAATTCTTAATAGTGGACAAACAAACCAGCCTAGAAAAAAATCCTGTAATTTGAGCAGCAAGGCACTCAGAAACTGCTCACCTCCATAAGGGGCACAGAAGATGTTATCACTTCTGAAATTAACTGGGAAATACTATGTCTATGGCAAGTTTAGGACTTGATGGATTCTCAGCCATTTCTCAGACGCCTGGCTATTGTTCACAATTCATTGCTTCTCTTGCCCAGCTATATAGACTTCTGTGGCACACTGACCTCCCATGACAGGTGCTTGCCCTAAACTGGGAGCACTCAGTAACATTTTCTCAACTCCAGCACAACAGTTGTAGGAGGTTGCCCATGCCCCCATTCCCTTAACAAGGCAAATACCAGTCAGTTGCTTCCAGATTAGCATTGCAGTTGAAAGAGGTTCAGCAGACTCTTCTGCTGCAGGAACCATTGGTAATTCTGTCTTTTAGCAAGCAGAAGAGCATTAAGGAACATCAAAGTTAAACGAATTTCAAGACACAGACATATAAACATCTGTGTTTCTAGTGGCTTTAATAAATCTTAACTTGTGTAAAAAAGAAAAAGAAAAAATAAAGAAAGAAAAGAAACCAGCAGGAGATTTGGGCTAGCTTGATAATGGGATCAATTTTTCACTTATGGGTTGCCAATCGCTTGACATTGTAGTGAATGAACAACAGATCTGAAAAGTATTTTAATTAGCACAGTAGGGCTTAAACCTAAGCCTAGCCTTCTAATTGCAGTGCTAAACCATCCCTGAATATCTATATACTAAACAGAAGGTAGTTAAAGCATGGATCCATACCATACTCAAGCTGCTCCAGGGGAGGTTTAGACTGGAAGTGAGGAGAAAGTTCTCCACCGAGTGAGTTGTTCGTCATTGGAACGGGTTGCCCAGGGAGAAGGTTGAGTCATCGACCCTGGAGGCGTTCAAGGGGAGATTGGACGTGGCACTTGGTGCCATGGTCTAGTCATGGGGTCTGTGTTGATAGTTTGGACTCGATGATCCTCGAGATCCTTTCCAACCTAAGCGATACTGTGATACTGTGATACACACAGCATTAAGCTGAAAGGGTACTCCATCTGCAGAGAAATACAACTGAAGTGACAGTTTGGGCAGAGAATAACCTTATCAAATTCAACAAGGGCAAGGGTAGGGTATTGCACCTGGGGATGAATAGCCACATGGATCAGCGCAGGATAGGGGCGGACCTGCTGGAAAGCAGCTCTGTGGAAAAAGACCTGGTAGTCCTGGTGGATAAGAGGAAGACCATGAGCCAGCCATGTGCCCCTGTGGCCAAGAAAACCCTGGTGAGGCCTCACCTGGAGTACTGTGCTCCCCAGTTCAGGAAGAACTTGAGAGGGTACAGCAAAGGGTTCCAAAGGTGATTTGGGGACTAGAACCTCTGTCTTATGAAGAAAAGCTGAGGGACTGGAGGTTTTTTAGCCTGGAGAAGAGAAGACCAAGAGGGCTTCTTATCAATGCTTATAAACACCTGAAGGTTGTGTGTTAGGAGGCTGGGACCGGACTTTTTTCAGGGGTGCCCAGTGACAGGACCAGAGGCAACAGGCATGAAGTTGAACATAAGAAGTTGTGCCTAAACATAAAATTATTATCCCAGTGTTTATCAAAGTATTGATTCTTGTATTGATTCTTGTTCTTACAGGCACAAGAAATGACCCTGATGTTAATCCTCAGTTCCCTTGTCAACAGCTGCAGGAATGCTCTACAGACGTTTGGTTCCTATGGTGGTCACAACTTGTGAAGTGGCAGCAATGAGAATTTTGTCTTGTCCAAGGAAAATGTCCTGGAGAGAGACAGATCAAAAGTAGCCTCTAAGCAGCTAAGAGCAAAGATGCCTATAGCAGTTTAATCTATCCCAATGGATTTATTCATCCTTTCAAGTTATTTAAATGCTAAAGAAACTCCCCCTGACCTATGTGACAGGCAGCTGAGCCCTAGGAGGCAAGAAGCTCCAAACTTTGCTGTGGAGTCATTCTCCTGCTCTTAGTAGTCCAAACACAATCCAGGGTTTGACTACATCCTAAATTCTTCCTTTCACATAACAGAGTGAAAGCATCTATAGGGAAAAGACAAACTATATGAAGAGGAGAGAGACCATGCTGCTGTTCATGGGAGTTCAGCTGTTACAGAGCACCAAGCAATCCATACTCACCTCCACAGACTGAAACCCCAAGCTTTGCCAACCTTACTGCCTATAAATCCGTGTCGAATTCTCAGTGGTCTAAGCTAGAAACCTGTGTAAAATGATAATTTCCAGAAGAAATTGTTTAAAACATCAGTGAACAGCATCACAGGTGGACCAGAGGTGAGGAAGAGACAGGAGATGGTGAGGAACAAGGTCGCTGCAGCCTCTGGCATGAAGCTGCTGGAAGTGATCTGAAAGTCTGTTCTGCTAACTAGCTGATGTTGGGTGAAGAGACTGGGAAGGTGTTGCTGTGACCTCCTATCTCTTACATTCCCCTGCACAGCATGTTGATTTGCTTCAACTAAAGACTTGAGTCTTCTGAAACATGCAGTCTGTTTGATCACATGGCTAAAGGAAAGAGCTGAGGCCGAGATTAACAGCTGCAACTATCGCAGACTCTGTTCCCCAGTGAAAACCACACTGAAGTACAAGGAGACAGATGTGTTCCCCTGGAATGCGTGCATTGAGAACTGACCTTAGAGCTGCCACCTCTTTTTGAGTGCATCAGTTTTAAGGCAGTTCACTAGGTAATTATGCCAGTGAGTCACATGACTGCATTTGAGGTACTGCTTCTGAGCTACTGCAAAGTAATTAAAAGCCTGCCCCGGGCCGTTTGGTATGAAGAATCACCTGAGATTTGAGGAAAAGGCTTTGATACATCAAGAAGATAGCAAAACGTCTTCATTTTCTACCATAAATTACTGTTTCCCCAGGAAAGAGTTGCTATTTCTTCTTTTTACTCCCAACTTAGTAAAATGTTCATTGCTCAGGGAAAAATAAATAAATCTGTGACAGTACAAATGTGCCAACCTTAGTTTACCGCCACCATGTACAAGGATAGGACTCTGCACACACACAGCTGCCATGAAGCAGCAGTGAACACTGATTGTTTTCCCCCCCATGGACAAGAAGCAGCTTTAACTGCTGACACTCAAACCCAATCTCATCTCCCAAAGAAGAGAGAGAGCTTAGGTTTTGTTCCAGAGTGCTTCTCTGGATCTTATTTAGCCCTGTGAGATGCTTAGTCTATACAAACTCTTCTTCACAGCTCAGGTCCTTGTCTTCCAAGGAGCAAGTCCCAGCTCCAATATGCCTCAGATATCTAAACTTACCTCATACCGCTGAGGGAAAATTGCTAAATGAGAATAAAGCTGTCAAACAGTCTGAAGAGCAGAGCAGTCATGCAGGATAAAAGTGGTGAAATTACAGAGATTGGAGTGTTCAAGGCAGTGATTATCAGCAGCTCAAGCACTCAAGGTGAGAAGCATCAAAATAGCCAAATGTAAAATCCTAGAGGAAAACACAGAGTTTTGGCAGGTAATGGAAATTTAGGAAGGTGGAAGAGAAACTTAAGGACATAAAGAGATACAAACCTTCCTCTCCTGACAGATGGCTACCTTGCAGCAAGATTCTTTGATAAGCATTGTAATGCATTTATTTGCCTGCTTAGCTCAGCTCTCAGCTGAAGAACCAACAAGGAGAAGTGCAGTGCTGGACCTGATATTAACAAACAAAGAAGGACTGCTTGGGGGTAATCTTGGTTGCAGTGGCCATGACATGTTAGAATTTAGTATCAACAGACAAAGAAGCAAGGTGATAAGTAAAATTTCCACCCTGGACTTTCAGAGGGCCAACTTCCCCCTCTTCAAGACTCTGCTGAGAAATATCCAGTGGGCTAGGGCTCTGGAAGGAGGGAGAGCTGCTTAATAGTCAAACATTACCTCCTCCAAGCTCAAGAGAAATGTATTCCCATGAAAAAAAAAATCAAGAGAGGGAGGCAGAAGACCTGCACAGATAACCAAGGAGCTCTTAGTAGAACTCAAAAATAAAAAGGAGGTTTACAGTAGGTGGAAAAAAGGACTAGTCAGCTGGGAGGATTCTGGAGACATAGCCTTGAAAAGAAGTACCTTTATGAAGGGCAGGTTTCGACAGCTTCCGTCCAATTCCAGCATGCAGGCACAGGCCCAGGGCAGCATTACAATGTGCTTCACTTAATCCCTGCCCAATTTTCTCAGCTAGTTGTCCATCTGTCTTGTTCACGATGCAGCAGCATGAAGCAAACTTGAGCTGTGGTTCAAGCTTTAAAACCTAAGTTTGCACAAAGATTTATGTTGAAATGGCTTTCCCAAGCACTGATGTCATGAACAATCACTGCTTTCCTACTGCTAATAATAAGAATGGTCACTGCTGAGTGAAAGAGGAGGGAAAAGCCTGTCTAGGCATTGGTGGAATTTTCTGCCTTTCCTTTTAAAGCATTCATCTCAGGTACATCTTGCTAATGGCACAAGGTGAAGAGGATGCTGTAACACCATATGGCTTAGTCACTAGAGGCTGTTCTGAAACATGTGCCAGAAAGTGATGGCTAGCTAGCAATGGTGCTGAGGATACACTCTGTCTCTTCATCCAGGTTGTTGATGAAGATGTTGAATAAGATTGGACCCAGTAATGACCTCTGGGAGCACCAGTAGCTACGGGCCTCCAAATGGGCTCAGTGCTGTTGATCACAACCCTCTGAGTTCTAGTGGTCAGCCAGTTCACAATCCAACTCACTGTCTGCTCCTCTAACACACACTTCATGAGCTTCCCTAGGAGGATGTTATGGGAGACAGTGTCCAAAGCCTTGCCAAGTTCAATGTGAATAGCATCCACTGCTCTCCCTGTATCTAGCCATTCAGTCACCCATCAAAGAATGGTAAATCCATGATGTCTACTCCTGATAGCCTTCTTCCATGTGCCTAGAGATGACCTCCAGAATGAGCTGCTCCATCCCCTTTCCAGGGATGGAGGTGAGGCTGACTGGTCTACAGTTTACTGGATTGTCCCTCTTGACCTGTCTGAAGACTGGATTGACAGTGGCTTTCCTCCAGTCAGACTCCTCTCCTGCCCTTCATGATCTTTCAAAAGCAGTGAAGCCTGGTAGAGCCACAGCATCAGCCAGCACCCTCAGCACTCATGGGTGTATCCCATCAGGGCTCATGGATTTGTGGGTGCTCAGTCTGCCCAAATGATCTCTAACCTAGTCCTCACTGACCAAGGGGGAGTCTTCCATTCTCCAGATTTTCTCTCTTATTTCCAGGGATTGGAACACTGGGAACTATGTATGAGACTGAGGCATTCATTTTGAATTTTAAGTGGGTTTCACTTTCTTGTACAAATTATGATCAGAATATCCTTGAACATGTGTCCTGGGGAACAACTCACAACGGAATGGTTTACTGGAAATAATTCATTCCAAGGGAGTAGAACTTTCACCATGCCAGGCACTACACCAGCTTTGACTTCTTTCCATACCTGTGATTTATAGGTTTTATGATAAATTTTTAAGTCATGGATCTGCAATATTAACTTACAAAAGTGAACACTGAGGCTCAAAAAGGAGGTCTGTGTTCAACAGTTATCCAGGATCAGTAGAAACAGAGAACACTGCTGCCAAAATCAGACCATCATTCATTTAATGAGTTCTGTACTCATTAAATCATTTGGAAGAACAGAAGGCCTTGAGAGAAAATGTATGTTGCAGTTCCAAATCTTAACTGTTGCAGTAAGAAAGAGCTCAAATGTGTACACATGCAGCTCTCCCTCCAGACTTAAATCCTTCTCACCATTATTATTCCCTTTGAAATCTGACATATGGTGGTGAAACAACCAGGCAAACAATTGATTTTTATTAGATAATCACACACTTGGGAGGCTCCAAGGCACAGGATGTAACCAGACAGTCAGAACCACAGGGGGATGATAATTTTTCTGCTATAGGTAATCATGTAATTTCTTTACACTTTACTACTGCAATAAATAACTTTCATTGTGAATAGAGCTGCCAGTTAATGTCACAATATTTCACCTGTAAAACTTGCAGAGACTTAAAAGCTGTTATAATTAGAAGGCTGATTCAGTCTAACATCCACAGTCTGAATCTAATATCTGATGTGTCCCACTCCAGCAGCAGCAGCAAAACTAGAGCACTGGGCATCAAGTAGCCAAGATTTGCTTTATTGATGCAGAGTGAGAAGGGAAAACTGGGGAGGTTTAGGCTGGATGCTAGGAAGAAGTTCTTCACAGAAGGAGTGATTGGCCATTGGAATGTGCTGCCCAGGGAGGTGGTGGAGTCACCATCACTGGAGGTGTTCAAGAAGAACACCATGGCTTGGTGCCATAGTTTAGTTGATGAGATGGTGTTGTGTGATAGGTTGGACTGGATGATCTCCAAGGTCTTTCCCAACCTGGTTAATTCTATTCTATTCTATTCTATTCTATTCTATTCTATTCTATTCTATTCTATTCTATTCTATTCTATTCTATTCTATTCTATTTCTATCTATGCCCAGGTTTTACTCTATTTTTCCAGTAATATTAAGTGAAAAATTGCTGTCACTGAATATTGAATGCCAAATATTAAATTCTGCCATAGAATAGAGCTTGAAAGGAAAAGAGGGGAAAACACTGTGCCACTACTATATTTCTATTTTCTCTTTAAACAGGTGTACTTTCTTCACTCTATAGGGAAATGTCTTTTGCTTTTAAGTAATAATGCTTTTGCTTTTAGCTAATAATAGGGTACTGTTAGTGAAACTGAATGTAGAGATAGAACAGGTAAGGTGCCACACAGAGCTTCACAGAGCACAGCACAGGCTGCTGAGGAACAGAGAGTGGCTGCTGAGGTTCCAGCTATGCTACAAATAATGGTGAGGAAAAGGCATTCCAGGTAGCATGGGACCCAAGGTTAAAAGAAAACCAAAAGAAAAGGCAAGCGAACCAAGGAGGTAAAGCTGCAGATCTAACAGGGAAGAGCAAAGAGTAAATGAGTCTATGGGTCCTGATAAATAAGGAATTTTACCCTTTCATTTAATTCTGCAAATCAAGGGTTTAGAGGTAGAACTAGAGTCAGCACCCAGTAGATTTGGATGGTTTGCTTGATGCCTGTGGATGACATTAATGGGTTCATAATCAATGTTTCCTTTAAAGCCTCTGAATTTTTTTATGTATTTTTTAGCACTCACATGTAGGAAAAAGTTCCAGGCTGGATGTGACTCTGGGCAACCTGATCTAGTACGAGGTGTCCCTGACCATGGCAGAAGGGTTGGAACTGGATGATCCTTGAGGTCCCTTCCAAACCCTGACAATTCTACGATTCTAAAACAATCTTGCAGTTTAGGCTGGATGTGAGGAAGAAATTCTTCACAGAGAGAGAGATTGGCCATTGGGATGTGCTGCCCAGGGAGGTGGTGGAGTCACCATCCCTGGAAGTGTTTAAAAAGAGACTGGATGAGGCACTTAGTGCCATGGTTTGGTTGATTGGATGGTGTTGGGTGATAGGTTGGACTTGATGATCTTGAAGGTCTTTTCCAACCTGGTTAATTCTGTGATTCTGTGATTCTGTTTGGATGAGGGCTTTGATGCTTGGAAAGCTTACCCTACTATGCTTGAGAATATAACACAAGTAGGCCCAAGAGACACTGGAGAAGTGCTTCTGTATTGTCTACAGCTGTAAGAACAGCTGATGATCACTCAGATGGCAGCAGAAGTGGTTGGAAGCTCAAGCTAGACAATTTTAGGTAGAACAGGCTCATATCTCAGAGGAAGAGTACTGAAGCAGTGAACCTAGGGGTATTTGGGCTCTCCATCTTTTTGTATCTTCAGTAATGAAGGAATGCATTTCCAATATTTACTGTGAAAACAGAGAAGTTCTTAGTTCATACAGAAGGTTCTCCAGTCCGTGCTCTGTATGAGGATAAATAGACAATATGACTACAGAAGCTGAAACAGTAACACAGCACACTGAATCTGTATGTGCAAAGACTAACTGCAAGAGGTTTATGCCATACTGACATGAATCTGGGCACTCCTGTGTCAAGAAATGAGAAGTTACACAAGGCTTAATTTTCAGTATGCAAAGCAGCAATTGATTTTCTCTTTCTCAGACTGAGGACTCAGGAAATATTGGAAATTGATGTTTTTGACTCCTGCATGTTATCAGTCTGAAGCTCGACAGTGGCTGGAAGAGCAGGTGGACATTTTTCAGTTATGCCTGTGTGAGCAGAGTGTTTTCCTAACCATAAAGGAGATCTGTTCCCTGGGCTGACATGCAGAGAGAGCAGACATGAGGAGAAACTACAGTGAAGGTGGTGGAACACTGGAGCAGGCTACCCAGAGGGTGGCAGAGTCTCCTTCTCTGGTCACATTCAAAATCCACCTGGATGCATTCCTGCTCTGGCAGGGGGTTGATGATCCCCGGGGGATCCCTTACAACCTCTAATGTAGTGTGATACTGTGAATCAAGGCATGACTAAACTTAAGATTCCAACACATGGATCCTGCTTCTGGGCCCACGTGGATTGTAAGAGGCAATGAGAAGTGTTCTAGCAAAATTATTCCTCAGGGTCTTCTCAGATGTGGAACAGGTATGGTTAGTTTGCCTCCATTCTTCCTGACCTAGTTGCAATAGAAGGTGCAGAGCTCCAGGTGATTTTATTACATATACAAGCTTCCAGGAAGAGTAATGTCAGACACTATCTCCCCTGTGAAAGTTTCACCATGAGCTATTTTTCAAGAGGAGCAAGTTTCCACAGAACAAAACCTGGCAAAATCCTATTCAAAACCTCAGTGTTCTCAGAAAGGGATGACTTTGCCTTTTTCATACTCATTTGTGCAGAGAACAAGCCCCAGGCACTTCACTTGCTAGTCTTTGAAGGGCTGAACTGCTAGATTTACCACACTACCAAAGCAACTGTGTTCCAGGAAGGAAGTATTTGAGAAATCAATTATATACAAAGAAGCTGAACCCAAAGGAATGTTAATATAATATGGATTTAAATGTTATTAATTAGAGGGGAAAATGAAAAGTGCAAAGGAACTGCAGAGAGTGGGTGAGAGGAAGATTAGTGAATTATGAATGAAAAAATCAGAGGGCAAAAACTGTTACCTGTACATAGGACAAGAGCAACTTCTTGGTTTCTCTTTGGTCTCTCCAATGGCATGAACCACAGCCTTCCTTCTTAACACAGGAAAATGAACTTTCATTGCCAACATCCCATTTTCATGCTTAAGAAACAATCGCCCAGCAACTTATCATAGTATCATAGTATCATTCAGGGTTGGAAGGGACCACAAGGATCATCTAGTTCCAATCCCCCTGCCATGGGTAGGGACACCCCAGACTACATCAGCCTGGCCAGAGCCTCAGCCAGCTTGGGCTTAAACACCTCCAGGGACGGGGCCTCAACCACCTCCCTGGACAACCCATTCCAGGGCTTCACCACTCTCATGGGGAAGAACCTCCTCCTCACATCCAGCCTGAATCTCCCCACCTCTAGCTTCATTCCATTCCCCCTAGTCCTATTACTACCTGAGATCCTGAGCAGTCCCTCCCCAGCCTTCCTGTAGGCCCCCTTCAGATACTGGAAGGCCACAATGAGGTCACCTCGGAGCCTTCTCTTCTCCAGACTGAACAGCCCCAACTCCGTCAGTCTGTCCTCATAGGAGAGGTGCTCCAGCCCTCTGATCATCCTTGTGGCCCTTCTCTGGACACCTTCCAGCACCTCCAGATCCCTCTTGTCATAGGGGCTCCAGAACTGGACACAGTACTCCAGGTGGGATCTCACCAGAGCTGAGTAGAGGGGGAGAATCACCTCCCTCGACCTGCTGGCCACACTTCTCCTGATGCAGCCCAGGATCTGATTGGCTTTGCGGGCTGCAAGTGCACACTGAGAGCTCATGTTGAGCTTTTTGTCCACCAGCACCTCCAAATCTCTCTCCTCAGGGCTGCTTTCCAGCCAGTCACTGCCCAGCCTGGATTTGTGCCTGAGATTGCCTCGACCCAGATGCAGGACCCTGCACTTGCTCTTATTGAACTTCATGAGGTTGGCTTAGTTGGAAACCACTAGAAGAAAGCTCTGAGGGAAGATTAAACACTCCAGAATAGAGGCCATGTTGTGAGCTAACTTCTGCCATATGGAGTGGTACAAAGATTTGCTACAAATTGATTTAATAGTTTCATAGTTTCATTCAGGGTTGGAAGGGACCACAAGGATCATCTAGTTCCAACCCCCCTGCCATGGGCAGGGACACCCTACACTAGATCAGGCTGGCCAGAGCCTCATCCAGCCTGCTCTTAAACACCCCCAGGGACGGGGCCTCGACCACCTCCCTCTTTCTGGAAGGCAAGCGTCAAAACTTCACCTACTGAAGTCACCTGCACTGATGCCTGCATTGGAGTGGCCTGAGCAGGACTTATCCTGCCATGCAAATATCTTTGGGGTAAAGATCCAGTGCCAGCCACCTCAGACCTGAGGCCCCACAGGCTTCAACCCCGGGGAGCTGCCAGCAGCCTGACACTGGTCCCAAAACATGGGCTTGAACCTGAGACTCAAGAAAACCTGATTTCCCAGATGTTTGGCTCAAATCAGGTGTGGGCATGCAGATATGGTTCCTCAGGAGAGTCATGGGTATGGAGCAAGGCAGAAACATTCCTGTGCATGTCAAACACTCAGCTTTGGAAAGCAGGAACATTCCTGTGCGTGTCAAACACTCAGCTGTGGAAAGCCTTAATCTGTTTTCATCCTGGTCAATGACCTTGCAATGTCCCAGAACTGCCCCAAGAAATGTCATGGAGTGGCTGCCATTAGAGGGATACAGGGTAGAGCACAGAGGACATAGTCACATAATCTGTCTTCACTAGATAAGGAAACTGAGTTGGTTTTCCTGTTTATCACCTTAGAAAGACAAAGTTATTAGACCATGCTAGGCCTTTGTGCAAGCTATTACTTCTTTATATGTCTGGAAAAAGAATACCCCCAAATGACAAAAATCTCAGCACTGGTTTTTAATAGCTCTGCAATGATCTCTATCCAAACATAATCCCCATCTCTTACCTTTCTTCCTCATGATGAGATTGATCAAAAGAGCTGTTTTAGCCATGCTGTCAGTCATTTTCTAACACTTTAGTTATTACCTTGTTCTCACCCAGTGCCCAGTGTTTGTCCAGAGCCAAGAGCAGCAGTGCTGTACTGCTGCCCAAAGCCGCAGACACTGGCCAGACTGTAGGACAGTGAGGGCACAGGGACAGTATGAGTTGTGTACCCAGGTGACGGGCCAGGTTTGCTCCTTAGAGGAGCCTGCCTGCTACTCCCAGCAGTCCTCAGCCCCAAACCACTACTGTGCACATGGAAGGGGAGGATAATCAGTTCCCCAAGGCTCTGGAGTAAAAAGACAGACAATGATAAAGCTTCTCAAACAGGGTTTTGGCTTTTGTTTTCACTAACGTTATTGCAACCCTAAAAGAGAGAGCACTTTGCTGATAAGAACCTGAGAGCTCTGCCTGTAGCCCCTGCAAAACTCCTGACCTGGGTAAGGCAAATGACTGCTTTAGGACAAATGCAGAGTATTCGGCTGTGTTTATTGTGTCTTTAACGGGACTGAGCACTTCTGTTCCCTTGATTTTTGTCCTTCAGCCTGCCCAATTCTCATTACAGTGTTTGAAAAAGTCCTCGGCTTGCATGCTTCACTCAGGTGATGCGTAGAGTTTGACAGGAATGCACACCCAAACTGCTGCAGGAACTCAGCAGCTATTCAGTGTGCTTGGGACCCAGCTGAGAGAAATGGAGATAAACCTGTTTTCAACAGAAGGTTTGAGTTTTGCATTTCCAAGGTTCTTTGCTGAAAGTAAACACAGGCAGGCTCTGGGAGCATGCATGGACAGAAAGCCCAAGTTTTGTTATTTGTTCTGCTCTGCTAGCAAGACAAATTAGGTCACCTGCAGATCCATTAAGTTAGTTAATGAAGGGCTTTGGAACTAAAATAGAAAGCTTAGTCTTTCAGCTTTGCTTCAGGGAATATACCGACTAAAGTAAGAAGGAATTTTCATGCAATGAAGTCTGATGGCAAAGCCAATTGTTAGTTTATTTCCTCAGCTTTACTTGAGTCCTAATCTTGCCAGACAGCATTCAGGATGGGAAGGTTCCCAGAGAGAAAGCTGCAAGAGATAGAAGCAACCCAGATAGATACTCCTTGGGCTGCTACCTGAAACAAACAGCTCATGAGCTTAGCTCAGTGGAGGGCTCTCAGAATGGACTACCCCACACAGAGGCAGGCAAGGGTCCATCATGTGAAACAGAGCACATTAATTCATTTAATGAATGAACAGAACATCAATTCAATTAATGACCCTGTTTCAAGGGCTACTTGACTGCAAATGGTATCTTTCAGGAAAAATAACTCAAAATGCTGCTTCTTTTTAGTCTTCATATATTCAACTCTCATGTAGGGTGACTCGGTACTACTTCACCCCCCAAAGCCCCTTGAAATTGTAAGTGTTGCACATTTACAGTAATTATTTTGTAGAAAAAGACATTTTGTGGCATTGTGGCATCTGGAATGATGAATGGAAAATCAAGTTCTTAATGGGAAAGCTGTTTATTGTTAATTGAACAGCTTCCTTATTCTTAGACTGCTTTTCAAGTCTCTACCAGCACTGTGTTATCACTGCATTCTAGTGTAAAACACTTTTGCTGTTGCCCGCCTCAGCAGACACTCCACCTTCTCACTCCTCTTTCTGTAACCAAAAAGAGAGCCAAGTGGCCTTGCCTCTTCTAAATGGACGTAGAGTCCTCCCTGGCTTTTTCCACAATGTGCTTTGCTTTCCCTGTGTGCAACCCTAGATGAAACCCATCTCTTCTGATGCTGGCAGAAACCATGGCAGTAAGCCATTTATCATCCAGATTTTATAACCATCCAAAGAGAAAGCATAGGAAGGAGCAGACTGGCTTGGGGAAATGTGCATTTCTGTGTCTTAGTTAGCTTGTAGTGATAGCAAAGGGATGACAGGAAATACTCAGAGCAAATTCTGCCTCAGGGAGGAGGACAGCTCCACACAGTGTTTGGAAGGGAGTCAGTAAGATGTAAAAAGCAGGATTCTGCTCAGGAAGGAGACCATACGGTGTGCAAAGCAGTATACACAAGCACCTGGAAGACAGAGTGCCTTCCCCAGTGTGTCAAGAACATTGTTCAAGGATGAAATCTTACAGGTATCTGTAGTGAAAGGGCAGCTGTGCCCAGCAGTTTCATATTACCTTATATTACTGTATGTATACTTAATATTAACTCCTTGCTGCAGTTTGCTTTGAGCATTCTCTTTCACACCCCTCAACAGTTTGCATATGACTCAGATGTTTGGTTCATGTGTGAAGCTGGAGGTGTCATGTCCCCACTGTCAATGTCTTTGTGATTCCGAAGTTTGAGCGGTGTGAAGGGGATGCAGGACCAGTGCTATTCACATATAAAGGGCATGCATGCCATCGTACCTGGGACTGCAGATAGGAGGATGTTAGGACCCCCAAATCCCTGCCAGCCATGTGTTTCTGCAACAAGCAGAAGTCCTGTCACTTAGCAGTGAAATGACTGAAGCTTGTTGATAAAACAGGGTATGGGTTAACCCAAACAGCCTTTGATACATTTCTTTAAACCATTCATTCTCTGACAAACGGAAACTTTGTGCAACAGCCTTGTCATGGGGCTTAGCTCACTTTAGTTCAGTAACTCGAGCTTTTCAGTGAGAAAATCTGCTTTTGAGAAATTCTGGCTGCCACAGGTGACTCTAAGAGCAGCACCGATGAAGAAGAGTCCAAAAAGGATTACAGTTTAAAAATTATCTGTTTTCAGCACAAGGTTCATTTGATAACAGGCAAGACAAAACAATTTGAATCAGATTTTTTTTATGCAGCTCTGTCTAACTACACAAAGAGTGTGTGTACTGGCACCTAGAGCCCGCTGGTAGGTTAGAAATGAGGAGGCAAGGCTGGGAAGCAAAAGCAACCCAGCAGCTGGTGGGTATAGCTGCTCAGCTGTTTCGGTACAGACCATGTTAGGACACCAGTTAAAAGTCATAGAATTAAAGCAGGTTTTTAACACATTTGTGTGGTGTCACATCCATTCCACCCCAAATTTGATGTTAACACACAGCCAAGGACTGAGAATATATTTTCTGAGGCTTAGCAGGAAAAAACCCATCTCTCTGAGACAGGTTGTGCCTCTCAAAGACATTGTGGAGAAAAAAAACAAGTGGGACTTTTTTGTAGGTGGAAATGTTCCACAAGAAAGCTTTAAGCCAAGCCCAGTCAGGGATGGTGATTTCTGGTTAGCCCACATGGCTGCCAGCCAGAGGCAACAGCTTCATAGGAGTCACAGCTCTCAACCCAAATGTTGCTCTGCTAGACGTGCCTTAGCTTCAGCTGACTTTTGTCACCTTGGTGGACACTACAAGGCAGCCAGGTGAGATGGGACAGTCAGAGATGCCTCCCTAAGGCAGTGGGAAGGTAATTCTTTCAATGACACTGACTTGATCAGCAGTCACTCTGTGAATGTGGCACAAGAATTAACATTTCAGAAACTCTTCTGAAGCACTATGGTGGTAACCCAATAAAACATCCAATACCTGCACCAAGCAATGAGTAGCAAAGGCACACAGTATGATTGTATAGGGGAAAATCCATGCTTATCATAAAACACAGCTCACCTAGGTCAATTTCTATTGAAAGTCATAGTAAAGAAGTGATCAATGGAGGAAATCCTGCATGAAGCTTTGAAGCATTTCCAAGGTGATCCAGAAGCTCCAGGGTGGTTCTGCAGTGTTACAGACACAGAGGGGACTTCCTGGCATTGAAAAGTGCCAGGCAGAGCCCTGCCATGGAGTTTCAGCACTGTCTGTCATTCCCGCAGCTTGCTGAACACTGAAGGTGCATGCCGTGACAGCCAGCTGTTAGGGTAAGCCCTTCCAACTGAATGCAGACTCACAGTGAAACCTTACAAATATGACAATACCTTTTGTTAAAGGGGGAGTTCATGATCCCTCCTCATTGTGATCTGCCTCACCGGTGGTGTGTCAGCCTGATGAGTGCCTTAGAGAAGAAAGGAATTATCCATGTCCCAACCTTGCCAAAGCGTCCTGCTTATTGATAAAACATTGAAAAAAGTCTCAGATTCTAATCAAAATCATGTCTACATTCTGTGAGTATCAAGAAGGCAGTGTTTGAATGCAATGTGTCAGCACAAGCAAACTGCTTCAGATTTCTTTCAACTCTTTGTGACATGAATGCCTCATTTCCACCCTCTCTCTTCACCAAGCTGTTGAGAAGCCCTCACTCCAATGTCTGTGCCATGCCGGTTAGCTTTGGGGCAACTGAAACACTGACAGACCTGTTACTGTCCCTTTCTTTTCCAAAGGATTCTTCTCCAAAGGATTCAAGGTGCCATGCGAGCTGTCAGGCTAAAGGCATCACACGGACTCACAGAGATCACTTGCTTTTAAGTGGATTTATTCATGGTGTATACCTAAAAATACTTGACCCAGACTCTTGAACTGAATTCTATTTTCCCCAAATTTACCACACAGATACAAAGCTCAGATTTCCCCTATGCATGAAAAGCACTGAAGATTTTAGGTGCAACTGAGAGATGATTCAGTCAAACAATGAGCAGCAAATGCAGAAAGCAAGCTCTGAATGGAGGATCCTCTTTGGGTCACTTAGTGGCTTTCCTTCAGCCAGCAGGGCGATGTGAAGGTATGGTTTAGTCTGGTGGTGAAGTTCTAGAATGTAGAAGTAAGGAGGTGTTCTGACAAAAACTGGATCCCTACAAGCCTGAGTGATTAATCTGCACACTGAGTGAGCTTGATACTTTTTGCTTTGTGAAAAAACATAACTGTAAGTGAGCCTCAGATATTGGCCCTGATCTTCTAGACAGTCTTTTAGCTTTACAGGAAGGCTCAAACATGCCTTACTATTTTGGTCTCCTTAAAAATTCACCAACAAAACAGGATAAAAAACTACTGAGATTGAGTCAAAGAACAAAGCAGCACCAAGTTCACTCAGAAAAGTTTAATACTGCCTTAATTCTTAGATAAACTTACAAGCAGTTTCTTGGGGGAGGTCTGAATGTTTAAAAGGCATCCAAAAAAAGAAGAGTAGGAAAACAATCAGGTTACATGGGATAGGTAAAAAATAATTGCTGAGCAAAAGCAGACCATAAATATCATCAATATTTATCAGTGAGTTCTTAACTCTCTTCCTAATGTGCTCTGTTGGTCGAATGACAGTAGAGGAATGGCATGGACAATGCCTCTGGGAGGAGCACAGGTCAACAGCACACACTGTGCTCCATTGTGGGGTGGATGTGCTTATAGAGGCAGCACACTTCTAGTTTTTGTTTAAAACATGTCAGATTCTGTCTGTAGGCACAGGCTGCAGTGTCTCCATTTGGTGCTTTTGGGATTCTCAAAGAGTAGTCTGTTTATAGACCAGACAATGTGATAGAAAACCATAAGCAGGGAGGGTGCCTCTGAATCCTGTGTGGCTGGCAGCACAAGGAGCCTAAAGGTTAATCTGAAATCCAGAGAAATGTCACTTTGAACAGACGTTAGCCCAGGGCACTGCATGCTAGGGAGGAGCCTAATCCAAATAAAGAGTTAGGGAAATGCCCACAAACACAAATTAGAGCCTTGGGAAAAAAAGAAACATCTAATTCTTCAGACTTTTGAGAGTGCTAAGTGAAGGCAGAGGTTATTGTGGGAGCTGCCCAGCCCTCGTGACCCACACCCCCTCAACTCTTCACACATCCAAGTGCATCAAACCACAAACAAGTCTGGAGAGCCCAGAGGAACAGCAGCTCTTGGAATGGCAAGTGAGGACAATAGCTTTCCTTCTGAACACAGAAGGCATCTGAAAATGCTTGAGACTGCTGAGCTGAAGAGTTGTCCTCCCACAGTGATGAAGCTGAGTTCCCCCAAATCCACCTGCCATGCACACAGCCTGCCCTTTGCCACAGGCCCCACGGGGCAACAGCCCTCAAGAGCTTTATGCAGCTACATCTTCTTATTTCTTACCAGGAGAAGGACAGCAGACAGCAATTTCCTGTCGGGGTGATTTTAAGAGTCAGCCTTTGAAAAGAATGAGGCAAGGAGAGTGCCATTCTCAAGACCACAGCTGGAACACTGGATGTGTTTGGAAGTGTGTGGTGTTTGTTTGTAGCTGATGGCAGCCTTTCACCGGAATGCTTGTGCCTGGCATTTTCTCTAGCTTGTGTCTGGCATTGCCTCTAGCATGTGCCATAGGCACCTTCAGGTAAGCACCACACATCTGAAAAGGTACCAAATTCCAGCACCTCCCAACAGCTCAAACCCACCCTGTGACTTCCACCAAAGAAGCCCTTAGGCATGGCTTGTTTTAAAGGCTTATTCATTCCTACAGTGTCTGATGCAAAGGTTTTCCTGTTCTTATTAATTTGCTCATGAGAAGGTTGATGTCAGAGATGGATTAACGTGAAATGACCTTACCTACAGGGACAACGCAGTGCAGTAACTTGCGTTTGAGAAACAGAGAGGAAGTCCATCAAGAACTTGCCTTCACCTTCCTCCTGACCACACAGAAGCCACTTTCAGTAGCAGATGGTGCTACAGATTTGCAGTTCAACCACTATTGCTTCATGAAATCGCAGCAGAAACCATTGGGAAAGGAAACAGATATTAAACACTCAGTAACTGCAAACCTAAAATATTTCAGCAAAAACATAAAGCTACAAATTCACACAGGATTTTGGAAGTATCCCTGAAACCTGAGGATCCTGCATCTGCTGAAGAATCTCTTAACTATGACCCCAGACTGCGTCAGTTTGTTATTTCTGAGCAGCCTTGCCCCTAAGGAAAGGAGGTTTCCTCACTCTCCCAGTCCGGAGGCTGTGGTCGCCGAAGGTCCCGTGGATGTTTCCCAACAGCACCGTTTGGGCTCTGTCTGCCTGCTCAGGGAGCCCAGCGGCGGGGGTGCACATCTGGAAGCCATCGGAAGGTGGCAGCTCATCAACACTGCTGCAGCAGGGCTGTACTGGGCTTGGCGGCCGGCTGCGCGCAGCAGCTCCCTGCTGCAGCTGGGGACTGGTTAGCTCCAGGGAGGGCAGGGACACTACTCTGCTGTAACCATCAACAAGAGAAAAAGAGCGCTCTGAGAGGTGAAAGAAAGGTTCCTGGTGATGTGACAGACCTGCCAACACCAGGCAGAATCACTCTCTGGAGGCACACAAAACGCAGAATACATTTATTTATAACTCAAATAGACAGAAATACAGAGAGCATCAGAGAGAGCAAGAAACTGTAACAACACTTTTGCTTTTACTGATAGACTATCTTCAAGAGCTACATCCATGCACATTTGTCTGGAAGGTGTCAGATCCTTCACAAATACGCAGGGTCTAGGTTTTGAACTACAGGGTGCAAACATCAGCTCACAAGTTTACAAAAGGAAAACCCCCCAAACCGAGGATAATTGCAGTCAGAAGTTTCCTAGAACATGTCCCCCACCTCCCATCTTCCCCCATCAAGATGTGGTCATTAGCTCTGTATCTCCTTTAAACAACAACCATGCCAGAGCAGACACTTCACACTGCAACAAGACTTGACCTCCCTCCTGTTTTAGAAGGAGCGGCTCAAAGTCTTACAGTAATGTACCAGGTTTAGTTACAGTTGTAACCATCTGAAAATTCACATAGTGGTAGTGTCAGCTTGTGCCGATTGTTCTTGTCTGACTGAAAAAGAAGGAAGGATTGCACCTTTGCAGATCCTCTGGCATGAAGCCATTTGGAAGTTATAATGTCAGGCAGAGGCTCATTTTGTTCTGGGGTGAACAGAACAGAATTCCCTCAGTCTTCTGGGCTGGGTTAAAGACACCTTGCAGAAGTGGTTAAACATGCTCACAAATTACAAGCTGAAGTCAAGGTGCTTCCAAGGCCAAATGAGGCTATGCAAAACTGGAGAGAAACTGGGAAAGCACCACTTCCGACACCATAAATGTCTAAACTGCTCATCACAAACTCTGAGGCACTAAGGTACATCCAAGTTCAGGCAGCCTGCATGCTGAGCATGGAGTCCTGCTTGCAGCACACCATAAATGATACCCAAGGCATTACATAGGTTTTCTTTTACCAAAGGGGGATAGAAATGAATCCCACACAGAAGTTTGAATGTGATTTAAGAACAATCTGTCAAAATGCTGGGATTATAGCATTTTTGGTTTAGATACTGCTCTTGATAAGCAATTCTTTTCTGTGGGCCACCAGCACACACCTACCCTACCTCCCATGGCCTTCATGGTGTAAACACTGATGTCCATCCACACAGAGAGGGAAAGATTCTAACTCTACCTGGATCTGATGGCAAACCTTTGTAAGGGCAAGTCAGAATGCAAAGCATAAAAGCAACCATGAAAGCACCATACTACAATTCACCTAGCCATCTGTTTTCAGCTGGTAGCAGGAGTCATTCCTAAAGGTCCCTGGTAGCCCACCTAGTGCCTTGTAATGCCCATACTTTCACTGAGCAAGCAATCCCCATCCACTCCTTCCTTCCTGCTCTTTTGGCCTTTGTAGGGCTCTCTCATTTTTCTGAACCAATCCCAGCTTGCTCCTCAAAGGCTGTCAGCTCCTGGCTCTATACCTTCTGTCCCACTGGAGACAGCTTTCCCAGAGTGCTCCTTGCTCTAGAGTGCTGTGTGCTGAAATTAGCTTTTTTTGAGCACAAGTTAAAGTTTTAGCTGGAAGCTCAGCTGGCCTCTCCTTGCTCCTGTCCCACGCATGACTCTGCTTGAGAGCATGGAGCATTGTAGCTGCTTTTCCAGTAAGAAAGGGAGATAAGGGACAGGTGGGCATTTAAGTGGGCTCTCTGTGTACCTAGAATAAACTTGATTCGATGCCAGAGACTCCCTGAAGAAGGACTGACATAAGCTGATGCTGAAGATCATTTGTTGGTGGCTGTTGGAAACTGCCTGCCACCAATGCTGTGCCATTACTGAGGGCCACTTGTAGTTATTGGCATTTTAAATAACAGTATTGAAGAATCATTTTTGCAGTCAAGCCACTCCAGATGATCAGTGGTTGAGCAAGATAAATGGCTGTTAATGAACACATGTAAAGTACCCCTGAGGAAGAAGCCAAGGGAGAAAATGCCCATTTTCCACTTCAACATATTTGTTATCATTTTAGTGCTTTAAAAACATGTTATTAGCTAATGCAGCCAAAGTTTCAACAGAGGTCAACCTCTACATTTTAATAAGCTTGTCCTGAATGCCCTCAAAAATGCCTTTAAACCAAGAGGCTGGCTAGCTGATGGCAATAATTAACATAATGACTCCATGTGGCTCTTTTTAATGGAGCTGTCACACTGCACAGGCTGCTTCTATGGGAGATGAAGTACAACAAATCTTGCTGAGCTATTATGTCATTAGCTGAAATTTTGTCAATTCTTTACATGAAAAGGGGGCAAAACATTGTCTTGTTAATCTTTACTTACAAATAGATGGTCTTTGCTGCTAAATTATAATAATATTTTAAAATCAACTCAATAAAGTGGTTTCAGTCCTAGCCAGGGAAGGATTCAGCCTGAAGGAGCCCTCTCAGAATGACTGCTATGGTTCTGATTGCACAGCAGTGCATTTGGGCTCCTAAGGGTCAGGTAGTTGATCTTCATTTATCATTTAAGACTCCTTAAGTAGCCAAGGAGAAAGAGAAGCTCATCCCAAGGGCAGTTCATCCTACTTGTCTTCAGGTAGCATGGATCACTCAGGAAAATTATCTTTCTCTTTCATTTAGTTATGCTGGGGACTTGAACTCTGGGTTGTTCAAGCTGAAAGAATTCCCTGCCACACATCAAGACACTGCTGTAAGCCCTGCCATCAGCTGGAACATACCCTCTCCTCTGCCTTTTAGGTCACCTCTCCACAGGATGTTATTGCTACACTCCCCTGATTAAGCAGTGCTGAATTCCTTTTCAGAAGATTTGGGATCCCTACTGGATGTCTTTCACCATACAATTTAGTTGTGGAAGTAAAGATGATGCTGGTATGGAATTTACTCATGGAAGTAAAGCTGGCACTGGTATGGAATTTACTGAGGGAACACAAGGTCTCCAGCCTTGCTCAGTCATTATCTGTTGAAAACTCACTGTTGGTTTTGCAGTATGTGTTTGGGTTAGAAGCAATAAAGTGAAGCTAAGGAATAGCCATGAGGAGATGGCTCCTTCATCTGAAGGGTTTCCTCATGTTCCCAGTGTGGCTCTGGGGCTCCAAGACCACCTTCTGCATACACAAATCATCCCTGGGGTGATGCTGTGCCGTAGCAAGTGACATCCTCAGAGAGGCTAGCAGCTGCCATGCCAAGCTCCTACTTTAGCCCTGAGACTGCATTCCTGACCAGCTCTTCTTTACTTGAATGCAGTCTCTAAGCCTGCTAGGACTCTGGCACAGTAAGCAAACTTCCTGTTAGAAAGCCAAGGTGCCCTCTCATGAGGTTAGAACACAGGGAGTGAGTAAAAGCTCAACTCCTCTTTACATTTTTCCCAGCTCTGCAGGATATGGTCAGGGCAAGGCTGTGCATAGCATAAATCCCAAAGATCTTTGTTAGAGCAGTGGTTAGCCCAAGACTTCAGCTCTGTTATCCCTGTCATATGTTTGCCTAAGGATGCCCTTGTGGGTTTCCACAAAATCATCCTTTACATTCAAGCAGTAAGAGTAAAACCACCTTGCACAGTGTATTAAGTCCTCTGAACAACATGTTTAGATGGCTGTTTGATCACAATAATTGCCTCATTTATATTTTATTTCTGTTAGCTGACCCTGGCTCTGCTCTCATTCATGTCCACTGAGGTTTGCATTAGGAATATCTTCCTGGGCTGTTCCTGCTCCTGTGGAGCAAAGCAATTTAAAATCTGAGAATATTCAAAATGCTTGAGGGTCATAAACACAGCCAGGTTTTGGGGTGGGAATGTATCATACCAGGTTTAAAACTAAATTCCTTCACCTAGCTGAAGTATGTCATCAGAAAACAAGCTTTCTGAGACTGATAGAAGCAGCAGTCTAAGCATCTGGCTAATTTTAAACCTGTATTAGTCACCTGGCTTAGGTTTGACGGAATTATGTTGTGAAATATGTTCCTGGATTCAAGCCCCAGAGTAAAGTAATCCTGCCAGATTTTACACCATGCTTGCAACAAGTCGTAGCCCTGTAGCTAGTCCCTGTAGTCAGCCCAGCTGAGCCCTGCACGGCACTGCCAGTTTGGAGGAAGGAAAGATGCCATGTCTCCTGCCTCCAGTGACTCTGACCTCTATCCATTACAAAGTGGCACTCCAGTTGCCATTCAGTGAATCCAGTGTCTCTTTTGTTCCTGTTGTTAATGGATCTCAGCCCCAGAACGAGGTGGGGTCTGAGGGCTGGCTCCAGGTGGCTCATTAGCTAACCCTTGGCACATCAGTGGAGCTGCTGTGTGGGCAGATGAAGAGCATATCTGGATGGCACTTCTTGAGCTTTGGGTGACAGGTTTTTTTCTGTCTGACACAGTCACTGCTCCCTGCCTGGAAGCAGCCAGACCCTCACATGTAGTGTAGAGCGCTGAGAGGGGAAACTCTCTGCCACATTTGATTTGTCTTGTGGTATGTGAACAGAAGCAAAGCTGAGATAATGCAGGACAGCTAACAGCACGCCACAGTCTGGGGATGGAAAAGAAATCTCTGTGAACCATAACATCTGTGGCTGATTCTTACTTATACACATATTGACCTTGACTCGTATTGGTTTTATTGAAAGGTTTTGCTGTTTTATTTGCCTCAGTGACTCGTTGATTTTTCTATCCTCTTGGATAATGCCAGCAGTTAGAATGGATGCTGTTAGTAATAAACAATAAACAAAGCCACGTGGGTGAGTGTAAATGAATAAAACACCATGGCAGATCATTTTTATAGTAGTTGGTAACCAGGAGAGAGAAATAGAAAGCAAGGAAGGTGTACAAGCAGTAATTTTAGCAAGAATCTTTTTATAGCACACAGTTGCCATGGAAATACAATAAATGGAAAGCCAAGCTTGAATGCTTCCAGCTGCAGCCTCTGCTTCAGCCTCTGCTGTTTGCACTGGTCACATGCTAGGTACCTACTGCATGCACTGCAGCGAAGTTCCTAGAGACCTCTCCACACTGTGACTGCCTGGGAAGGACACCTTTACTGCACAGGAACCCAAAGGAACTGGTAACAAATAATGCTCTCTTGAACTTTTCTCTTGTCTTTTATGCACCTTTACAGAGGTTTTTAACCAAGAACTGGTGGAAGCTTCTCTGCACTGGCAAAGTTTGAAAAGCGCATGCTCTAAACAGAGCAGCTCTTGGGGACAGTGGGGTCCATCAACAGCAGGAATTGGGAAAGCTCTTTAAAATGGTTAGAACACAAATCTTACAAGGAGTGCCTGAGGGAACCTGGATTGTTTAGTCTGGAGAAAAGGAGGCTCACGGGAGACCTCATTGATGCTTGCATTTACCTGAAAGGAGTCTGTAGTGAGGGGAATCTGTCTCTTCTCACAAAAAACAAACCATAGGATGAGCAAAAACAGTCTCAGGTTGTGTCAGGGATATTTAGATTGGACATCAGGAAGCATTTATTCATCAGAAGAGTTGTCAAGCATTGGAACAGGCTGTCCAGGAAAGTGGTGAGGTCATCATCCCTGGAGGTATGTAAAAGATGTCTGGATGTTGTGCTGGGGGATATGGTTTTGTGGTGACCTGGCAGTACCAGGCTAACAACTAGACTCAATAATCTTCAAGGTCTCTTCCAACTCATAAATGATCCTATGGTTCTATGACCCTTGTATATCTGTGCTGATAGTGATATACAAGCAAGCCTAACACAATAGTGTCTTACCCCTGACTTACTAACTTCAAAACAATCTGTTACAAGAGGTGACATTTTTCCCCATAATGGATCAATTTTCCATAGAATAGGCAACTTACTAGGGCAGCAGGTTGCTCCCAGACATTCCTGTGCCAGCTCAGTAGCCCTCAGGAGGAGCTTTGCTGGTTACTTCCATTTTGCAAGACACACACCTGAGTCATGGAAAGGGACCTTGCAAGGAAACTTGGAAGAAGAATTACAAGGCTGTGGCCCTCTGTGTCCTGTTTTCCCGTGTGCAACACGACCATATGATGTGCTTGTTTTGGTTAGTTCTGCTCTCCCAAGCCTCTCGGGTTCTTTGCCACATTCACACCTCTACTCACACAGAGCATGAGAAAAGCAGTAGAAAACAATAAGAAAATGTATAGTAGTAAAAAAATATAATCCTAAGCTATGAGGCTGTCCAACCACGATGATCTTGAAGGTCACTTCCAACCTGGTTTGGTTTATTCTAATATAGGTTTATCCTAACTGCTCAGAGCTGAAAGGGGAGGAATGTCTGCCTGCCAGCAATACCACTGCTACCAGCACCAACACTGACCTGCCTTTGCTGCACCACACTGGGGGGAATCTGTGCTGGGGATGACTCCAGTAAAAGATCCCCTGGCAGCTTGTTGGTGCTTCCCCACTCACCTGGGCTTCTGCATCTTGCACTTCGTGTTGCTTTTGAAGTTTCATTTTAAAACTGTACTTTTGAGATTAAGCCTTTTTTGGTTGTTTGTGTCAGAGAAATGAGACTCGGTGTTCAGCACTGAATCACCCTCAATGTTCACTAAAATGCTCTCTCCTCTCAAATGAAATAAGGGTGAAGAAGCCTTGGGAATTTGATATCTCCAACAGATCTGGAGTTTGTTAATTTGCTATTTCCTTTGGCAATTAGGCACCTATATGATCCTGTGATATGCACACCAATTAAATTAATCCCCAGAGGTGCCTAGTGCTCAGAAATCACTGATGCTGCCAACACCACCAAAATGCCAGCCCAGTGTCTGTGAAACCTTCCACAGCAGCTTTTGCTATGAGAAGCACATAGTTCATCCAAACAGCTTCCAGACAGCAGTTAAAGGAAGCACACTTCTTTTTCTCTATTTTTGTTTTCTCAGACAAATCCTCACATTCAGAGGAGCCACTTAACCCTTTTATCTCTGTGGTGAAGGCACACCTCTTCATCACAATCTCTTTGACATGGTGGTTGCAGAATCATAGAATCATAAAATGGTTGGGTTGGAAGTGACCTCCAAAGCTCATCCAGTCCAACCACCTGTGCAGTCAGCAGGGACATCCCCAACTAAATCAGGCTGCCCAGAGCCTTGTCCAGCCTCACCTTGAATATCTCCAGGGATGGAGCCCCAACCACCTCCCTGGGAAACCTGTTCCACTGTTCCACCACCCTCAGTGAAGAACTTCTTCCTGATATCCAATCTAAATTTGCTTTTCTCTAGTTTGAAGCCATTTCCTCTCATCCTATCCCTACAGGCCTGTGTAAAGAGTCTCTCTCCATCCTTCTTGTGGCCCTCTTCAGGTACTGGCAGGCTGCTATTAGGTCCCCCTGGAGCTTTCTCTTCTCCCTATTAACAGCCCCATCTCCCTCAGCCTGCCCTTGTAGGAGACAGATTCCAACTCCCTGATCATTTTTGTGGTCTCCTCTGGATCCTCTCCATCAGCCCCATGTCCTTCCTACACTGAGGGCTCCAGAACTGTACACAGTAGTCCAGGTGAGGTCTCACCAGTGCACAATGTCAGAATCACCTCTCTGGATCTCTGGCAATGCTGCTTTGGATGCAGCCCAGGCTGCCCTTGGCCTTCTGTGCTGCAAGCTCACACTGCCTGCTCATGTTCAGCTTCTTATCCATCATCACCCCAAGTCTTTTTCCTCAGGGCTGCTTTCTATCCCCTCCTCCCCCAGTCTGTATTGACCGTGAGGATTGTTCCAGCCCGGGTGCAGGACCTTGCTCTTGCTCTTGTTGAACCTCATGAGGTTCACCTGGGCACCACCTCTGCAGCCTGTCCAGGTAATGCAATCAAGTGCAGTGGCACTCGTAGCTTTCCTCTCAAATCTCCTGAGGTTTTAAGTAACATTCCTCTTACAGGCAGCCATTAGGCATGGCTCTGAATGCAGTACTAGAGTATCACAGTATCACAGTATAACTTAGGTTGGAAAGGACCTCGAGGATCATCGAGTCCAACTTATCAACACAGACCCCATGACTAGACCATGGCACCAAGCACCACGTCCAATCTCCTCTTGAACGCCTCCAGGGACGATGACTCAACCACCTCCCTGGGCAACACATTCCAATGACAATGACTCGCTCGGTGAAGAACTTTCTCCTCACCTCGAGTCTAAACCTCCCCTGGCGCAGCTTGAGACTGTGTCCCCTTGTTCTGAAAATGTACTGAAATGCTGAAGGACCAGAAGTCACTTATCAAGCTGCTGCTTCCCTATCATTTCTGAATGCCTCATACATCTGTTTATTCCCCTCGTCACAGTGATATGCTTCTCTCCAGAGGTAAAGAGGACTGCCAGACACACGCAGTCTGTGGCTTCTTTTCCTGGGTGCTGCAGCAGATGCTACATTTTCATTTCAAATATTCTATCATTAGGGCAAATGACTTTGAAACTGAAAGACCTCTTCCAAAAATGAAAAGCATGATCCTGCTGCTAAAACAAAAGCAATTTGTCTCTCCTAAGAACATAGCAGAAGATGCATGCTCAGCCCTATCAGAGAGAGCCACAGCAACAAAATCACCTATTCTTCTCAATACTTTTCTCTGTGTTTGTCCTCACGATTGCCTTTTACAGTGACTTTCAGCTTAGCCTTCAGAGACAGTCCGTCATGTGGATGCAGTATTTCACCTCTGCTTCAGTCCTGGGTATCACCCACAACAGTCACTTTAGGAAGGATCTGAAGCATCTATCCATCTAAACTATTTCAGTTAGGCAGTCCAATGAGATTTGAATTAATTTAGGTCACAACATCAGGGTTGCTCCCTGCTGAACACACGAAGTCAACAAGACTCAAGGCATCCTTCAGTGTTTTTCAAACAGGCTGGGAGAAGTTACTGAATTAATACAGGGAAAACCAAACTCACTTCTTTAAAAACTTTTGATTTCTGTTTCATGACATTTTCACCTGGGCACTTTGGAGTCACTCTTAGGGATGTGATTCTACTATAAAATACTGCATTTGGAGGTTTTCGCTCTTTACACAGGGGATGTGAAAGAGCAAAGCCTGGTAGACTCACCACCATGAAACCCATGTGTGCTGCCCTCTGCTTCCCCTGCAGCTCATTGAAGTTCCAAAGCTTTGACCAATTTATAACTATATTTTAAACACAAAGCTCTTTCCTACTACTTTTCTTATGAAAAGTCTGAAGATTCCCTCAACCATTACACTTTGTCAAGACATAAGAGTTTAAAGACCAGCTATTCATTTTATTTAGTGATGGGGTTTTTTTGAGTGTCTGAAGTTGAAAACTGTTATCTCATAGAAGGGCAGAATCTCAGGGGGCACTCCTGGGGAAGTGACTTTCTTAGCTTTTCAGTGCCACCCATCAATCACTTTTATCCAGCAACATTACCAAGACGAAAGAGACTGAGCACTGTGCTTGTCTGAGTGCATAGTCAGCTCCTGTAGGTTATTTTAAAGAATTCTTTAGGGCTATCTCTGCAGAACTAACCATGTGCTAATGGTGGCATTCAGTTTTACAGCTGAGGGGGGGAAAATATGTATTTTGAGTAATTTTAGAAGTATGATTGCAGAACTTTCTTCCCATGACATGTCATGCTTTGAAAGCAAGAGGGTAAGAGTTAGTCTAAAGGGTTTGGAAAATCCTCTGCAGAAGTCTTAGGGATTTAAATGCTGATGAAGAATGCAGGCCACTGAAGGTTCAGATGATAGAAGACAGACACTTGTCTGACTCTGTTGCTCTAGGACACATTGCATGCAGTTATAGTCCAGACTGGAGAAGAGAAGGCTGAGAGGGGATCTGATCAATGTCTATCAATAGCTGAGGGCTGGGGGTCAAGTGGAAGGGGCCAAGCTCTTTTGGGTGGTGCAAAGCAGTAAGCCAAGGAGCAATGGAGACAAACATTAACAGAGAAGGTTTCAGCTCAAGATGAGGAGAAACTTCTTTGGTGTGAGGGTGAGAGAACCCTGGAGCAGGCTGCCCAGAGAGGTTGTGGAGTCTCCTTCTCTGGAGCCTTTCCAACCCCAGTTGGATGCATTCCTGTATGGACTACCCTGGGTGATGCTGCTCTGGCAGGGGGTTGAACTGGATGATCTCTGGGGATCCTTTCCAGCCTCCAGTGTTCCATGCTGCTGTGATTCTGTTATATGCAGGTCAGAATTTAGAGAAATGATAGGAAGGGTCTAAACATAGATCTTTCTCAAGGATTGTCAAAGCATTCTAAAATAAATCCCTGTCATTACAAGCCAAACATGACATTTCCAAGTAATTTGAATTAAATGTATGAAAATGCCAAATGAAAGTGGCTTTCTGGTCACTTTGGACTCCTGTATGACAAGGCTGCTTACATTTTCTAACAAATCCTGTGAGAGGTAATGATTCTGAAAACCAGACATTTGCAGCACTTTTCCATATCCTTGTCCATTCAATGAAAACAACAAGAAAATCATAGATATGTTTTTCTTGATGGCTCTCCTGAGCTTGGCTTACGTGAAGCAAGCAGCCCAAATCAAGCTGGTGAAGACTGGTTTGCTTCAACAAACTGTCTGGAGGGAGGAGGCTGGAAAAATGTGAGAAGCAGGAACTGGCCCATTGAATGCAAACTGTTTTCAGCTGTTCTTTACATAATTCTCCAAGACAGATTAGTTCCAAACACACAGAACCTCTTCTAACAGATGCTACAGGGCCTCAGGAATGACTGACTGCTAGGAAAGTGGCCACTGGTGGGGAAGGGAAAGCAAAGAAGAGGAAGAGAGGAGAGCAAGGGACAGGAGAAGGTTTCTTTAATGTAATGGCAGCATTATTGCTCTGAGGCAAGTTAGGATATCGGGGACAGCCTCTTCTTAGCGTCATAGGACAAGGGTCAACAGGCTCAAGCTGAAACACAGGAAGTTCTGCCTTGGCATAAGGAGAAAGTTCTTCACAGTGAGGGTGATGGAGCCCCAGAGCAGGCTACCCACAGAGATTGTGGAATCTCCTTCTCTGGACACTTTCAAAACCCACCTGGATGCATTCCTGTGCATGCTACCCTTAGGTGACTCTGCTCTGGCAGGGGGGTTGGACTTGGTCCCTTTCAATGCCTCCCATTCTTTGACTGCATGACTGATTAAAGCATTAATGAGACAGACCTGCTGGTCCATCAAGTGCAGGGTTAGTACAACACAGCCAGGTGGGTTTGAACATGGAGTGACAGAAAAAATGGCTCTTGGGAACACAGCTGGGATACTTTGCTCCCCTGCTGGAAGCCGGAATCCTCCTGCTTTGCACACAGCACACACTCTGGAACTGAGCAGTACTCCTGCATGGTTTGGCAGGAATTACACTGCTGGAAATTTATCACAGTGAAGCCTTTGAACACACTAAAGCAAGCTGGAATCTAAACACAACTAGCAGACTTAAAGGCCCAGAAATATTTACCAGTGTGAAGAAATCACAGAATCACAGAACATTAGGGGTTGGAAGAGATCTTGAAGGATCATCCAGACCAAGTCCCCTGCCAGAGTAGGTCACACAGAAATGTATCCAGGTGGTTTTGAAAGTCTCTGAAGGAGGAGACTCCACAGCCTCTATGGGCAGCTAGTTCCAGTGCTCTGTCACCCTTTCATGTTTAGGCAGAAAATTCTATGCTCCAGCTTGCACCCATTGCCCCTTGTCCTGTCATTGGACACCACTGAGCAGAGCCTGGCTCAGTCCTCCTGATGCTGTCCTCCACACCTTTATCAACATGAGTGAGGTCACCCTCATAAACCTTGTTTGTAACCACCAAGAAACAATGGTCACATGTTATTGTCTTTCCCCTAAACAGGGTAAATCACCAAAAGTTGCCTTCAGCTAAGATCACACTTGATTCAAATCTCTAGTTCCTACCTTGTTTTCCTTTGATATTTACCTGGAAAGAAAATGAGGGCCATAACACCTCCAAAATGCGCCAGTTTATAAACCTGCTTGAGGCCATTAAGAATAACTCTAATCCAAACTGCTTTCTGAGGGAGTGAAGCCAGAGTAGCTCTGGTTTCTTGATTCAATACCAGAAATGGAAACTGCCTAGCACATTTCTCATCTGCTGAGAGTTGGAAGGCAACTTTCTGCTTTCCATTTCTATCTGGAAATATTTCCCCTGAAACTGATTTCCTTCTGCTCTAACCTGAGCTCTAAATATGTGCACATGCATCTTTCTAGAGCAGAACCAGTGTCATACAAATAAGGATTTCATCATCTGGGATGGTGCTGGCTGCAGGTTTTGCATTAGACAGCATCTGATTTACATGCAGGTATCAAAAGTGAAGAAAATGTGTGCCCAGGTTTGCCTATTAGTCAGACTGTCTGAGGATAGCTCTTGCCTGTGTGACATGTGGATTAAGTGCACTCATGGGGGTGTCTATAAATACATAACAGCAAACACAGGGCAAGGCCTCAAGCAGCAGTGAGGGAGAAGTGATATCTTTTGAGATAGTCTGCACAGGACTAGGAAAGCAGGTGAGATTCCAGTGTGTGCAGCCTCAGCTCAGTTTTAGCAGCCAGCATGGGAGATGCTGAGCCCAGCAGGAGCAGATACTCTTTAGCAACCTGTCCCTCAAGGAATGTGCAGCATGTCATATCCTGCTGAAGATCTGACCAGAGAGCTCAGGTGGGCCTGTCTGGGGTCGTTGTGCAGGATCCTGTGTCCAGCAGCATGAACAGATGCTTTGGGAAAAGTACAAAAAGCTGTGTAATAGGAAGCTGAACACAAAGCTCCTTCTGTACAGGCTGTGCCCAACCACAGAGAACTCTTCTACACTTACATGCCAGTTAATGAGGCTTGAGGAGTCTAAGGGAGGCATCGTGACCTGAACTGCTCTGTACCTCCCCAAAACATTAATCTTTAGTGATGCCTTCTCACTTTCCAGTGTCAATGCATTTGATGCCCTGGAGGGTTGTGCATTCTAACAGACAACCTTATGCTTTGCCCACTGAGGAAAGCTAACTTCCTTAATACAAGCACAGCAGGGTCCTTCTGTGAAAACAGTAACAGTCTTATACACTTACAGATATCAGGAGGTACTCTCCCATCCTAAACATGTTCACCCTGCAGCCTGGGAGGGAAGATTCATCTCACCTGCCTCAAGAAGCCTTCAGGGTCAGTGCTCACACCTAGGCTGTTTTAATTGACAGACTGAAAGAGGCACTCAGAGGGTGTGATTCATCTCACCTATCTCCAATGCCTACTTTAGCATAAGATAAATTGTGCTCTAAAACTGCCCATTTTTCTCCCCTGACTGTAATGCAGACTAGTAACCCAGGGAGTACCAAGTGATTAGCTCAGAGGCATGTGTCAGTGTCTGGTGTAGGATGAATTCCAGTCACTGTGACCATCGCTTAATGAAGACGTATCCAGGATAGCTTTAAACCTGCAGGAACTGACCTCCTATGGTGCTTTGCACCAGCAGCAAAATGAATCCAAGAAGCTGGCCCAAACCTGGTACACACATGAGGTGGTTCCAGCAGGATACCACCATACCTTAGACTGAGTCAATGCTTGTGAGTCCTTTCCGTGAACTGGCACCAACTGAAGTGACAAGGCAGTAGCCACTGAGTGCTGAGGCAGAGCTCAGGTATGTTGCCTTTCAGCAGAGGCAAACTCGTGCACTTGGTGACACTGAGTCTGAAGGGAAGGAATTCTTCACACAGACATCAGAGGGGCTTTTATTTCACCTTTGCAAACAGGATTTGGTGATCTTTTGTACAGTCTTCAGAGGGATTAACTCAGTATTTTCTAGCTCACTTTTTTGAGAAGGAGGTGGTTTAGTAACCTTGTCCCTTCTGTTTGACCATTTGGTCAGTTTAGAAATGAGATCTACAGATGTCTTTAATTGCCCTTCTAGTGTAACACCTCTCTTTATGCAGGGACTGACCCTTCACAATGCCAGCTAAACCTGATTTCAAACTGGTGCCCTACGTGCTGCATGCTGCCAGACCTGCATGTTTCAGTTGAATTGCCAGGCACTGACTCACAGCTTTCGATGTAGGCACAAATGCAGAAGAATCTGTTCACAGTTTTTCCATTCTGTAAGCATTTTCTTGAACTATTTGATGGCTTTCTTCATTTCTGTACTATGATCACCTTTTGTAGGGGAGGTTGTATTCTATATAATGGCACAAAAATGCCTAAAACTTATGACTTATATGTTAGTGCTTTGCTTTACTGATACGAAGTTAAGGACTAGAGATCAAGACATGATTTCCTTGGATGGAATTCAGGATTCACTCCTTAGTGAAATAAGTGTGCAATAAACAGTAGAGAGGCTGCCTGTCAAATCAGAAACTAAAGCTGCTGCTGCTCAGGCAGGGTAAGTTCTCTTTGCTTGGAAGAAAGTACAGAGGAGCAAGGAACACAATTACTTGGTAAGAATGCAGAGACAGAACTAATGTCACATTACAATTACTATTCAGATGTCTCTCTGGTTTAATGACTTTTTAAACTAGGTGTTATTAAGTTACAGATATCACAATTCAGTTAAGCTCTATTAGGTAGCACATTCTGATTCCAAAAATACCCTGCAGCTCCATGAATGTGCTTTGAAAAGCCCTAAACTATAATCTAAAAAGCCCTGGGAAGTCTTCTGCTTACACTTGATGTCAGGAAGACCAATAGCATTACTCATGTTTAAAATGAAGCAGATGCACAATCCTTTGCCAGATAAGGAATTTATGGGGTGGAAATTAGCATGAAATAACATTTTAAAGCTGCTCTCAGGAAACCACATTTTGTCTTTCTTTTCTTCTGCCTCCCTTTTTCTGGACCATTTCAATCTGAGGTCTGGGCTCAAATGCGTAACCTTCCAGCCTGTAATTTTTTGACAATCAGTTCTGCTCACCAGACAGCTTTTCTATTCAATGTTGTGCTTCCAATGATGTCATTAGCTTAGGAGAGAAATTGCATTTCAATGCCGACTAAAACCTGCTTTCATTGCAGTCTAGAAAAATAGACTGAGACTATGTGATGGAAAGTGATGGAGCTGGTGCTCCAAGAAAGCCTGGCAGATAGGAAGCTAAAAGGTGAGGTGGATGGATGTGTGAAAAGCCATGGTGAGTTACACCAGCACAATCTGGCTGGAAGCCAATCATAACACTCCAGGTATAGATTTCCACAAAGCAGGCTTTGCTGTAGCTCTTCTAGCTATGAATTTTGTACTATCAGCATACCCTGTGAATAAAAAAGACACTCTTGACCCTATCAGTTGTGATGTGGTAATTCACTCTTCTGGCTTTACCTCACCCCAGCTGCAAAATAGATCAGTAACAAACTAGGTGAGCAAGTGTACAGATACTGATAGCTAGCAAACAGGCTTGAGCTCCTTCTGATGTACCTCACCTTTACCACCAGAGAGTCAAACAACTACTCTACAGTGCTGTTTGTCGCACGCCTCTCGACATGCCTGCTCCTGTCATTTAGCGAAGTTTAAGTTACAAATATTTGTACAGGGTCTTCGGAGTCCCATTATGAAATGCCAGCTGCACCACATAGGCAGCAAGATCACTGCTGATTCTCATTTCCAAACTGAAACTCTCTGCTAAAGATTAAAGAGAAGCCCCCAGCAGTGGTGAACTTTCAGTAGCTGTCGTGGTGCATAGGTGGTCCTGTGTGTAGGCAGGACTCATTTGTAGATGCATGGAGGTTTTAGCTCATCTCATCTCATCCTAGGGTACTGATTGCTTCCAGTGTCTAAAAATATTTCTCCCAGTGATGATGCTTACTTTTGGTTTTCAAAGTTAACCCACGGCACAATTACCAAGATCAGTATGGATGAAACCTGTGTATAAATATCCCTCTAATCTGCTATCCTTCAAGTAGAGAAGAATTTGCATTTTCACAGCAGAACTGAGTTGCAGTGACAGCATCTTCATGCACAAAACACTTTAATTCTACCCCACAATATATAACTCATACTCCCTAAATTTAGCTCACCCTCACTGCTTGTGCCCTCGTATGAAATGGCCGTGCCTGGGCGCCGCTAGCTTCCAGCTGCCTACTCTTTGTGCCCTGCACCGTTAGTAAAATTGCCAAAGCAACACATCCTTCTTGGGAAAATTACCTTGCTCTTTGATCAAAAGGAATCAGTTATTGGGGTTTTAACTGTAACACACACACTGATATTTTAGATTGTTTTCCCCACTTCTCCTTAAAGCTTCACCACTCAGCTTTTGGATCCTAGACGAAGGGGATGAGGCTGCCTCCACTGGCTTTCGACATAGCCTCCCAACGGTACAAACCAAATGGTGACTCCTTTCTTAAGGGCATTTGAGCTGCACTGGGACACATGGATATGGTTTTTAAGGCCCACAGAGCTGCAGTCAGTGCTTCTGTGAGAAAGCAGTTCTGTCACATCACAGAAGACAGCAGTGTTCTTTAAGTCAGGCAGACTTGAAAGTAAGAAAACTCCTCTCTCTCTTTCCCCTCTTTTTTTTGTCTCTTCAGCCCCCAGGACTAACAGAGCATAATCAAATATGTTGAGCTGTTGCAGCTCCCCTGGTCTTTGGCCAGGGGGTTCTTGTACTGTTTATTAATTGCAAATACCTGTAAATACTGTGTGGTTTGTACATATTCACTGCATTTCATTGTAGATTGCAGTTTTGTTTGTAAATACAGCTTTCCTTTGCTTCCAGCTGAGCTGGTCTGGCAGATTTAACGTTGGGGGGTGGGGGTGGAGTGAATTTTCAACCCACCACAATACAGAGTGTGAGTGAGATCTCAGATCTTGCTCTTGGCTGAAGAGACTCAGCCCATTCAGCATTATTGATAACTGTCCTGTCCTTTTTCCTGCAGAGGTAGACACAACATTCAATACAACACACACTGCTTATGCATCTGCTGTCACAACAAGCCCTAACAATGCTCTCTGCTGCACTTGAGCTATCTATAGATACCCCTCCAGCATTTCCTGCATTATCCTTTATATCACTTTTTTGTAGGTGGGCTGTTTCAAAATGGATGTTTTGAGCAGCAGTGGTTTTGCATCCTCAGCCATGCATAAGAATGAGCCTTCCCTGCCCTGATCTGTGGGCAAGAGTGCAATATAAATCAGAGGTGGCCTGATTAGCTCATTTGATTTGTCTTCCATTGTGCTATTCATTATTTCCTGAAATCCAAAATGCCTCTTTTATTCCTCAAGCTAGGAGTCAGCAACTTGTTTATGTTTCCATGATGTCATTCTTTCTGTGAGCAGCTAAGAAGATTTGTATTGATGTGATGTTTTTCAGAACCCTAAATGCCACTTGAATCATTCCCAGCACTGAAGTCTAAGCCAATGACCTGTATTGTTGAGCCATATTACTTTTTGATCCTATCATTTATTCTGTAATAAGCAGCCCAGTGGAGCTACCCTCTGCAGCATCTGTCTGTTCATGCAGCCTTCTGGGGAATGGAATTGATATTAATTCTGTGCTCTGTGCTGGCTTGAATTATTTTCAGCCAGCTTTCCAAGTCTCCTGTCTGTGTTAGGAAGAATAGAAATCCACGGTTTGTCCTCCCAGCTTCTGAACTGTAGAACACACACAACCCTATGCCCAGCTTTGTGAGAGTCATCTGTGTATTCATTGTATATTTTAAATGTAAGAATTTGAAGTGGAAATTGCACAAAACATGAAGTTCACTGAGGTCAGTGGAGATCTGTTTGTGTTTTCAGAAGATTTCTAAAGACTGTTGTGGTCCTACTTAACCAAGTAATGGGCATGGGGATCAAGAATAGAGAGGTTAGGGACCATGACAGCCTAGAGACAGAGGCAGAATGACATCTGTAGGGCAGAAATAACTCTTACTAGATGACTGAAAGAGTTGCAGGGGGATGAAGCTTTTGAAAGAACACATGCCTGCCTTCAGGTCTCAGACAACTTTAAAAGGCAAGACAGAGAGAGAATAATGGAGCTGAGCCTGACCTGTTGAAACACACTATGATTGCTTTCCCTGTCAGAGCCAGTCCCCAGTTCTCTTAACTCAGAGATAGTTATATATGCAGGCAGCTTTCTTGTGATGTGCCTGCTGAAATTATGATTCTTTATTATTTCAGCTTCTGACATCAGTATTAAAGAATATAAACCTACTTTGTCTGCTCTTTAAGCCTTACATATGAGACCATGTTCAAAAGCACGTGTAAAGAGGAATTGCATGACAGCTGTGATGTTGCCTAGTCTGCAGGGGAGCTCTGTACTTACCTAGCTGTGTTCGTTTGGAAAGCAAGTAGTTAACTTCCTGACTGCAACTGTATGACAGTACTCAGAATAACAGTGGACATCACACAGTCTTGATGCAAATGCATTTGATTTAGAACCAGTAGATGATTCTTTTACTGACTGATAAAAACACTCCATCCTCAGATTCCAAAATGAATCCTCTCATTTGTGCCTGGAGCACTCACCCGAGCCACAGAAGGGCTGCTGTGGACACTGAGTTAGTAACCGCCTAGCATGGTGTGTTCAGTAGCACACCCAGCTCCTCATGGCATTGCGAGGGCAGGAGAAACCCAGCCCCTGGGGATGATAAAGACATTGCCAAGGCAGCAGGACAGGGGGCCAAAGTTGTGAGGCTAAGCTGGGAGCAGAGGGAAGCCCTCCCATGAGAAATCAACACACATTATTAAAATAGCCAGCATTTCTTAATAGTTAGGACAGGCATGCTGGAGTCCACTCAGATAGGCACAGTTTGAATGCCACAGCCTCTCATACTACTTTGATTGCTTCTGCTAGCTGAGGGGAAATACCACAGCACCTCATGCATGCACACATGTGGAGAAACTGTCACATGCAGGCATTTTGCTGCAACAATCCTTTTGATTTCTGCATTTCCCCTCTGAGTACAAAGGGTTTCCAGCACAACAAGTCCCCAGAGTGCAGCTGTGGAGTCAAGGCCTACAAACCCCGGCGGCTGTCCTCAAGATGAGGAGGGCAGGTTTGCAGACATGTTCCCTGGGTGATGGTGAGCGGGGCCATTCCAGGAGGCCTGCCAGATGATTCAATTAAGTGTATACAAATCACTCAATTTAATGGTCCAGATGAGCTTGGAGAAAAGGAGCCTGAGGGATGACCTTGGTGATGTTTATACAGATGTGAAGGGCGAGCAGCAGGAGGAGAGCGAGCAGAGCCAGGCTCTGCTCAGGGATATCCAATGACAGGGCAAGGGGCAATGGGGGCAAGCTGGAGCAGAGGAGGTGCCACATGAATATAAAGAAAAACTTTTCCACTGTGAGGGTGACAAAACCCTGGAGCAGGCTGCCCAGAGAGGTTGTGGAGTCTGCTTCTCTGGAGACATTCAAAACCTACCTGGATGTGTTCCACATCGAGACCAGAAGCCTCGGAAAAGCACGGACTGCTGCTGGTTTTGACCTGAAGGACCCGCACAGCGTCTCTGCGCTCGGCAGGAATCGGCTTTCACCGATTCTCCACGTGTTCGGGATCGTTCGGACTCCCCTGCGTGCCGCGGCAGTTTCAAAGCCCGCGGCAGCTCGCGGCAGCTCCCATTTCAGCCCGTCTCCTCGCTCGGACGCGCACGCCGCCACACTTTTTTTACAAAAACAACATTCTCCAGTAGGTTCCGTGGGCAGGGCTAGCCATGGTGGTAACTCGCCGCAATAACTCCTTTAAAAAGTCAGTCTCGACTCAGACTGAGGGGGAATATAAGCAGATAGGTAGGTGTCATAAGCAAGAGGTAGGTGTCCAGGCATCTAGCTGCAGACAGTGCTGGAACCTGGGACTTGAGATGCAGGGTAGAGGGGACGGCTCCTGCTTTAGGTGTGAGCAGATTGACTGTCTGCTTAGCCTGGTGGCTGGACTGAAGGATAAGGTTGCTAGACTTAGAGATGTATGCAATTGCAGAAGGGTAACGAACCTGAGTAACCAGGCTCTGCAGGCCCCCCCAGCAGAGGCCAGTTATCCAAAAAGAAGAGGGGAATGGATGCAGGTTCCTATCAAAAGATGCAAGGTTAAACCTCCTTGCCCCCCCTCACCCCCCCCCCCCCCCCCCCCTGCCCTTGGAAAACAAGTACGGGGCATTGGAGGTTGAGGGTGAGGTGATTCTGATATCAGAGGGCACGCCATCTGGGGTTTTCCCTGTGGCAAAACAGCCTAAGGTGAAACGACCTAAGGTGAAACAGCCTAAGCTTAAACAGCCTTCCCCCGGCATCAGGACTTGCTCCCTTAGAAAAAAGAGGAGGGTAATTGTTATTGGCGATTCCCTCCTGAGGGTAACAGAGGGCCCCATATGTCAGCCAGACCCTACTCACAGGGAGGTTTGTTCCCTTCCAGGAGCCATGGTTGGAGATGTTACCAGAAGACTGCCTGGTATGGTGCAGCCCTCTGACTATTATCCCTTGATAATTATGCAGTTAGGGAATGATGATGTTGCAACCAGAACTCCCAGGGCTATCAAAGATGACTTCAGGGCCCTGGGAGATCTGGTTGAGGGATCAGGGGCACAAATAATTTTTCCGTCTATACCTTTCGTTGCAGGTGGGAATACCATAAGGAACAGGTCAGCAGCTGAAGTCAACAAGTGGCTTAGAGGCTGGTGCAGGCAAAAGAATTTTGGGTTTTTTGATCTTGAAAAACTTTCTGCTGCACCAGGCCAGCTGGCAACAGATGGAGCACATCTGTCCCAGAGGAGAGGTAAGATCAGAGTGTACGAGAATGGCCTATCCCTCAAAGGGAAAAAGATTCTGGGGAGGGAATTGGCAGGTCTCATAGACAGGGCTTTAAACTAGTTTCGAAGGGGGAAGGGGTTGAAACCAGTCCCCCCAGGCTGGGGTCTGGGGGTGATAAGCCAGAGCCAGAGGTGAAACCAGCAGCCCGGCTGAAGTGCATGTACACTAACGCACGAAGCATGGGCAGCAAACAAGAGGAGCTGGAAGCCTTGCTGCAGCAGGAAAGTTATGATGTAGTTGCCATCACAGAGACGTGGTGGGACGACTCACATGACTGGAGTGCTGCAATTGATGGCTACAGGCTCTTCAGGAGAGACAGGCAAGGAAGAAGGGGTGGAGGGGTGGCCCTGTACGTCAGGGAGACACCAGATGCCATTGAGACGGAGATTAGGGACGATCGGGTTGAGTGCCTGTGGGTAAGAATTAGAGGGAAGGCCAACAGGGCTGACATCCTGGTTGGAGCCTGTTATAGACCACCCAACCAGGAGGAGGATGTTGATGAGTCATTCTATAGGCAGCTTAAGGCTGTCTCAAGATCGCCTGACCTTGTTCTCATGGGTGACTTCAACTTGCCTGATATCTGCTGGGATCTTAACATAGCAGAGAAGTGGCAATCTAGGAGGTTCTTAGAGTGCATGGAGGACAGCTTCTTATCCCAGGTGCTGCGAGAGCCTACCAGGGGCAAGGCTATGCTTGACCTCCTCTTCACCAATAGGGAAGGGTTGGTGGGTGATGTGGTGGTTGGAGGGTGCTCAGGGGCCGGTGACCATGAGATAATTGAATTCTCATTATTTGGTCAAGCTAAGAAGGGTAGCAAGAAGACCTCCACTCTGGATTTCTGGAGGGCGGACTTCAGGCTACTCAAGGAACTAATTCAGAGGGTTCCTTGGGATAAAGCCCTTAAAAACAAAGGGGTCCAGGAGAGCTGGTCCTACTTCAAGGAAGAACTGTTGAAGGCTCAAGGACAGGCTGTGCCAATGTGCCGGAAGATGAGCCGCCGGGGCAGACGGCCAGCCTGGATGGTTAAAGAACTTTTAATGGAACTAAGGGAAAAAAAGAGAGTGTATCACCTTTGGAAGAGAGGGGAGGCAACCCGTGAAAAATTTAAGGATGTTGCTAGGTCTTGCAGGAAGAAAATTAGGGAGGCAAAAGCGCATTTGGAGCTTAGTCTGGCCTCTGCTGTGAAGGACAACAAAAAGTCCTTCTATAAATACATTAATAGTAAGAGGAAGGGCAGAGACAACCTCCACTCCTTGGTGGACACGGAGGGGAACGTTGTGATAAGGGATGAGGAAAAGGCAGAGATACTTAACACCTTCTTTGCCTCAATTTTTACTAGCAGGACAGAATGTCTTCCAGACAGCTGGCCTGCAGAGCTGGCAGAAGGAGCCAGGGAGCAGCATAGTTTTCCACTGTCCCAAAATGGGGTAGCTGGTGATCTGCTCAGCCGCCTGGATCCCCACAAGTCCATGGGACCAGATGGGATCCATCCTAGGGTGCTGAGGGAGCTGGCAGAGGAGCTGGCCAAGCCGCTCTCCATCATTTTTCAGCAGTCCTGGCTCACTGGCGAGGTCCCAGAAGACTGGAAGCTGGCCAACGTGGTGCCCATCCATAAGAAGGGCCGGTTGGATGAGCCAGGGAATTACAGGCCTGTCAGCCTGAGCTCAGTGCCAGGCAAGATCATGGAACAGGTCATCCTGAGTGCAATAACACAACACTTACAGGATGGCCAAGGGATCAGGCTCAGCCAACATGGATTTAGGAAGGGCAGGTCCTGCCTGACCAACCTGATCCCCTTCTATGATCAGGTGACCCGCCTGGTGGATGTGGGGAGGCCTGTGGATGTAGTTTACCTGGACCTCAGCAAGGCCTTTGACACCGTCCCCCATAGCAAACTCCTGGCCAAGCTGTCAGCCCATGGCTTGGACAGCAACACTCTGAGCTGGGTTAGGAACTGGCTGGATGGCCGAACCCAGAGAGTGGTGGTGAATGGTGTCACATCCAGCTGGCAGCCAGTCAGTAGCGGAGTCCCCCAGGGATCAGTGCTAGGCCCCATCCTCTTTAACATCTTTATTGATGATCTGGATGAGGGCATTGAGTCCATCATCAGTAAATTTGCTGATGACACCAAGCTGGGGACAGGAGTTGATCTGCTAGAGGGTAGAGAGGCTTTGCAGAGGGACCTCGACAGGCTGGACAGATGGGCAGAGTCCAACGGCATGAGATTTAACGCATCCAAGTGCCGGGTTCTGCACATTGGCCACAACAACCCCATGCAGTGCTACAGGCTGGGGTCAGAGTGGCTGGAGAGCAGCCAGGCAGAGAGGGACCTGGGGGTGCTGGTTGATGGTAGGATGAACATGAGCCTGCAGTGTGCCCAGGCAGCCAAGAGGGCTAATGGCATCCTGGCCTGCATTAAGAACAGTGTGGCCAGCAGGAGCAGGGAGGTCATTCTGCCCCTGTACACTGCACTGGTTAGGCCACACCTCGAGTACTGTGTCCAGTTCTGGGCCCCTCAGTTTAGGAAGGATGTTGACTTGCTGGAACGAGTCCAGAGAAGGGCAACGAAGTTAGTGAGGGGCTTGGAACACAGCCCTGTGAGGAGAGACTGAGGGAGCTGGGGTTGCTCAGCCTGGAGAGGAGGAGACTCAGGGGTGACCTTATTGCTCTCTACAACTACATGAAGGGGGGTTGTAAACAGGCAGAGGTTGGTCTCTTCTCCCAGGCAGCCAGCACCAGAACAAGAGGACACAGTCTCAGGCTGCGCCAGGGGAAGTTCAGGCTGGAGGTCAGGAGGAAGTTTTACACGGAGAGAGTGATTGCCCATTGGAATGGGCTGCCTGGGGAGGTGGTGGAGTCGCCATCACTGGAGGTGTTCAGGAGGAGACTTGACAGGGTGCTTGGTTACATGGGTTAGTTGATTAGGTGGTGTTGGGTGATAGGTTGGACGCGATGATCTTGAAGGTCTCTTCCAACCTGGTCTATTCTATTCTATTCTATTCTATTCTATTCTATTCTATTCTATTCTATTCTATTCTATTCTATTCTATTCTATTCTATTCTATTCTATTCTATGTGATCTGCTCTAGGTGCTCCTGCTCTGGCAGGGGGGTTGGACTGGATGAGCTTTGGAGGTCCCTTCCAGCCACTAACACTCTGTGATTTCTCTATTTTGTTTTTCCTTCAGCTGGAATCTATTTCACTGTTTTGAGATGGGGACATTTTCTTTCACACACATACCTCCAGAGAGCTCATTGCTTAACTTTGGGTGAGTTATGCCTTAGCACACTTTTATTAAGACATATAATACCCATGCAGATGCTTAGTACTTAGAAATCAAATGAACTCATTCTATAGAAAGAAGTTCACCACTTGTGAAACACAAACACTCAATTCATTCTTAACCTATACTTATATACACATCTTTCATCCCTCTGCTCAGTCTTCCAGCCGAGGAGCATCCTCCAGTTTGTAGACACAGCCTCTCTTTGGGACTCTTTGTTCTCTTCACGCACAGTGGAAAATCCTTTTATCCAATCTAATGCCTTGATGTAGCTGCCTAGGTTTTCATCCTCCGTGTTATGAAATCAGTGGCTGTACCACAAGGATAACAACTTGGCCACAGTGGCTGCCCTCCTTTATTTACAGCATGAAAATAAACAGAGCAGCTACAGAGCCACAGGTTAGGTTTAACCCTCACCCTCCAAATGCATAGCAAAGCTGAGCTGCTGTTGCCACATCAGAGCAATCATTTACATTTCACTGGTTTCCATAATCTTTCCCTTGGGGGTAAATACAATTACTCAAGGGTACTTTGCATTCAGAAGTTGTCTTCAGATCCATAAAAACTCAGTTTAAAATATTAATACTGAAACATTAAATCTGGGAGAACCTCCATCTTTCAAGGAGGATTAATAGGTCAAGTAGGTCCAGCCTGGCTCTTAAACCAGAAATTTGCATGTCTTTTGTAGTTTCAGACAACTCCTTTGTTAAGTTTCTCATCCTGCCAAGCCATCAGATTACATTCTTCACTTAATTTCAATGCTTCATTTTTTATATTCCCCCCCCCCCCAGCTATAACTTGAACTATATCAAACAAATTGCAGGCTTGATGAATCAGTTTTAGAAGTCCATTCCAGCTCATTTCCAAGGTAGGGTTTAATCACAGTCCCTCCCTCCAGGCCCACCTTAACTCCTGCCCAACCTCCAGGCAAGTCTGATTTCTAGTGACGTGGAGCCATCTGGTGTCTGTCATTTATGTCACACGTTCCTCCAACCTGCTTAAAACCCCAATCTGGTTTAACAGTACAACCTCCTGAGACAAGTGATGAGCTTTCTGTATCCCACACCCCTCCCTGCAGTTGTTTAAAACATTTTAAAACATCCTTTGCCCTTGTATCTCACATTCTTAATGTATGGACTTCAACACAGCATTTTGAGCTCCTTAAAAGTGTTATTTTAAGTGCAGTTCTGACACAGGAGGACAAGTTGGGGCAGGGACAAAAAAGGGAAACTCCACCTTGCCTTTTAAAAAGAGCTTTGGAAACCTTAACTTAGAGTTGTCTGTCAGACCCTTAAGTGTGAAAGCATCCACTGCTAGGTAGAGCAGATGCTGCTCCACAGCACTACCTGCTACACTGACCAGTTCCCCATCTGTGTATTTATCACATCTACTCTGATGATTGACAGTTGTCTTCACCAATAACAAAGGATATTGATTGCTTTTATTGATTGACTGATTAAGGGAAAATCAACTGTATTGACCAATGCACTGGTCTGTGGTCCGTCAATGGACCCACCACTACAAGAGGAAATCTCTCCTGACTTCATGCTGAGTATGGTTAGACACAGTAATGTGACACCAAACCTCAGTTCAAGACCAAGGACAAGCTCACACTGTCTAAGCAGGCCCCAGGAAACTATATAAATGTATTGACTGATTTGGCCACTAGTAGTTCTGGGAGTGATGGCAGCTGCTGGGAGATGCAGTCCACTGCAAATGTGACCTTATTGCCCTTGCAGTCACACTCTAATATGTCTGCAGGAACCAGAGATTCATTATTCATCTTTTTGCTCCACAAGGTCTAAGAAGCTTTTCTATGGGCAGGAAAACTACCAAAATGTTTCAGAACTTCAGCAGTATGAAAGAGACAGGTCTCCATGGCACAGCACTGGAAGCAGAAACACTGCTGCTCTGCTGGCTGGGATGAAGGCAGGTGACATCATCATGATGATGATGAAAGGGCAACCAGCCTGTGGAGGACATATGTAATGAAACAAACCCCTAGGGTGTGGAGGCAACGTGCTTTAGGCTCGAGGTAGGGAATGCTTCAGTGGGCCTTGATAATATAACTCATGTGAACATTCTGGAAGGGAATTAGCAACCAGGAAAATGTATTAGGTTACAGAGCAAGAGAAAGTGGCCCATGAGTCATCACAGCAGTGTTTGATGACATGCTGTTTCATCATGGTAACACTTCATCAGAGTCTTTGGGGGGAAACCTCTATTCTGAGTCCTTGTCTTAGAAAAAAGTGCAGCCTCACTGACTCACCATTTTCAGATGAAGTTCCTTTCTGTTGTAGTTGAATACAAATCTTTGTGACTAGATCTGTGATCTCTGCAGGACCTTTGTGTAATCTAGAACGTCAAAGTAAAGGATATGTAAGAGAAGATAACTGAAATATTTTTATCACTCATCTTATGCACATCCTACAACCACTCTCTTGATGCTTGTGGTTTGCTTTTCTCAGCAAGTGGAAGGAACAGGGCAGCTAAAACCACCTCCCAACAACTACCTTGCTAAAAAATAAATAAGAAAAAACTCTTTTTTCTTTTTTTTTAACAGAAAGTTAAATAGAATGTAAAAAAAGTAGAATGTCCTTTCTTGTGTAGTGTTTCTTTGACATAAAACATATTTTTCTGCATGTTACCTATACCTCTGGACGATACTAATTCAGCTATACACTCAGCTCCCAGATGGTGCTTGGATTTATAGATCCATAGAGCAGTCTGGAAAAGTGTTGGACCCTTCAGCTGCAAGCCAGCACACTGCACTCCAGACTGACCTGGAGCAGTAAATCAATTTGGTATGAACTCAGTTTCTGTCCACTGGCCTTTCAGAGCTAGTCTGTAAAATATTCCTGTTCCATCTCCTTTCTTAAGGGCTTTCTCAGGTGAACCATCACGTTGAGGTCCTCCAGCTTCACAGTACGGCCTATGGGTGACAAAGGCATGAACCTGACGTGCTTGATGTGCTCAAGGTGCACACAGGCTCATCCTGGCCAGGAACTCAGTAAGGCAGGCAAAAGAGACACATTCCCAAAGAGTCCTTTAAACAGTGTTTGTGTCGCTTCACTGGTGACAGAATGGTGAGCAGACCCCCACCAGCATCCACAACAGCAGCAGCCCAGCACACAGAGGTGATGGCATTTCAGCTCTATGACCAGCTTCCACTTAGTGTTCTCCAGCCCGCACTACCTCACTGCCACAGCCAGAGGCTTGTGACGGTGGCTGCCTTACACCAGCACACCTGATTTCTTGATAGGACAGACATTACAGCTTTGGAGCTGCAAGAGTAACAAAACTCCATTGGATGTTTTTTTCCTCTGCATATCAGCTAAACAAAGACTGATTTTTACACTGACTAAGCAGAATGTGTGGACAAAAAGGTGTCCTCTTAAAAGCAAACAAATGTGGGTTTACTCCTGTCTCACTAGCTCATAAATACTGCAAAATCATTCAAAACTAAAATCTCCTCATCACAGAAGAGAGAAACTATCATGTCTTGGTTCATGATTAAGTTTAGGTGGGATTCAGTAGTTACAGATCTCACCAGGTTAAGATGAGTGGAGTATCCTCAGATAAGTGACCTTTGGCATACTCTATCCTACAAGACATTTCTATGTCTTGAGAGCTGTTAAATAATTATTCACTACAGAGGGGGGAAAAATGCCATGGAGAATGACCAGCTGTCCCTGTGCTCTTAATTGCTCTCAGCTATTGTCTTCTCCAAGTAAGTGCTGTTCCTCTATGGCAAACAGCAGCTTCTGGTATTGCTTTACTTCTCAGCACAGAAACTGCTTCTCACTTGTGGTGCTGGCATCATCCCAGTGATTCTTGTACTGGCCATTGTTTGGTTTAATTGCTATTCATAGCTGAGATCAGGAAGAATTCTTTTTCTGCAATGCTGACAAGTCTCTGTTATTATCACTTTCCATTTACAAAACGCATAAACCCCCATCCAATCTCCTTTAGAGTAAATGACAGTGAATAAAACTGAAAGGAACCCAAATCCTTTGCTATTTAACACTGCCCAATATAGACTTGGATTGGAATGGCATAGCAATAAAGAAAATCATCAGTTCCTCTTTCTGCATGTATTCCTCTCTAGCAGGCAATGCAGGCTAAAAAGAGAAGCCAGAGCAGAGCCACAGCACTGTTCTGACATGGTGGAAGCAAAATCTTGCAAGGCGAGAGGAGAAAGACTTGGACCTTACTCTACTACTCACTGACCGCTGTGACCTGGGGTAAACGATGTGTATGCCTGAAGTTCTCCATGCCTGCAGCAAAAGCAGGCCAGTGTGTTCTAGGTCTGCTTCCAAGGAGAGGAGAACACATAAATGTAATTACACCATCAACACTGCTTCAGCAGAGCCACGAACTCTGGAGAGTTCAGACAAAAAAAGTGCACTTTTTACAAGCTTTCCCACTCTGGTAACTCCAGACTAACTAAAACGAGCACTCAGGTGTGCAAAAAGCTCAGGTTTTTATCCCTTGTAGGAGAATGGGTATTACACATTTAAGGGTAAGTGATACAGCTCAATAAGCTCGTGAGGGAGCTTCTTCGGGTTTTTCTTGTATAAATCTTTCATCTTTTGATTATTCCTACAAATGGTTTTTGAACAAGGGTGTGCAAACACTGTTAATCTTCACAAGTTGAGGGCAGGATTGCCATTGTAACAGCCAGAGACTGTCAGCAGTACTGACAGGTATAGTTCATCATACAGAGCTGCCTGTCTGGGGGGGGGGGCGGGGGGGAAGGAAAGGAAAATAATATTGTGAGGGTGGAAACACAATTTCAGTCCTAGTTTGTAAAACTCAGCTGCACCAAAAAAGGATTGTTTAGTTTAGTCAGTTCTGGACATAGCACAAGAACGCTATTCCAAACTGTGGAAGGAAAAGGGAGGAATTCTGAGGAGCCTTGACAGGCGGCACAGCCACACGGACAGCTCTGCTCCAGATCATGCCAGCAGAACGGTGCTTTGTGATTCTGACACGCGTTGTCATCCTGTGTGTTTCCAATAAACATTTGTTCCCTGCTGCTGCTAACAGCTCAGTGACTCGATGCACTCACTTTTTCCTGTTTGGAGGACTCAGGTTTGTGACATAAGACAGAGCCTGCAAGCTCCAGTTTGTGATAATACCCTCACCCCTCCTCCCTGGCCATCCTGCAGTCCTCCTCTCATTCCACCAGATACTTCCCTTGAGACCAAGAGCACAGGCTATGCAAAAGCAAGATATTTTTCTATTCTCTGTTTCTATGCACTGGACTTTGACTGGGCTGGGGTTGGCAGTGCCTCACCACATTGTAAAGAAATGCTGAGTACATAGCTGCATTTCACTGAGCTGTGAGATGTGATCATAAAATGCCATACAGAGGGTAAATTTGCAGCTATGAATACACGAGGAGGACACAGAACAGTAGCCTTTAAAAATAACAGTGGCCAAGTGCATCTGATAGCCTAGCCAGAGAAAAGCAGAAGCAGCCTAAAGAACACAAACCATGACTGAATCACAGCTTCTCAGCAAGAACAATTGTGCATGAGCTGTCTAAGCAGATCATTCTATACAGTGATCCAGAGACAGTACTGCAAAGACAATGCAAATAACACACGTTATGAGATACCAGGTATTAAACAATGTCCCACTAGAGCTTTTCCCTTGCTTAAAGACATTCTCAGTTCAGACCGGCAGGCAAATGAGACTGTTTGCAGAGATATTTACGTCTGAATTGGCCAGATGTGGGCAATTAAGACAGAAATGTTGAGGTCCGGGAGAAAGCATTTGTCCTTTAACAATTTGACTCTGAGATCTCCTATCGAAGCCTGGAGATGATTTTAAGCGTTCATGCTTTGTTAAGCAAAGAAAGGAACCAGAATGCAGATTGCTGTTTACTGCCACTCACAAGCTGACACCACTTTGTGCTTTTGTTGGTCCATTCAGCAAGGACTCAGATGCAAAATTCCTAGTCAGCGTTCCACGGCAGCCCTGCTCAGAGCAGACCCTAACAATAAGATCATTTGTTCTGTTCCTATTTTTGGGCAGTTTTGGAGGCAGCCTGAGCCTTGGATTAAAATTAACTCCATTAGAGAAACCGCTCCTGCTGAGAGGAAGAAAACAAAGATCCTTCCAAAATGTTTCTTTCCTTCCTCTCCTGTGATTGAGCAGAATTTCCCCATAAATATTGCAATGTACCACAATTAAAAGTAGACTTCTTCAGTCCTGATTGACAATAAGAGTCATTGCCTTACATAATTAATTCCGCTGTGATTTCAGAAACAGTCCCTGATCCTTGCAATCAGAGAGTGCTGTGCAGTAGTGCATTAGGCAGAAGTGAGTGCACTTTCACACCTCTGTCTGACAAAGGCCAGCAATCACACCAAAGACAGAGGCACAATGAGTCTCAACAACCAAATACGGCTGGTAGTTTGCTAAGAGAGATTCTTCCTAAGCTTGGACAGTGTGGTGGTAACATACCCTGAAGCACTCCAGGGAAGAACTGTGGTTGGTTTTGACACCTCAGCTTTGCTCTTGAGGTACTTTTTAAACAATTGTGTCCTTTATATCTTCTAACTGTAACCTTTCCATCATGGGCTACATCCTCTTTAACTGGCAAATAATCCCCACTGTGCTGTGCAAGCTTCTTTTTTTCTTCCTTGCTGAATTTTAACCTCCCAATCTTTTGGCACACCAGAGTGGACTGTATCCAGTGGGTGCTGGTTGCCACGGAATGGTCAAAAACATATAACAGAATCACAGAATGTTAGGGGTTGGAAGGGACCTCCAGAGATTGCTGAGTCCAACCCCCCTGCTCAAGAAGGATCATCTAGGGCAGGCCATGCAGGAATGCATCCAGGCAGGTTTTGAAACTCTCCAGAGAAGGAGAACTCCACAATCTCTCTGTTCCAGTGCTTGCAGACATAGCAAGGTTTAGTTTATTAATATTAGTGGAACCAAATCAGAACACAGAATATGCAACAAGAGAAATACAATCCAACATATCAGTCAGCTTAAACTGGTGTTGACTAATTCAGGTCATTGGTCTCTCACAGGGACACTGGTGCCAGGTAAACCAGAAGTCTCTGTCTGGGTACATTTGTGAAACAGAATGGATATAATCAAAGAAGTGACTCAAGACTTATAGAGAGAGAACTGAGAGGAGAATATGGACTTCTCTATAAGCAGGAACACAGGTGAATAATTCATAACAAATAACAAATTTATTTACCATATTTTATCTCCTCTCCCACACAAGATTTGTGCAGGAGGACCTTGAATCCATGCTACACAGGTCTTGGGAAGAACTGAGCAGGAAAGGCTTAGTACAGAGCAAGAAGTGTGCCTCAGCCTTACATGTCCTCTGTGCTATGGCAGGGATGGCTTCTAAATAGCCTTCCCTGTCCTCTTGTCCTTCAGGTGTTTGCCATCCAAGACTGGATCTCAGAGTAAAGCTTTGTTTTGACTTTGCTCCCCAGGACACATCTTTCTCTGGCCTCTCCTTCTGCATAGTGTGCTGCTCCCAGGCTCCTTTCCAGAAACTCAAGAGCCCCACACATCTAGTGCTCTGCAGGGAAGGAACAACACCCTACCGCACGGTACTGCTGGCACTGCTCAAGAAAGAACAGGGCTGGACCACTGCCAGATCTCACGCAGAGACTCAAGCAGTGGCAAGACACTGTCTAAATCAACAGGCAGTCCAACTATCTATATTTAGCTTCCATATTTTTGTGAGTAGCTTTAAAGACAGACAAAGTTGCATTGATTGGTTGTATGCACCCAAAAAAACAACCCACAAACCACCAAAAAAGAAACAACCCAAAGACTAACACTAGACAGCTTAGCCAACAGTGCCTGGGATCAATTCCTGGCATCCTTTCAGGCTGCAGTTAGTTAAGCTTTACCGAGGTATCAAAAGGGAACAAGACACACAGTGTCACAGCTAGTGAAGGGCAGGTGCTTGCCATCACTGAGACAAGTCCTCAGCAGTAAGCTCTTCCTTTCTTTAACAGACAGTGTCCAAGGTAGGCTGCTTTTGATCTCTGGCTCTGATGGGCAGCTTAAGTCTTATTTAATAATTGTCTTTCATTCTCCACTTGCAGGGCAAACAGACAGTATTCCCTCAGAGAATTGTCTTCCACCTGCCCTGGTGCTTGTAGTTCTGAAATCATCTCTGACTGCCTTTTCTCTCTTTTTTCTGGAGAAGCATTGATTGTAAGCATGCTCAGATGCCTCTGTCTGAAAGCTTAAGAGACCCTTTGTCAGCTTCTCAGTGTCAGAAGTGTTACTTGAATGTCTGAGCTCTATCTAGATAAACCTGAGTTTATGGATTTATTTACTATCTTTTCCATGAAGCAACAAAGGTGGAAGAGCAGCCCAGTGTAACACTAGGGCGACTTGAGAGCAGCTTTTCCCTGGGGAGCAGGTGCCACTGATAGAACTCCTTCTATCATCCTTACTCACGGTGAATGACGTCAATTACAGGTGAATAAAAAGTGAGGAGGGATGTCAGAGTGCAGCCTTTTATGTACAAGTTTACAGGTGAATTTAGCCTGCAAAGAGTTGGGAGATTTCCTTCCACTTTAAAGTCATCAAAGATTTTGAAGGAAGCTTTATCCTGAATGATTTTTGCTTTCCTCAGGCCTACACTTCCCTTCTTTGCTTTTGAGAATTTAAAGTAGCTCAGCACCAAACAAAAATCTCAGCTTTCATTTACTTGTTTGATTTCTAATCTCCACTGAGCTTTTCATCCTTTGTGATTTAATTTTATCTCAACCTTGATCCTACTGTGCTATCAATAAAATGCTCACTGAGTGCCGCTTAGCTGTGTGGAAATCACAGGAACTCCTCACAGTGGAACAAAAGAGCACACTCATATACAATACAAAATATTGCCAAAAGGGAAGGAGAAAAGCAGCAGTGGTGGGTGACTTCCAAATGCCAGTAGTTCTGTTAGCATGGGGTCATGAAAAGCATTCTGGAGTCTCCTTTCCCTCTTTTGAAACATTGTGTTTATAGAAGAGAAGGACAATTTCTAGCATTCATGCATGTGAGGTATGGGAGGAAACACCAGGCTGGGAACAGCAATAATGCAGGAAACCAGCTCAGAATTGCAAATAAACCTCTCCTTTCTGCCCTGAGATTCCTCTGAAGTTTCAAAGGGCCTTTGTAATGCCAACCACTGATACCTACTGAATTACTTACAAGTTTGTGGGGTGTGGGTTGTTCATTTTTCATGTGAACCAAAGTCAAGTTTGAGGGGGAAATTACTGAGTTGATTTTATTTTCTCAGATCTGAACTCCTAAAAGACTGCAAATTTCATTGCATTTCCACTGAGCATGGAGATATTTCTGTTCTGCCAAAAGTGTTCCAAAGAAACTCTGGCATATAGGAAAAACAACGTGAAACAGGGCAGACTTCATTCTTATGGTTAATACTTTCTTAGCAGCTTGGGGACTAGGGCTATGCTTATAGTTTTGGTTGTGTTTTTTTCTACTCTCACACTTAGAAGTAAGTGATTCTCTTTTCCTTGTTTTGTTTTACCATCTTACCTGTATCAGAATAACCATCACTGCCTACATGCTGGAAAAGCTTCTAAAGCAGATGGCAACCCCAGGAAACAATGCAACGTTTCCCTGCTGAAATATCCTTTGTTTCATTCCACAGTCAAGGGGAAGAAGAAAAAGAAATCTGTAAATTTAACAGACATGAAGTCCATTGGGTGATTTACAATCACAGTTGGATTATTCCCTTCGTGAATCAGCTTGTGCTCCACCTGTCAAAATCCGGATGCCTGTGAAATTTCACAAATGAATGTTTTGTCCCTACAGTCGAAGTACAGCTCTTGGCACACCACAAAACAGCTTTTCAGCAATGGATGGACAGAGTCCCAAACAAACCAGAAGCCACGATCTCCCCAAAGCCTCACCAATCCCTTTCTTTTTCTTGCAGGTTTTTTTCAGTGTTTCCCACTGATCACACTCCAGAGAACAAGCTGCCTCTGGTGCATTGGTGTGCATTGAATGACCCAGAGAAGCTGATCTTCTTTCAGGGGATTGATCTGATTACTGGGGGGGTTGGTGGTCTCTCTGCACTAACTCATCCTGAAAGGACTTACAGAACAACTGAGTACCTAATCCATGTCCCTTGGATAGGTGTATGCCACACAGGAGGATCAGTTTGAGATTACATAGAATTACATAGCATAAACCAGGTTGGAAGAGACCTTCAAGATCATCGCGTCCAACCCATCAACCAATCCAACCCACCTAAACAACTAAACCATGGCACCAAGCACCCCATCAAGTCTCCTCCTGAAAACCTCCAATGACAGCGACTCCACCACCTCCCCAGGCAACCCATTCCAATGGGCAATCACTCTCTCTGTCTAGAACTTCTTCCTAACATCCAACCTATAACTCCCCTGGCACCACCTGAGACTGTGTCCTTAGATCTTCCCTGTTTCTTTGTAGTCATCACCTCTAAAATGTTTCACTGTTGTTCAGTTGTCTTATTGTCATAAGAGCCCTTTTCTCAGTTTCCTCTAGTTAGTTTCAGCGCTGATTTTGTGCACTTTATTTTCTCCTTATCCTGAGGTCTGTTGGGGGAGGTTTGATAGCTCACCCATGGAGGCAGATGTGTGAGGTCTGGACAAACACCAGACAGCTCTTTGTTCACCAAACTGGAAGATCCATGGCGTTGTAAAGAAAGATAGCAGAAGAGTTACCTGAACTGTAGAGTTTAAGACAGGCTAGGGGATATAATACTCCTGAAGAAACTTCAGGATTTTCTCCAAAATATGTTCATTCTTAAATGATGTTCAACTGCAATCTGCACCTCCTTTTCTATGCTAACCTGTAGCCAAATCCCCAATTCAGATTTTATCCCTAATTTCATTTTCCATATCTTGACTTTATTTCAATATCATAGACAAAAGAAGAGAGATGAACCCCAAGTTTTCACATGGGAAACACATGCTGCCCCTGCCACTTTAACCTTTCCTTCAGTGTAGTGCTGCAACACTTAAAGGTTCTGAGCCAGCTCCAATATGCCCTTGTTTCTCGACAGCTAAAGCTGTGTTCTGACAAAACAGATCTACTAAACAGAAAGAAGAAAGAAGGGTACAAGCCATGTTTCCATGGTTAGCACAAGCAGGGAGTTGTCAGAATTGAATCACAGTTCTTCCAAGTCTCACCCAGCCCACAGGCTTTACAAGTTTGTATACAGACAGAGAAATTCTTGCTGCATTGACTAAGCCTGACAGATTTTCAGCCTTTTGCTTGGTTCTGATACAACAGCAACTTTAATTTTTCCAACTGTTGGCAGCACAGGACAGAATGTACCCTCCTTCCTATAATTGCTGAAATAGGTTAAACACAAAAGCAGCAGGTTAAAAAAACCCATTGGCACTCCCCAGTAGTTCAAAATAGGAAAGTTAAGGTCTAAACCCGGCCTTGTGCATGTGCAAAGATCTGTGCTAGGTGTGAATTTGACAGCAATGCTCATTTTGTGAGAGTCTGTCTATTCAGTGCACATGAAATGAGATGAGGACTGGTTTGTGAAGAGGCAGTTCTGAAAATACACTTCTGAGAGCAGGGATTGGTTCTTTAGGTCCTGAGGAGAGGAGGGCAACCTGCACAAAGCACTGCGAGTGCACAGTCTGAAGCTGCGTGTCTCGTACAGCCTCATTCAGGACAGGGCTTGCTCTGAGCAGAGTCGCAGGAACATTCAGGTTGGAAAAGAGCCTCAGGATCACCAACCCAGAACCCTACTCTACAAGGCTCATGTCTAAACCAGAGCCCCAAGCACCACAGCCAAACCACCTGCAAAGACAATCAGGCTTGGGGACTCCACCACCTCCCTGGGCAGCACATTCCAAGCCCAGACCACTCTTGCCCTGAAAAAAGGTTTCCTCATGTCCAGTCTGAACCTCCCCAGTGGCAGCTTGAGGCCATTCCCTCTTGTTCTGTCTCCTGTGAGAAGAGACCACAGGCAACAGGCTGAGTGTGGTAGGAGAATCTGGCTGGCTGCATTAGCGTGCAGCTTTGCTGAGTTTGACTAAGAAAGCTTGCAGGTTTTCCTGCCATACACAGACAAATCCACTATGTGCTGCACAAAGTCACAGGACACTGACCTGAGAGAATGTTCAGGAAAACTTGTGTTGAAAATCAACAGAGTTGGCTCCTGAGAAGGAACAAATGCAAAATGCAGGAGGAGAGTATTTGGCAACAGGGGACTGTGCCTCGGGGTTGAATGCCCTCAGCTGTGTAGTTTTTATTCTAAAACCCAGAAAGTGTAAACATATTTGGTAAAAATGGTACAAAATTAGAATTTTGGCTGATATTCAAAAGAAGAGAACAAAGAGACTTTACCATTTTAATGGGGATGCTTAGAAGGGAGTGCTAGCAGATAGCCACTGCAGTCAGTAAGACCACACTTGCTGACCTCAGCTGAGCTTCTCTCATGTGTGTCTCTGTCTATTGGGTTTTAGTTTATTTGAGTTAATCACAACTGGACTGTGAGGGACAAAATGAGTCCATTGCAAGGATGAGTCAACTGAAATGACTGAAAATTACTGAAGCTCTGCATCATTTGTCCTGTACATGTAATTGATGAGGTGGGGTTATCAGTTCCACATCTATGAAAGCATGAGGACACCTGTCAGACCCCTAGATTGCATGGAATTGTTCCTCCCTCAACATCTTTCATTTCCCTTTATTCCTTCCTGGTTTGTTCCTTAAAATGTAACATGTTGCTTTTGCTGTGTAGTCATCCTGGCTTGTCAAATGTCAGTCAGATGACTGGTCATTCCTCTTGCAGCATTTCCCTCGCTCTCCTGCGAGAAGGATATTTTTAGTGAAGCTCCCATTTCTGACTCAGACCTCATTTCTGGAGAGTGGCTAATGTGAGCCATAATATGCAGGAACATCGTTTAGGCTTGCAGCATTGTGGTGCTTTCAGTCCCATAGTTACTTCTGCTTCACCAACTTACCAAAACAGAGCTGGCTCTGACTTCACAAGGTTTTCCTCTAGGGCAGATTCAGCTTCCCTGCAGTGCTGGAGGTGAGAGCTCCAATCACAAAGACAGTGTAGCATCCATGTTTGCTGTGCTGGGGAGCATTTCTTCACTTCTGTAGTTACTACACTGGGTGATGGTACTCTGGCAGGGGGGGCTGGACTTGTTCATCTCTTGAGGTCCCTTCCAACTTCTAACGTTCTGTGATACTGGAGCATGTGCAGAGCCATTACTGGAGACCTAATCACGTGTTAATTAACAGTTCCATGTCTCCCTTCACTGCTGTGAGAACAATCTAATTCAGTAACTCTAGCCCCACCTGCAGTTTTGAGTGCTGAGTGGACCACTCTGCTCTTGCCTTCTGTCACACTGTGGCCATAAAAGACAAGGCTGGCTATTGACTAACATACTCATAACCTGCAAGCTGGCTTTGTCATCCATCAGCAAGGGAGCTTCTACAGATCTGTGATGTAGGAAGATGTGTTCCTTCTCAGTCTGGAGACTGTTTGGTTCTAAAGTCAGTCTGAGGGGTGGTTGTGGCCGGGAGGGGGTTGGTCTCTTCTCCCAGGCAACCAGCACCAGAACAAGGGGACACAATCTCAAGCTGTGCCAGGGGAGGTTTAGACTTGAGGTGAGGAGGAAGTTCTTCACCGAGCGAGTCATTCATTATTGGAATGGGTTGCCCAGGGAGGTGGTTGAGTCATCGTCCCTGGAGGCGTTCAAGAGGGTATTGGACGTGGCACTTGGTGCCATGGTCTAGTCATGGGGTCTGTGTTGATAGGTTGGACTCAATGATCCTCGAGGTCCTTTCCAACCTAAGTTATACTGTGATACTGTGATATTGTGATTTTGACCTGCCCATAAACATGCCAAGTGAATAAGGCCAATAAGGAATAAAACACTTAGTGATTTCTGAAGCAATGCAGAGCAATGCCAATATCAACATTGTTTCTGCAGAGTTCTGGTAACCACTTCTGCCCTCTACCTGCAAGGCCAGAAGGAAGAGGGGAACTCTTCTTTCCTGTACAAATGGCAGCATGACCTACTCACAAAAGCAGAGAACCTAGTGGTAAACAGGGAGAACTTTACTGTTTGCAGCGGTTGCCAGTCCTACACTTCCACTACCAAACTGGCACTCGTCATTTCTCTGGGTGTTTTTTAGTTCAGATTTTCCTTTTGCTCCTCCCTGAGGAAAAGTTTTACTTTTTCAGTAGCTCTGTGTAAAGACCACTCAACGTTTTGTGCCTGCACCAAAGGGTTCTGACAAAATAAGGGGTGCTGTGTTTAGAGCTTGGCAGTGCGAGAAAGACCTTTACTTAACAGCAACAAAACAAAAAGGTGAAGGATTTCTGTTGTCTTCCTGTTTTCCTAGCAGAATGAAATTTTATGTTAGAAAGATAATCTTTTATAACCTCCTGCAAGTGTTAATTGCCTTGTTATTAGGCTGTTAGCTAAGGGTCAAAGTCCCCCCTCCAGTGGTTTGGATATCTGCTAAGTATTGAGGACTTTTCATAAACCAGAGTGAAGGTCATCCCAAAGTAGGTCTTATGTCCTGGAACAAAAATTCCAGCCTGGATCTAAGGAAATCCACGGAAATCCATATTTTTTTCTCCCCCAAAATATTTTTTTTAATTCCAATGTACCTTCAGTCCCAAAGAAAAGCAACTTCCTCAAAAATACCCTATCTGGTTATGCAAACCTATTGTTTCCTTCAAAACTGGGGGAGTACAATGTGCCTTCCAAAGAGAGAGAAGATGCTGGAGTCACAAAGAGCTTTCTCCCTGAGCAGTATCAACTACCACTCCCACAGTGATGATGTCTTACACCAGGGCAGCTATGATGAGGCATTTTAAGAGACTTTAAAAACAAGAGAAAATAAGAAAGCTTTATTTCTGATATTTTCTACAGCAAACACTAGATGTTTGCCTGGACCTGAGCAAAGCCTTTGACACTGCCCCGCACCACCTCCTGGTCTCCAGGCTGGTGACACATGGGTTTGAGGGGTGTCCACTAGATGGATACAGAACTGGCTTGATGGCTGCACCCAAAGAGTGGCTGTCAATGGCTCCATGTCCCAGGGGAGGCCAGGGACAAGTGGAGTCCCTCAGGGATCAGTCCTGGGACCAGGCTTGCTCAACATCTTTGTGGGTGCCATGGACAGTGGCATTGAGTGCACCCTCAGCAAGTTTGCTGATGACACCAAGCTGTGTGGTGCAGCAGGCAGCTGGAGGGAAGGGAGGCCATCCAGAGGGACCTGGACAGGCTGGAGAGGTGGGCACAAGACAACCTCATGAGCTTCAACAAGAGCAAGTGCAGGGTCCTGCATCTGGGTCGAGGCAATCCCAGGCACAAATCCAGGCTGGGCAGGGACTGGCTGGAAAGCAGCCCTGAGGAGAGAGACTTGGGGGTGCTGGTAGAGGAGAAGCTCAACATGAGCTCTCAGTGTGCACTTGCAGCCCAGAAAGCCAATCAGATCCTGGGCTGCATCAGGAGAAGTGTGGTCAGCAGGTCAAGGGAGGTGATTCTCCCCCTCTACTCAGCCCTGGTGAGACCCCACCTGGAGTACTGTGTCCAGTTAGGGAGCCCCTATGACAAGAGAGATCTGGAGGTGCTGGAAGGTGTTCAGAGAAGGGCCACGAGGATGATCAGAGGGCTGGAGCACCTCTCCTATGAGGACAGACTGAAGGAGTTGGGGCTGTTCAGTCTGCAGAAGAGAAGGCTCTGAGGAGACCTCATTGTGGCCTTCCAGTATCTGAAGGGGGTTGCAGGAAGCCTGGGGAGGGACTGCTCAGGATCTCAGGTAGTGATAGGACTAGGGGGAATGGAATTAAGCTGGAGGTGGAGATTCAGGCTGGAGGTGAGGAGGAAGTTCTTCACCATGAGAGTGGTGAAGCCCTGGAATGGGTTGTCCAGGGAGGTGGTTGGGGCCCCATCCCTGGGGGTGTTTAAGCCCAGGCTGGCTGAGGTTCTGGCCAGGCTGATGTAGTGTGGGGTGTCCCTGCCCATGGCAGAGGGGTTGGAACTGTCCTACCTACTCTAGTCGTGAGGTCTGTGGTTGGACTTGATGATCTTTGAGGTCCCTTCCAACCTTAGCAACACTGAATATTGAATACTGAATACTGAACTAGATGATCCTTGTGGTCCCTTCCAACCCTGACTGACACTATGACACTATGATACTTGACAGAAAGGAAAGTGAATGCAGTACATAGGAAGTGTTGAATATGTAGTCCTCCAGCCTCCATCAATTTCAAGGCAAGACAAATTTTAGTCCTCAGATGCTTGAGGCTGTTAATTGCATTCTGTAATTATTAATTGAAAGAGAGAGGAATCGTGCTTGACTGGCTAGCTCAAATTCATTCTAGCATCCAGGTTTGTCTCTTCTGAGTTCATCATCCCCACATTTGTAGGGATTAGTCACTTCTGTAAAGTCTTGCCAGCACTCCAAATGCATCATACACAGCAGGGAGAACAATTCCAGTGATTAGCAAAACTGAAGCATCAAAACACAGATTCATGCAGTGCAGCTGCAGAAATAAGGTCACGGAGACAAAGTACTGCGCTCTTCTCATGGAAGGGAGCTGATGTGAAAATCCTTGCAACTTCTCTGCCTCTTTTCTGGCTCCTTTGCATAGGAAGCCCTTGTAAGTTTTCTAAGAGAAGTGCTGCTGCTTCCCCAGCCTTCAGAAGCACATAACATGGTTTGATTTCAATGCTTTTGAACTGTTAGTATGCAACATCAAGAATAAGAATCTTCTGGCATGTGTAAGGTCATAATAGACAAAAAACCCAACACCTTTGTGGCCTCAGAGTCCCACATCTGAGTTCTTCAGCAAGACTGTGCCTTCATGTGTGGTATGCTTATGTGACAGCATTGATAGTAATTCAAAACAAATAGTCTTGGAAAGAAGGGGGAAAGGCAGCACAAAGGATGGTAGGTCTCAGAATACAATGCTTGAGTGCACAATAGCCTTTTGATACTTGCAAAGGAGAAATAATCGATGCATCGAGCAAACAGAAAAGAGATACAGCAACAGCTAGTACATTTTTTGCTTCCTGTGGTAGGTGTGATGAACCAGATGTTCAGCCACAACCGAAGGCATTTTGCTACCCATACATCCTTGTGATCCATTTCCTTGCCCTGCCCACAATTGCCTTTACCACTATTGTATTTTAGAAGCCAGAGTTACCTGTAACAGGAAATTAGAGAGTTTTCTGTTCTTTTCTGCTCTTTGATTTCCTGTCCATAGCTCACTATATGAAACAAAGAGAGTTATGAATCATAGGACACTCTCACTAGGCAAGCCCAGCTGGTATGGAGAACCAGGCAATGCCTTTGTTTGTGTTCTGCCTTACCTCGTTTTTTCTGCTTGCAGCACCACAGCTATGATCTACAGGCAGCTGACAGCATGAGAAATGTCCTGAGTGCTTGACCAAAAGCCTGGGGCACAGACCTTCACCTCACACCCTGAGAGGGATAAATTATCCATCTGCACATAGGCTTATGGACACCTACTGGCATATTTGTGGAGATCAGTAAATCATTGTTGATACAAGACTGACTGCTGGCTACTTTCCACTTGCTGAGCAAAGCGGGCACTGTCAGAGGTCCCAGGGCTGTGACCCCGTGTACATCTTGTGCTGTTTCAGTGCCCTGCCTCTCTTTATTAAAAGCAAGGAGTCAGGTTTCCACATTGAGGCCATCTATACAGAAGAACTCACAGGCTTTAAAATCAGAAGGCACAGTCTTCCTCCCCTCAGTCTTTCACTGTCATGGTTTTGCAGTTGATCTCCTGCACTTGGGTTGCTGAGCACTGTTATATCTGAAAAGATGTACGGATGGCAAGGCTGATGTCTACCCCATCCCTACACCCTGCTATAGATCCCTCAATGACCACTTCAGAACACAGCAGGAGCCATAAGGCTCACAGTGCCAGGGTGATAAGGATGCCCAATGAGCAAAGGGAAGGAAGGGAATCTCAGAAGTGGATGCGAGCACTCAGGAGTTGAATGTACAGCTGAAGGAATTAGATGGATTAAGAAAATCCAGCTTTCAGAGTTCAAAAGTGCCAGCTGGGAGGTCAGCATGGACCAAGAGATTGCAGGAGAAGCAAATGGCATGAAGTATACAAAAGCAACAAGAGCAGCCTAAGGATTGCTTCTCCCTAGAAATCAAATGGAGGAGGCAGCCAACTACAGCACTGCAGGCTCCTTGTACATCTAAGGAGCTGGGGAAAGGAGAGGTGATGAGAGCAGGCAGCATCCTTCCCAGTGTGCAGAGAAACAAAGTACTGAAAATACATTGCAGCTTGGTTTTCTCACCTCTGCTTCTCTCTCTAGTGAAAAGGACCCTGCACCTTCCTCTGCTCTGCTCTCCTCTCCACTCCTGTAATCCCACTGCCAAAATTGATGGTGATGGCAAAAAACTGCAGATTCCAGCTAATGCCTGCTTGTCTCAGCTACCACCAACAGCCTGGTTCTGCAAGCCACACAAGCCAGGCAGTGTTGTTGCCCTTGCTGTGTGAATCCCTTTCAGACAGACTTGCACACTCATTCACACACAAGTGCGCTTTCAGTGTCCAAAGAAGGTTATCTGCACTGAATGCCTACATCACAATTTGCTTGAATCCTAGCAGACTATTCCCAAAGGCCTGCAGGGACAGGACCAGGGGCACTGGCTTCAAACTAGAGCAGAGCGGATTGAGATTGGATGTGAGGAACAAGTTCTGCACCAGGAGGCTGCTGGAACACTGCAACAGGTTACCCAGGGAGGTGGTTGAGCCCCATCCCTGGAGGCTGGACAGGGCTCTGGGCAACCTGATCTAGTGGAGACGTCCCTGCTAACTGGAGGGGGTTGGACTGGATGAGCTTTGGAAGTGCCTTCCAACCCAGACCATTCTGTGACTGAAAATCAGCTTTGCAAACAAGGGAGCAGTAAGTGGCAGTTATTCCACCTAATGTCTGGCACAACTGTCTGAAAGTAACTTATGTTGTGCTTCATTATCACCATATGAAACAAGAGAAGCAATATTACTGCCAGCTCCTGACCTGTACTTGAAACAGGAGATACCTCTGCACTTGCCTCTTTCTATCTGCTTTGCTGAGTTAATTACATTGAGCAAGAGAGAAGAGGAAACCGTTTGATCTTATGGATGATTCCCACTGAAGTATTTTTGTGCAGAGTTTGTTCCATGTCACGAGAATGAATTGTATAACACCTGAATTCCTTAGCAACCTTCCTACAGTCCCATTGGAAGGATCCAGCTCTCGCAGCTTCCAGCAGCTTCACAGGAGGTGCTCTGCAACTCTACAGCTCAGCCCTCCCCTGCTGCTGAGGCACAGAGAAGGGCTGCATGAGCAGGTAGCTGAGACACCCACAGTCTGTCAACCAGCTTCAAGATTTGATGTCCAAAACAGTGCCAGTGCCAAGTGGTGACTGCCAGAGCAGGGACTGTAACAATTGGTGCTATTTTTGCCTGCAAAGGAAGCAGCCTGCTGATGATCAATTTCCCTCTTGGGTGAAAGGAAATCAGCTCTGTCACTTTCAGACTAACAGAACAATGGAACAATATTTGGTTCATCCTTAGTGTAGCCTTGCATATTTCACATGCACAGCTTCCAAATGCTAATTCTTGTCTGAATAGACATCAGAAAATCTCTCCAGGTTATTCCAAACCTCTCTATTTCCAGCTTAAATAAAGCAAGCATTAAAGTGGAGTGTTATAGATGGAGGGAAACTTTGCAGCTAGTGGTGATTAACCCCTGAACACCCAAGAGGGTGCTGGGGTGGCTTATGGGCCCTATGTTAATTAAGTGCAGCTCATAACAGGGTGAAGCATGCTTTAGAGAGGGTGCTGTACAGGTGTGTTGCAACAGGCAAACAGAGAAAGGCTTTAAAGCTTGGCATTGCTTAGCTTGGAAAAGAGAAGGTCCCAAGGCATCCTTAAGGCAGCTTTTCAGTCATTAAAGAGGCCTGTAAGAAAGACAGGGACGGTCCTTTCAACAAAGCCTACTGTGGCAGGACAAGAGGCAATGGTTTTAGAGTAACAGAAGGTGCATTTAAACTAGGTATAAGGAAGAATATTTTTTCAGTGACGGTGGTGAAACACTGGACTGCATTGCCCAGAAAGGTGGTGGATGCCTCATCCCTGGAAACTTTCAAGGTGGGGCTGGATGGGGCTCTGAAAAATCTAGTCTAGTTAAAGGTGACCCTGATCCACTTGAGGGGTGGGGCTAGGAGACCTTTTAATGCTCTTGAGAACACAAACCATTCAATGATCCTATGAAGATGAGGGGGATAAAGAAGGATGAGCATGTTAGTGGAGTGTGTTCATTCTAACCACTAAGACAAGGTGCAACATCCTTTCTCCAGGAAGCTTTGGTTGCCCTCGTGAAACTTAGGCTCCTCCTTAGGATTTGCTTGTTCCTCTGATTTAAAATACCTGAGCAGACACTCAGAGTAAGTGTATGAGCTGTGCTGCATCTTGAAGGGCTCCTGCCAATACCAAGAGAGCAGCTTTGAGCAGTCTTTGTGATATCAATGTCCCAAAAAGCAGAGTTACAAGAATGAGTTGCAGCTCTCCAGTTGTCTTAGAAGCAACTCTGGTTCCTATGAGGATTTCTTCCTTTCCAGCTTCCTGTCAGCTCAGATTGCAAGCTGAAATTGAGACAGGTTTCTGTCTCTCTCTCCCTTTCTTCCCCCAGGGAAGCTGTGTGGTAGGAAGGTAGAAGCCAAGGGGCAGATTGGGTGTCCCGGCAGGGCTGCCCCGCTGCAGGAACAGCACCTCCCTGGTGTGGCTCCCAGCAGAACTGTGTGGAAGCACAGCCTGGCATCCCGGGAATGCCAAGCTGCTCCATGCAGAGCTGTGTGGAAGCGCAGCCTGGCATCCCGCAGTGCCCAGCCTGGGTTTACTGCCAAGCAGCACCAGGTGGCAGCATGTCAGCACGCTTCTGGCAGGCTTTCGCTTGGTAGCTGCAAGCTCTCTGTGGGCTGTGGATGAAGGGACTTCAGAGGAGATGTGATCTGGGGGGGAACACTAAGAAGCTATAGAAACCCTGCCTGTAGCTAACCAACCCTCTTCATTGTTGGGAGCGTGTGGAGAGCTGACGACAGAGTTTGTTGCACTACTCCGTGAGAAGTGACCAGGGAAATCCCTGTTTGTCTTCACATGCCAGCACTGTGGGCTCCTAGAAAGTTATCCTTTGACATACAAAATGCATTGGGTCAGAAAGGACATTTAAAGGTCATCTAGCCCAACCTCCCTGCAGGGAGCAGGAACACCTTTAACAGGTTTCTCAGTGTCCCATCCAACTTGACCTGGAAAGTTTCCAGGGATGAGGCATCCACCACGTCTCTGGGTATCTTGTTCCAGTGTTTCCCTTCCTCCCTGTGAAAAATGTCTTCTTTATATCTAGTCTAAATCTACCCTCCTTTAGTTTAAAATCATTGTCCTGTGTCCTGGCACAATAAGTCTTGCTAAAAAGACTGTCCCCAGTTTTCTTACAGGCCCCCTTTAAGTACTGAAATGGTTCAGTAAGGTCTCCTTGGAGCCTTCTCTTCTCCAAACTTCTCCTAACTCTCTTAGCCTTTCTTCACAGGAGAGCTGCTCCAGCTCTCTGCTGACTTTTGTGGCCCTCTTCTAGACCCACTGCAACAGATTCCTGTGCTTCTTGTGCTGAGGGCTACAGAGCTAGATGCAATATTCCAAGTGAAGACTCATCAGAGCGGAGCAGTCTGCAAAACCTGCTCTCATCCTGCTGGCTGTGCTTCTTGTGATGTAGCCTAGCTACCCTCTTGGCTACAAATGCAGATCTTTGTGTCATGTCCAGCTTTTCATCCAGCAGAAGCCCCAAGTCCTTCTCTGCAAGGCTGCTCCCAATCACATCATCCCTTAGCCTGTATTGATGCCAAGGATTGTCCCAACCCAGATGCCACAGCTGCCACATGTGGTCCCCATTAGGTCTCTGTTTTCAAATTGATGCTTTCCTGTGGAAAGCGTGGCTGCACTGCTGTGGGGGTGCTGTGTCCCAGCCTGGTGTGGCTGATGACAAATCAAAGTTGTGCTGCCTATCCCATTGGTTTGTGCAGGGCAGTGCCCAGGGGCACTCCTTTGCAGATTCACTGTTGTACAGGATGAGCACTGAGAGCCCGACCAAACGACAGGAAGAAGGTGATGGTAGATATTAAGCTACCTCTGAGCTGAGTCCAATAGCCTGCTGACAAAGGGATGTCCTGTGTTGGCTGGGAAACACTAAATACTAGATCCAGCATCGTTCCTGATCAGCTCTGGCAGTAGTTAAAGCCTTGCCATTATTTAAAATCACACATTGTTCCTAGTTGCAAATAGTTCCAGCTGCTGAAACTTGCTGTGTGCCTCACCACAGGGCTGAAAATCTTTCTGTGCTGCACTGTAAATATCTTCATGATATTACTTCTCTTTGATTAAATGAAGCAGTATGCGCACTTCAAATCTATCAGGGAAAACAAAGAAAGAAAGGAAAGGGGGGAAAGAAGAAAAGACATGTTTTCTGTGCTTGTGGTTTGCTTGCAGCTCTTCTCTGTGTGCTTTCCAGCTTCTCACCATGTTGTTAGACCAGTGGCCACCCAGGGTGAATGTGTTGCTCTGTTATTGATCTCAGCAGCCTCACACAGATGCAAAATGTCACCTCCCCGCTGCTCCTCATTAATCCAAGATCATCAAGTCCAACCTATCCCCCAATACCATCTAATCAACTAAACCATGGCACCAAGTGCCTCATCCAGGCTCTTCCTAAACACCTCCAGGGATGGTGACTCCACCACCTCCCTGGGCAGCACATTCCAATGGCCAATCTCTCTTGCTGGGAAGAATTTCTTCCTAACATCAGCCTAAACCTTCCCTGGCACAGCTTGACAACTCTGCCCCAACAGCCCCTGGCAGAGACACCTCACACCTCAGCTTAGCTTAACAAACCCAAGTGGAGCATCTGTGCCATGTTCCTTCATGAAGTGAGTAGCATTTCTTTTTGTAGGCTGCCTTCTTGTGTTGCTTGTTCTTGCAGTACAGAAAAGCTATGCTTGCTAAGGGGACCTCTTCATGGGGAGACTTTGATCCTTGTGCAGGATTTCAAAGGTGAGCAGTGTGAGAAAGAAAGCTGGCTCAACAGTTTTGATATGAAGTTAGGATTCCATAGTAACAATGTGAGCTGTCTTTTAATTTCTCTCCAGTAAAATGGATGAATCCACTGCTTCTGAGTCTTTTACACCATATTAGAGATAACAATACCATTTTTTCACTTACATAGAAGCCATGGTAGTTCCTGTGCTCCTATCAATTCCTGCTCTTTTTCCTTTGTATACAACAAGCAAATTCAGAAGGGAATAAAAGACCTACAGAGCTAGAAAGTTGTCAGCTATGCTCCTGAACAATTTTTCCTAATTCCTGTTCTGGAGGAGCACTCAGTCACTTGCTCTGTCAGCTACTCTGAGACCTGGCAAAAGTGTGCAAGCCTCACACAGAGCAGGGTACTTCTCCCCTGCCCCACTTACAAGCTCATAGAGGGGTTACAGAGGGGAGGTATGTGCTGAGTAACCTCTCTATCCATGAGTCTCACTTTAAACAGAAAACAAAGTGAATAATCAAAGAGATGAGTGAGTCACAAGGGGGAAGAGCAGAGGGATTAAAAGTCTCCTACTCCAGATGGTCAGGATTTAGATAGAAAGAAGGTGAGGTAAGAGTGACCACTCCCTGGGCCTGCCTGCTTTGCACTGCTTCAACCTGATGGTGACATCAAGAGTGTCTTGGTGGATCCAGGATCCAAACAGGTGGCGAGTACAGTATCCACAATTATAATCTCACATGGTCTTCATGCCTGACTGGTGAGGAGTGCTTGTCCCAATAACAGGAGCAGTCTTGTTCTGTGAGTACTAACAGAAACCAATAGCAATGATACTGACAACTCTTCCTTTCCATTCTTAGTTCAGTACAGTACATCCGAACCATGAACACTGCACCACAACATTGTTAGTTAAACACTCCCATTCAGAGCAACACAGCATCTTCAGATTGGCTGAGGTTTGGCCATCTTATAGAAAGGGCTTTACTAACCTCTGATTCTTCTGGAGATCTTTGGGTCAAGTTTATGGAAAATGGAAAAGACAAGTCTCTCAAGACCAGTTTCCTGAGCAAGTCACTAAACCCTTTATGGGCTGTTCCCTGGGCACTGCCACACTGCTGATTCATAGTCATTCCCAGGCAGTCAACAGAAAGGCTGAAACATCTCTAGACATTTTCCTCCTGAGGAAGGCATCTATCTGTAATCAAAGTTGGAGTTATGTTGATCAGGTTCCCCAGCTCATACAAGACTCCAGTTTCATAGATGTCCAGTAAGAAATTATTTTAAAGGCATTGCATTCAAATGAGAGGGGAAAAAAACCCAAACAAAAAAAAAACCCAAACTTGTAAGGATAAAGCAAAATGAGGTGGCCAAGATCTTAGAGGAAGTCCATGTCAGAGCTCTGCTACACCCCTCAGGTGCTCTGCAGTTTTACCACACTGCATTGTCCTTGGAGAGCTCTTCATATTTGAGAAACTCTTTGTCTTGTTGTGGATCTTTTCTTTCCCTAGCCCTTTGGCAGTGACAGAGGTGGAAGTGCTGAGCTCTGTGAAGTCCCACGGCCATGACAGCAGGAAAACAGTGACTGGAAGCAGAATCAACGGCTGCTATATCCATGTCTTTGCTTCATATGAGCTCCAGAATTTTCTCTTCTGTCACTCAAAGACCTCTCTATCTGTAAGAAAAAAGGATCATGATTTTTTTACATCATCACATAGGATTTCGATTTACTGTGCTGCCTAACTATACTCCTGTCCTACTGCTGTCCTGTGCCCAGCTCTCTCATAGACCTGATTGTGAGATGTGCATACCAGAGACCATCTCGCCCCACGCAGGTACAGCACATTAGTTGCTCAGGTGACACAGAGGGTGCAGTAGAGTTCAGCACAATGGTAGTATCATAGTGTCAGGGTTGGAAGGGACCACAAGGATTGGGCATTTGTACCATGACTTCAGTGCCTGCATCTTGAGAGGATCAAATGCCATACCCCCTCATTATCTGGAAGAGCTAAGAGCACCCTGTCCAGGCGAGCTGGACTTGCACAGTGAGAGCTTTTATAAGTTGGTGCTTTGATGTGCAGTCTTCAACGTGCTGAACAAATAACCTAAATTTCTTTGTCCAAGCTAATCACTGAGAGTGCATGAAAGTGCCCCAGCACCAATGGCATCTCACATCAGCATGTGAATCAAGCTATCTGCTTCTGAACACTTAGCTTGATGGCTAAGATGAACTGTGGCTGGAAGGAGAGGCTTCTCCTCTGTCTCTGAGAAGATAGAGGGTTAGTACACAATCCTTTTGTTAACATGGCTTGTGGTGTGATGTTCCTGAATGAAATTAGTAACAATCCCAAGCAGCTTTGTCATATAACCTGCAGATCAACCTGGGATTTAAAACCTAGCTGTGTGAACATTTGGGCAGTTTACAAAAGAGCTCTTGCAATACCTAGCCTGAGGTCATGGATGCTGAAAGTGACACATCCCTGGACAGCTGAGCTGCAGCAGAGTGGGTTTGAGGCTATTACCTGTAAGTTACATAACTGGTCAGGGCAGAGGATCAATATAGACCCAGGCAAAATACAGGAGAGTCTAAGCTTTTCAGCAAGGCTAGCTCAGCAGCGGATTTGTGCAGCTCTGCTTGATCCTGCAGGCTGTTCAGCTTGTTCAGAGCTAGCTGTGCATGACACAGCATTGCAGGAATAAGGTTGGTGTATGTTTTCATTCTACTTCTGTTAAATAGCCACCTTGGCTTCCTAGCCTTACTCAGATATCAGACTGTCAACAGTGGAGGATGGATTTTGAAGAGAATGCTGTCTGACCTGATAACAATGGAAGCCCTACATACAACTTGGCTAGGAATTAAATTGGTGCACAGTAAAATTCAGCCTCCCTCTGGAGGAGTATCATGCTCAGAAATGGCATTTGTGTTCAGTGCTCTCCTTAAAAGAACTTGGAAATCTCATGTGATGGAGAAGCTGACTGCCTTCCAGGTTCCAGAAACTAGGTACAGACATTAATTCTTTACATGTTGCATATGACCCAATTAAGACAGCCTGGGATGTTGAACAGACAGAATCATGGAGTATTTGGCTGGAAGGTCAAGATCATCCAGTCCAATCCTCCACCCATCACTGAAGGGTCAACACTAAACCACATCACTGAGCAGCAGGTCCATACACCATTTAAACATCCCCAGGGATGGTGACTACAGCATCACCCTGGGCAGACCCTTCCAATGTTTGAGATCCCTTTCAGTGAAGAAATGTTTCCTAACATCCAGCCTGAACCTCCCCTGGAACAACTTGGAACCATTTCCTCTAATGCTGTCACTCACAAACCAAGAAAAAGGGGCTGCCCCCTCCTCCCTCCAACCTCCTTTCAGATAGTTGTAGAGAGCAATGAGGTCTCCCCTCAGAGAGACCTCTTCTCCAGACTGAGCACCCCCAGCTCCCTCAACAGCTCCTCATAAGACCTGTGCTCCAAGCCCTTCACAAGCCTCATTTCCCTTCTCTGGATGTCTCACTCAAAAGCACGAGCTGTCCCACATCAGCTTCTTCCACAGAAGGAGGGATGTCCCTTGGCACACACAGCACAAACCCACTTTGCCTTTTTGTAAGGTATTGACTTTCATTGTCAGGCTGGCAACACAACAATGGCAGTTCCTGTGACTCGCCTTTGTCGGAGCCACTAACCCACCCAGCTGACGTGCATTGCTTTGTTTTACTGGTTCAGTTAGTGGCATTCCTGTGAGCAGCAGCTTTGCTTTCTCACTGATCAGCTAGGCAGTGGTAACTGGAGAGCAGTCACTTTTTATGGGTGCCTGCCACAAGGAACATGTGCACTAACGATGCAGATTGGCTCGGGGTTGTTCCAGGCTGCTGCTCCTAGCAGCAATTTCCCCATCGAGGCACAGTGCAGATTAAGCACTGCCGAATTTACTTAGTGGAAAAGATGCAGTACTTTGGAGAGCTCCATCATGAAAACATTTGTTTTTCTTTTCCCTTTCATCATGAAGAGCTGGAATGCAGCAGGAAACCTGTAGCACTGCTGCTTCTTTAAACATGTATGAGTATTTTGCAAAGAGGATTTTCCTGGGACTGCACCAGGTGCAAGAGACAGCTGAAATGCTTCAGGAGAGGACTGCGTTGCTCCACATTTATTGTCTCAATTAAAACATCACTCCAGTCACTGGCATTAAAGCAAATGGAGTTGAATTCCTGCTTTGTTTCGGAGGAGGAATGGATGGGTTGTACTCCTGATGTCTTACAGTTTCAAATTTTCCCAGCTTACTGAAGGATTCAGTGGGCATTCCTAAATTGTGCCTTTGAGGCATTTCTCAGGATCAGCTCTTTTTTCCCCAAACAGAGAGCAAATCCTATCCGGGGAGCTCCAGAGCATCCTCTGGAGAAGAAGGGTCCCCAGGCACCCAAGTGTTTAATGAGGCATTTATGTAACCCTAGACATGTTCAGATCAGCCTTGGGCTTCCCAGGCTCTCCTTGGGCTGCCTGCAGCAGTCCTGTGAGTCCCAGTCTGGGTAAAGGGCTGATGGATGCAGGAGCAAGCTGTGCTCCCAGCTGTCCCTAGCACCATTTCATAGGGGCAGCCTCATCAAAGGAAAGATTCAGCCACCTGTCCTAGGTCCATGGCTTCGTAATGATCTGTCTGGGCTGCATTAATCACTGTCCTCAGTTCTGCTCCAAGACTGCAGACCTGGCAGTGATCCCTGCCCAGGCCTGTCCTGGCCAGGCTGAAGAGTGCTTGTTTATGGTTGACACAAACTTTTGAGAAATCACCAGGTGTCTGGAAACAAGGACAAGCTTTGTCCTGTGCAAGGTGAAGCAGAGGTGCCCTGTGACCAGCACATCTTGGGCTGGTGAAAAATGTAAGGGTCTAGCTCAGGGGAGATATCCAATGCTGACAGAATCTATCACAAGTCAAAGCAGTGTTCTTCTTACATTTTGCTGTGTTGAAAGACACCCAGCCTGAAAGTCAGCTACACTACAAAAACAGACAGAGAGGTCTCACTTTTAAAGTAGGAAAACTTGTCACTCCATAACTGTAGTGATGGAAGCTGGACTCACCATGAGGGTGGTAAGAGACTGGCACAGGCTGCCCAGGGAGGTGGTGGAAGCCTCATCCCTGGAGATTTTGAAGGCCAGGATGGATGTGGCTGTGAGCAACCTGCTGTAGTGTGAGGTGTCCCTGCCTATGGCAGGGGGGTTGCAACTGGATGATCCTTGAGGTCCCTTCCAGCCCTGACAATTCTGTGATTCTAAGAGTCTATGGTTCTACATTGCACTGGAGATGCAATTCTCATCATTGCTGTCCTAATCCCCATTACATCCTCTTTGTCCATCTTGTGCTCACATCTGTACTTCATCTTATCCCTGCAGAAACAGAGTTTCTGTGAGCAGTGGAGCTGGGTCTCAGCAGAAGCAGGTGAGAATTCTCAGAGAATCCAAGAGCTGAAACTGCTGACTCAAATACTGAGTGCAAATATTGACTCTCATTCTCCAGGAATTCTCCTTTTTCTCAGCTGCAGAAAGCAGATGTAGGAACAGGTACAGCATCTGGAGAATGTTTTTATTAAGGTGATGAAAATATTTTACTGTTTATTTCAGGTTTATTTCTGCCTGATAACTAAAACCTTTGCCCTTTATGTACCATTTTTAACATCCATGAATCCAACTGGCTTTTTCCAAATCAAATCCCATAATATATACTTTGCACAGGATTTAGCTAATTTGCCAACAGTTAATCAACCTGACTCAAAAATCAGAGACACTTGGCCTGTCTGGCTGTGATACACTTGTTGGAGTTCTTTTAAATGTAGAAATCACTGAACTTTTGATAGAGGCTGATCAATTAAATGTGTCTTCAGGCCTCTCACTTCTGTGTTTGACACATGCACACACTCACAAACACGTTCTCCCAGCAAGCAAATTCTTATTTGTTCTGCTTACAGTTCCCTTTTGTCCATTCTGCTTTTCATTTCTTCCCTGATTTCTGGTGGTCTAGCACTGTATATATCAGGCAGCCCAGGAGCCTTCCTATCCACAACTCTCTCGTGCAGAACAGAAGCCTTCAAACAGCACTTTGAAAGAAAGCCTGTGGCCTTTTTGTGCAGCACAGACATGAGGGTGTCTGCAGCTGAAGGGTCCCAGACTGGAGAGATTGAGCCATAAGCCACAATCTGCCTCTGGGCTTCTCTTCCACTGAGCACATGTGGATGAAGGATATTTGCCCAGATTTCAGCCAACACTTTGCAGGGGCAAAAAAAAGTGCCTGCTTGAATCAGTTACAGCTCAATTACAGACCTCCTGCAGGAGTGACAGGATGGATGGATTCTGAGTTTTACCTTCAGCCACTTGCTCCTGGCTTGGTGATATGCCAGTGCCCTCCCTGGGCACCCAGAGTCTCTCATTCAGATTTCCCTCAGTAAAAATAAAGGATTCACTTTGCTATCTTTAGCAAGCATCCTCCTGCTCACCAAGCTACATGGCAGGGGCTGCTGTTCAGAAAGAGGCAGAGCTTTAGATATGTAAGTTATGAAGCACTTTTGGCACAGAGATTATAAATACTTAGTGCTTTGGGTGCATGATCTGCGCCTACCTGAGGCAGAGCAACCTAGGCTTTGGACTTCAGGAGCTGAAAGTTTCAGCATCCTCTTGGCAGAGCTACTGTCCGAAGGCCTATATGCAGGATACACTCCTTGCTCAACTTGGCTGCCTAACTTACTAAGTCAGCTTTTAAAATGCATTGAGCACTTGGAGACCCAGGGATGAGTGGTGAACCAACCAGTAGATAATATAATCCCCATGAGCTAAAGAATCCAAAATCACAAATTGTTCTTATGTGGCACTTAGTTATTCTCTGTAGAGCTGAATCCATCTGGTTGGATGGATACTACACTCTCCTCTGTGGCAGATTTCTCTGTGTCTCTGTATGCTGCCAGACTGATGCTGATAAGCTCAGAAATCCAGACAGTGACTTGAAACACCCTGACCAACATGCTGCCGGTGCTTAAATATGGTCATGTGTCCCATCATGTAGTCAGGCCTCTGCAATACACAGGCCAGTGGTCACTGCTGCAAACAGGCCAGTGGTCACTGCTGCAGGTCAAAGGGCTGAAAAGCAGCTTTCCAAAGGTGCAGTGCTTTGCAATCCCCCAATTCTGCTGCAGCTTCAGACACGTGGGGGATCATCACATGCAGAGGCAGGCACGAATGGCCTGGTAGATGTCAGGGTACCCTCCTGTGAAAGCACCCCGTGTCTTCCTGCCCCTCATCAGCATATGGCAGAGCAGAAAGAGGCCACGTTTCCTGCAGTGGTGGTGCTCTAATCTGCCCAGCTGATGCAGAAGCCAAGCAAGCATAACACAGGGATTCAACGGAGGAGCAATCAAAGCTTCTTGGGGCTTTGATCAGTTTCCAGCTACCAACCTTCTGAGCATTAGTTTGAACCTTTCACACTTCCACCCTCCAAAAGACTTCAGCAAATGCATTAGTTACAATTTAATGAAGCTCACAGGAGGATCAGTGCTACATGCATCAATCTTATATACCCTGATAGCTTATATACCCTGACTTGTCACTGGCAGAGGGAAAGTGTGGCCTCTGGTGAAAAATAAACCCTTTCTTGACAAAACAGGAACACACACTGAACAGTGTTGTCACACTCTGAAGAGAATTTAGCCTTCAAGAGAAAGTCCCTGGTGATCTTCAAAGCTGGGAATGCCAAGGCTGAATGAAATCAAGTGTAACCCCAGCATTCAGGTAATTCACACAATTCACACTCCCAACACTCCCACCCCTACCCACCATCATTCCTTCACCACCAGCACAGGCAAAGGCTGTGTTTGACAACTGGTTTGCAGGTTGTTGGGATGGCAGGGCTCCTCCAAACTCTCAAGAGACCTGAGTCATTGATTTCTGTGCTTTTCCAAGTTGCTGCTTTTCCACAAGAGCAAAGGCAATAAAAGCAGAAGCTGCTCTCATGTGAAAGAAAAATGGTTCCTTGTTGTGCTTTGCTGAAATATTCTTTACAGAAAGCCTTTCCCACCCTCAGGAAATGTTGTGCTGGCTCCCCTGTACTGACAAGGCAGCTGTCTCATGAAGGACCAAACTGGCAGTGCAGTGGTTCAGTTTGTATATCAGTTCCTGAAATATTAATGCAGGAGCTTTGCTGCTGATTTGCTTTCCAGTGGCACCGTGAAACCTTGTTCATTAGGACCACCTTCTGCGTCACAGTGAGGTGCTGTAGTCACAATGGTTTTCCACAATGCAGTCCTTTGCTTCCCTCTTAAATACAAGGATCACCAGAGAAGTGGTACTAGGCATTTGGGTTACAAATGCATTTGGGTTACAAATGCATGTGGGTTACAAATGCATTCGAAAGAGGCAATATAAAGTTAAACACTGAAATCACTAGGATGAGCTCAGCATATCAAATGCTGCATACTGATTTGACAAAACCTGGGTTCAGTATAGCAAATTCATGCTCATTTTGAATAGTTCTGGTAATCTAAATAACACTCTTAATGTTTGCAGGAATCCACTCTTGACTTGGAGCTTGAGGGAGTTCTCTTTCCATGTAGATTGCCCCTGTGACATACCAGAGTTGGAAGGGACTTCAGAGATCCTCTACCCCAACCTCCCCACCATGGGCAGGGACACCTCTCAACTACACTTGGCTGCTCAAGGCCTCATCCAGCCTGGCCTACCCATCTGCCCTGTGATGACCATTCCAACTTAAGCTGTGTCTCAACAGGCATTTAGACTTTCTTCCTCTTTTTCTCCTGCCCTTAACCTCACAGCGGGGGCATCTGGAGTACTCAGTGCTTCTTTGTTGAAGGAGCCACAGAACACCCACAAAAAGAATGGCAGAAGTGAGAATGAACTGTGGGAAACAGAGTCATAGAATAAAAGCAAGGAGAGCAAGACTTTCCCTCACCTTTCCCCAGGCAGATTTTTGCCTGGAAAGTATAATAATTGCCAGCTTTCCATGATCCACTAACAGGAAGCTTTTCCAAACATGTATGTTGGTGTGTAACTGCAACCCTAATGATGTCACTGACTTCATTTGATGGATCTGCAAAGAATCTGCCACTGAAATGCTTGCAAGTGACCAATGGTGCCTGACCTTGGCATGGAGCTAAGTTTATGTCGATGATTTACTGCAACGAGTTCCTTCTGAGTTTGGTAATTAATATCTCCTGCCTGAAGTGCCTCCCATCATTGCACTAATAAATCTCTTCCTGTGCAGAAACAAGTGGAGTGTTCTGAGGTGAACACACTACTGAATGTATATATACAAAAAGCAACAGCCCTCTATTCCCTTTCAGGGAATTAAATCCTGCAGGGACATATTCTGTCTTTACTAAGGTTTGTGTGGCATCTCTCTCTGGATTGCCAGAACCTGGGCTAAATGCCATGGGGCATAAACCTATAGGCTATCATGGAGGGAGATTTTCCTCTCTGAATGTAAAATGCTTCCCAGACTTTACAAGCTTTTTGACTCTTAATATCAGTGGTGTTTGAAACCCAGTTTGGTTTTAAGCACCATGTGAGAATAAGTTACCTGAGAATGCAGACAGCTGCTATGGACACACAACCTCTGGGAATTAGCAAGAGATTGCTGAAGGAGAGCTGCTAATTCTGCCCTCTCTCTGTGGGTTACCTCCATGGCTGTGGAATGATGCTGTTATCATTGATGACCACATCACAACATGGCAATTCACAGGAGATCAAATGGCTGCTAAAAATAGTCTCCTTCTGCTCTCTCTGGGAAGGATTTGGCAATTTTGCAGTGGCATTACTCTTGCTTTTGCTACATCAGGATGGCAATAAACATGAGATTGCTGTCTTCACTCTTTCCCACAGAGGGTAGAAGTAACAGTGATGCAAGACACCATGGGTTTGGGATGCTCTGAACAAGCATACTTAGCTGGAGGGCCATCTAAAGCCTTCTGAAATGTTTTCATACTTTCTTTTCCCTCATCCATTCATCAACCTTTTACTGAAACCCATATATATTTGTTTGTTGTTATTTACTCACTGGTATTTGGTACCACACCCTTTAACTATTTAAACAGTTGTTCCATAAATATCCTCTATTTGTTCATAGCAAAGTAGCTGTCCATAAATAAAGTAAACATAAAAATCAGGATAAATGTATAAATCAAATTAAATGTAATTGAGATGTGGAAACAGGCTCTGGTGGGACCCAGTGGCACCGCACTTGCCGTGTCTGCAGTAGGACATATTTGCCTCCATACATGCAGCAGAGCTTAGGTGACACCAGAAGTTTTTAATGAATGGGAATCATAGAATCATAGAATGCATTGGGCTGGAAGGGGCCTTTAAAGGTCTCTAGTCCAACCCCACTGCAGTAGCAGGGACATCCCCAACTAGATCAAGTTGCTCAGAGCCCCATCAAGCCTCCCTCAAGTGCACACTGCTTGCTCTTGCCCAGCTTCTCATCCACCAGTACCATAAGTCCTTTTCCTCTGCTCTCTGTCACATCATCCCCCAGCCTGTATTGACAACAGTACAGGATCTTGCACTTGGCTTTGTGGAATCTTATGAGGCTCACCTGAGCCTAACAGCTTGTCCTGGTCCCACTGGATGGCATCCTGTCCCTCTTGCATATTAACTGCATCCTTCAGCTGTGTGTCATCTGTAAACTTGCTGGGGGTGCCCTTGATTCCACTGTTTATATTTTTGATGAAGATATTAAAGAGCACTGATGCCAGTGCAGACCCCTGAGTGACACCACTTGTCATCTGTCTCCATAGGAGCATTACCCTCTCCAGCTAATTCCTTATCCACCAAACAGCCTACCCATTGAATCCATAGGGCTCCAACTTAGAGAGAAGAATGTTGTGAAGGACCACATCAGAGGCCTTGCAGAAGTCCAGATAGATGACACTCATTGCCCTTCCCTCATCCACTGATACAGTCTCTCCATCACAGAAAGCCTGGTCAGGCAGGACTTGCCCTTAATAAAGCCACGCTGGCTGTCTCAAATCACTTCCCTGTCCTCCATGTGGCTCATCAGAGCTGCTAGAAGGGCCTGTTCCATGATCTCCCCAGGCACAGTGAGGCTGACAGGTCAGTGGTGCCCGGGGTCTCCTTTCTATCCTTTTTTAAGATGGGTGTAACGTGTCCATTCTTTCAGTCACAAAGAACTACACCTGCCTGACTTTTCAAATACCATGGAGAGTGGCTTGGCAACTACATCAGCCAGTTGCCTCAGGACTCTGGGATGCATCTTATCAGGAAGAGCCAGGGGATTTTGCTCGTGTCCTTCACTCTTGTTTGCAGCCTCACTTCAACATATCTGCTCTGTGTGAGGGTCCAGGTTCTTGGTTGAGGCCCTCTGTGCTTCAGCTCTGTGTGCTCCACACTTTGCAAACACAACATGGTGTACTGGGGAAGGCAGACCCATGGGTGGGAAAATCAGGAGGATTTCAAAGCAGGGTTTGGTCTGGTTTGCTCTCTTAGAGGCAGGAGAACTTAGATATATCCCTGAAGCCATCAGCTGATGGTGTTAATATCAAACACTATCATTTGATATCCTCCAGTTTAGAAGTTAAACTGTTTTCCTTTTTTTAGAATAAACCTTTATTTAGAATAAACCAAACCAGGTTGGAAGAGACCTTCAAGATCATCGCGTCCAACCCATCAACCAATCCAACCCACCCAAACAGCTAACCCATGGCACCAAGCACCCCATCAAGTCTCCTCCTGAACACTTCCAATGACGGCAACTCCACCACCTCCCTGGGCAGCCCATTCCAATGGGCAATCACTCTTTCTGTATAGAACTTCTTCCTAATACCCAACCTGAACCTCCCCTGGCGCAGCCTGAGACTGTGTCCTCTTGTTCTGGTGCTGGCTGCCTGGGAGAAGAGACCATCATCCGCCTGTCTACAACCTCCCTTCAGGTAGTTGTAGAGAGTGATAAGGTCACCCCTGAGTCTCCTCTTCTCCAGGCTGAGCAACCCCAGCTCCCTCAGCCTCTCCTCATAGGGCTTGTGTTCCAAACCCCTCACCAACTTTGTTGCCCTTCTCTGGACTCATTCCAGCAAGTAAACAACCTTCCTAAACTGAGGGGCCCAGAACTGGACACAGGACTCAAGGTGTGGCCTAACCAGTGCAGTGTACAGGGGCAGAATGACCTCTCTGCTCCTGCTGGCCACACTGTTCCTGATGCAGGCCAGGATGCCATTGGCCCTCCTAGCTGCCTGGGCACACTGCAGGCTCATGTTCAGCCTACCATCGACCAGTACCCCCAGGTCCCTCTCTGCCTGGCCGCTCTCCAGCCACTCTGACCCCAGCCTGTAGCACTGCATGGGGTTGTTGTGGCCAATGTGCAGAACCCGGCACTTGGATGTGTTCAATCTCCTGCCCCTGGACTCTGCCCATCTGTCCAGCCTGTCAAGGTCCCTCTGCAGAGCCTCTCTACCCTCCAGCAGATCAACTCCTGTCCCCAGCTTGGTATCATCAGCAAATTTACTGATGATGGACTGAGTGCCCTCATCCATCAATAAAGATGTTAAAGAGCATAAAGATAGCATACAAGCAGAGCAAAGGAAGCTCATGCCATCTTAAGAAAATAAGATTTCTTTTTAATTAAGATGATGATGATGAATACAATCAATAAACATTCCCCAACCAAGTTTTTCCATTCAAAAGCATTTAATCAGTTCTAGCTGCTATAAAATATTGAAAAGCAACTGGATTACCATGTGGAATTTCAGCTAAAAATAGGAGAGGCTTTTGTTTCTAAAATTCCCTTGATATGTCTGAAAATCTTGTTGACAGTTTTGTGATCTGACTTGAGGGAGTCCTGTGTTAACTCCCATCTCACAGGAGAAAGAGAACTCAGCCACAGAATCAAACTATCCTTTTTAAGCTAAGTGATCAAGACTTTATTATACTTGACATCTGCAACCCTCAGCAGGAAATTTCTGTGCTTCAGGGGGCTCAGTTTAGCCAAACAAAGTAATCACAACCTAAGTCAGCTGGGAAAGAAACTGTTTAAAGGAAAACAAAAAGCATGATGATTGAAATGAGGTTAACAATTCTTACTTGTTTTAACACACAAGGAGGGTTAGAACATATAATAATTTGGCCTCATCTTGCAAGAAAGTAAAAGGAATAAAGGTTAAGAAGTGCTTAGGATGGTCAGAATAATTCATAGAAGTCGTATGGAATCAGAAAAGAACAGAGAAAGGAAAGAGCAAGTTAAAAGCCTACAGAATGTGGAGAAGCAAGAAGGCATCTAGGGGGCAGGAGCAGAAGGAGCTCTAATGCCAGCTGTGGTCAGCTGTTTGGAAGAAATGACACCGTTGCTAGTTTAATACAGTTAGCATCTTTCTGATGCTGTTCAAAGGGGTTTTGGCTTGTCCAGGGTGGAATTTTCCCTGCAATGAACAGACTGAGAAAATGAACATTATGTACTTTCCAAGGATTCAAAGCTCATGTCACAGTAATTGCAAACAGTTTTCGCCATAATTGAACAGATGTGTTTCTAATAAGGACCCTTGGGGACCATTTGTATTGAGCATTTTCTCCCAACAACCTTGAAGCAAATATGAAATATAAAACAGAAAAAGCTAGAAGCTGAAGACAGCTAAATTCATACTGACCTAAGACATGAGCTAACACTCAAGCTTTAATGAGCCAGACTGGAACTGTGAAACATTGGAAGCCTTCAGGATAAGCAGGGAGTGCTAAGTTGAATCAGTTTGTCTTGGCTTAGCTCAGGTCGATGGTCAGCTGAACATGAGCCTGCAGTGTGCCCAGGCAGCCAAGAGGGCCAATGGCATCCTGGCCTGCATCAGGAAGAGTGTGGCCAGCAGGAGCAGGGAGGTCATTCTGCCCCTGTACACTGCACTGGTTACGCCACACCTTGAGTACTGTGTCCAGTTCTGGGCCCCTCAGTTTAGGAAGGAGGTTGACTTGCTGGAAGGTGTCCAGAGAAGAGCAACAAAGTTGGTGAGGGGTTTGGAACACAAGCCCTATGAGGAGAGGCTGAGGGAGCTGGGGTTGCTTAGCCTGGAGAAGAGGAGACTCAGGGGTGACCTTATCACTCTCTACAACTACCTGAAGGGAGGTTGTAGACAGGCGGATGACGGTCTCTTCTCCCAGGCAGCCAGTACCAGAACAAGAGGACACAGTCTCAGGCTGCGCCAGGGGAGGTTCAGGTTGGATGTTAGGAAGAAGTTCTATACAGAAAGAGTGATGGCGCTATGGAATGGACTGCCTGGGGAGGTGGTTGAGTGGCCGTCATTGAAGGTGTTCAGGAGGAGACTTGATGGGGTGCTTGGTGCCATGGGTTAGCTGTTTGGGTGGGTTGGATTGGTTGATGGGTTGGACACGATGATCTTGAAGGCCTCCTCCAACCTGGTTTGGTTTATTCTAATATTCTAATTATTCTAAAGGTAAAGACACTAGACCACGTGGCATTTTTGCTCTGATCAACATCAGTTCACCCAGTCCAAATTCCAGGCCAGAACAACTTCTGCTTTGCTCTTCCCCTTGTGTGTCCTAATCACGGGGTCTAAACAAGAGAAGCAGTTACACTGAGCTGATCATGGATGCCTCTCAGACTTGGTCATGATTTGGCACCAGTGTGTGCCCTTCACAGTGATGGCTCTGCTTTCTTAGCAAGAGTCTGTGCTGAAAACTCTTTAGAGAACTGAGGGAAGTTGGCCATGCTCTTCCCCTTCAAAAGCTATTGATGCTGATTAAAAGTTGAAGAGAGACTTCAGGTTGTCTCCTTAACCTAATCCAAAGCTTTTATAGCAGTAAAGAAAAGAATTTAAAAATTCATACTAGTTTTGTGGCAGATTTCTGATACTCCTACTGACCCCCCCCCCCCAGCTAACTAGGATATGAATAGTATCACACTTTGCTTTGGCTACATCAGGCAGGATACTTCTATTCAAGGTAATTCTGGCTTATGGATGCTAACAAAAGCAGAAGGATTCCTCAAAACAATACAGAGGTGCTAATTCTTGTTTTGTTGTGAAAAGCAAAGAGCTGTGAACTCAGCAGGAAAAACCCAGGTGACTTTATTCTATGGCTTACACCTGTCCACTCCCTTCATCAATATAATTTTCTCTTCTAGCCCTTGGCCTACAACCATCTGCAGCATGTACAGCAATGCTATTAGGCACCTCAGCAGGAACTGCTCACACCTTCTGTGGGGGCATCTCCTGCAAAGCATCAATTTGTTCCACCAACACAATGGTTCATTTGTTGCTGTGCTCTATTTTACCAGGCTTTGTTTTCTCCATTGTCATTTATTTCATGATGGTTTTGGACGTTTTACTGCCTTTTGGTAGAGTGTAAAATGTAACACACATGGCAGTGATGCTGGCACCAACACAGGGTATTTCCAGATGTATTTGGCATATTTACCCCTTTCCTTTGTGGATGGAAGTTTGAGCAGTCATCATTATGCCTCTAGGAAGCTCAGTTTGTCTTCTTCTAATGACAATAGTTCGTTCAAGTGCAGTGTGTACCTATGACTTCTGTAGAATAGAATAGAATAGAATAGAATAGAATAGAATAGAATAGAATAGAATAGAATAGAATAGAGCATAGCATAGAATAGAATAGACCAGACCAGGTTGGAAGAGACCTTCAAGATCATCGCATCCAACCTATCAACTAATCCAACCCACCTAATCAACTAAACCATGGCACCAAGCACCCTATCAAGTCTCCTCCTGAACACCTCCAGTGATGGTGACTCCACCACCTCCTCAGGCAGCCCATTCCAATGGGCAATCACTCTCTCTGTATAAAACTTCTTCCTAACCTCCAGCTTAAACCTCCCCTGGCACAGCCTGAGACTGTGTCCTCTTGTTCTGGTGCTGGTTGCCTGGGAGAAGAGACCAACCTCTGCCTGTCTACAACCTCTCTTCAGGTAGCTGCAGAGAGCAAGAAGGTCTCCTCTGGGCCTCCTCTTCTCCAGGCTGAGCAACCCCAACTCCCTCAGCCTCTCCTCATAGGGCTTGTGTTCCAAACCCCTCCCCAGCTTCATTGCCCTTCTCTGGACACCTTCCAGCAAGTCAACCTCCTTCCTAAACTGAGGGGCCCAGAACTGGACACAGTACTTGAGGTGTGGCCTAACCAGTGCAGTGTACAGGGGCAGAATGACCTCCCTGCTCCTGCTGGCCACACTCTTCCTGATGCAGGCCAGGATGCCATTTAGTAGCCATCTGTAATTCCACATGAGACAGGGAAGGTTTTCAATAAGTAGATCACACACAAAAGCAAGCAGCTGACATTTTCTTTGCTCCCTCTTATTGTCAGCAATAGCAAATTTACAACAGCAATATACATTATCCTCTATGTAATACATTAATTTGGAACATTTCAACACTGAGCACAGTCATGCTCCCCTCTCTTCCAATTCCTTAATGAAAACAACTTCATAAAAGCCCTGGCCTGCATCCAGGGCACCTCAGATCCAGCTTGAGTGCTTCAAAGTGGAAGGAGCTTGGTTCTGCTGAGGGACTCTGGGAAGTCCAATCCACTTGTGGGGTCTGCTAATACTCTATCCCATGGATACTAGCAAAGATAACCAGTAGAAGGAACTGTGCACTCACAGCATCTCACAGCCTCAAGGCTGGCTTTCCAAACCCATTTCTCTTTCTTTTAATACAATGTGTAAAAAAATACAGAAAACTCAGTGACCATAGTTCTGCAGCCTAAGTACTTCCCTTGAGTCTGCACTGTGTGATGTGAAAATGAAGGTAAGGACAGCTCCTGTCCTGGCCAGGGGCCAGGCCTAACTCTCACGCTGTCAATATAAACTCAATGTTTCCAGCAAGCATCCTTTCTACGAAGGCTGGAACTAAACCAGTGCTTTAAGAGAAGACAAGTAAATGATTACATTTCACCCAATAGAGCTGGAGCAGGGTCATTTTTGAAACTGGAATCAAGTTTTGGATGGCACAATGCTGTTTTGCTTACTTTACATGAATAACTACTACTATCTTTAAAATCACAGTCTCACAGTATCACCAAGGTTGGAAGAGACCTCGAGGATCATCGAGTCCAACCTGTCACCACAGACCTCATGACTAGACCATGGCACCAAGTGCCACATCCAATCCCCTCTTGAACACCTCCAGGGATGGTGACTCCACCATCTCCCTGGGCAGCACATCCCAATGACAAATGACTCTCTCGGTGAAGAACTTTCTCCCCACCTTGAGCCAAAACTTCCCCTGGCACAGCTTGAGACTGTGTCCTCTTGTTCTGGTGCTGGTTGCTAGAGAGAAGAGACCAAGAGACCACAATGTTACAGATTTGATCTCTTCAACCTCTGCCATATGTATAGAAATCTTTATCTTCTAAAGCACAAATTGTAAGTGCCTGGCATACCACACACATAACATTTTTTAACATATTAATCTGAAGTGGAAGACATGTCCATGGCAGGGACTTGGAATCAGATGAACTGTAAGGTTCCTTCCAACCCAAACCTTCCTATGATTCTATGTACATCGGCACTGTCTTTAAGCAGACAGTAACTGGTTTCTGTTTACCCTGCACTTATTTATCACCTTGGTGCATCTGCGCTGCCTGCCTTGCATTTTTTGAAGTCACAGTGTTGTTTGTCAGTCATCAGTGTGACCCCAGTGAGAGGCCTGTAGCACCTGTCTGTGTCTGACAGGAACTACTGTTAGCTGGGGGCAATCTTCTCTGGATCAGGGAATTCGTGTTTTCTGCCAAGGGGATTTTTAAAGCTTCCTCCAGATTATTATTGTAAGACAAGCAACAGCAACTTATGAAGCCAGTGAGGAGTTCAACACATGGAAATCTGCATGAAAAACAAGAAAGGAAGAGTCCTGGGGCTCCCACAGCTTGCCTGGCACACAGTCATGTTGCTCAGTTTGAGAAATGCCACTTCTAAGTATAACAGTGAAAGGGTGCACCGTAAAGGAAAGGCAGGGTGGTACTAAACCTGCCCTTGATCCATCCCTCTATCTGTATTTCTCAACAGATCGTTCTGTGAGTGCTGCTGGGCACCGAATAGGTACTTAATGGCAGTGAGGACACAGTGGGGCAAGTTATCTAAAGTGTGATAAAGAATTCCCTAGTAGGTTAAGACATTTAAATTAAAAGAATTACACAGGAGCTAGACCCAAAACAGACTTAGCTTTTGGTAAGTCTTTAATTACTTGTGTCTAAAATTGTACACCTGAACACTTCATCTCATTCCTAAGGAGTTTTAATTCTTTAAGTATTGTAGGAGCAGGTTCAGGGCTGCCTGAGGGGATTATGCCTCTCAGTTATGGTCACTGCCACCCCTGCTGCTCACATTCCATCCCAGTAGCAGCATAGTCAGTTTGAGAAAGGTAGATTCGTTTTCCTGAGAGTCTTCCAGCCCACTTTCCCTGCATACCGGGCAAGTACCCTGGCCTGCCACTTCACCCCACCGACAGCTAGGAGTTTAATGGAGCCTGTGTTGCTGCTAATCAGAGTAGGGACAGGAATGTGTCTCCTGTGCCCGTTTTTTAGTTTATTTCCCTGAGCCGGAGGAGGCCTCGGGTGTGGTCTCTCCTCCAAGCACTGCAGCTTAGGGCTGGTGCATGTGAAATGCATAAACAGACCATGGAAGGATTTCAGGAGCCTGGGTCCCTGCTTGTCCCCAGGGAGTGCTCTAACTGCATAATCTGCTCACAGGTAAACTCTTACCAGGATTTTTATGCTTCTGTGCACAAATAGCAGGCACCATGGGGAAGGTCCCCAGGGAGCCAGGTGTTTCCTGAGAGCAGATACAAATCTCTGATGGATAGAGACAATGCAGATGCTTTTACATCACAGATAAAGGTGCTAAGAATGAGGCTATTACAAGGAGAGCAATGGTACTAGCATTGTTATGGCTATGCCAACTAAAACAACATCTGTTTTAAAGAGTGTGACCCATGCTCATCTTCGAAAGAACGCAGTGCAGACTTGCCAAGGCAAGGGGGAGGGAGGGCCAGACTGCTGCAGACCTGACCCTCTGCCCTGGCAGTTCTGAGGACAGGCTCAGGCTAGAGATACCTCTGGCTTTCCTCCCTCTTCTTTACTGCCTGCCCTGTTGTCCTGGCACAGCATTCTGCTTACCAGGAAACAGCCCTGCACCAGGCCCAGAAACCATGCTACAGCCAGATGCTGCACACAGCTGGAATGCCACTCATGGCTGCAACACCATGACACAGGCTCCATGCAGCAGACAGGCTCACACCACTGTTCTGAAAAGCTCTTTCCCAAAGTGCTTCAGACTGGGAGTGTGGGAGATGTCCTAACCACAGAGGGCATGATTGTATGGCTCCATGTCCCACGGTGTTCTGGCATGCAATCAGACCAAATGTAGAGGATCATTTGTTCCCTTATTTTCTTTCTGAGGAACAGAAGCCAATCTAGCTGTTAAAGAACAGTCTGTAGCTGCAGTAGAACCTGTCATTTTTAAAGCCATGGCTGAAATGCAAGGATTCCCACGTTTAATGTGCTTTCATTGTTCTTACAATTTACCAAGATGACAGGACTGTTAAATAGTGTATGAGGTACATCACTGACAAAAGTGTTGCAGGATGCAGAGCAGCTACGACTTTGTCATTATGTAAGGTCCTGAATTTTTCATTCCTTTCCATGCCTTCAGTTGTGCAATCCTTGATGAACCCCTCAAAACAAAAGTTGCTACCAACCAGAGCAGAAGCAAAAACTTTTAAAGAAGAATTATTCATCTGATTCCCAGCAGGGCTCAAAGGTGTCAGAATTTGTACAACAAATAAGGATAAAATGACAGAATTTAGTATTATTAAGCCAAAAATGACAGCATTCAGTATTATTAGGCTGATACTGTATTCATCTAAAACACTACACAGATTTCAGTAAGCAGCAGCTGTGGAGTTCATGCATATATGGGAAGCAGATGGGAATGATCAACTGCAACATCTCCACAGGGCCTTTTGTGGTGCATCACATCAGTGAGTCATGAAATGAGAAATGTTTGTGCAACAGAGCCCATGAGCTCCACAGCGAGTGCAAGCAAACACCGTCAAGTGAGGGCTCTCTGGCCTCACCCTCAGTGAGGGATGCTTTGTAGTCTTGACTGATACTCCTTTAAAAGAAAGTACCAAAGTATCTGGCAGTTCATTTGTCCACAGCTCTCAGATTTCTCTGCAAAACCGTGTCAAAGCAGTTTCAGTTACTGCAGGGGAAATAGTAGATGTAAGTGAAAGGACTGAAATATTGTGGCTTTTATTGCATACGAGGTAAGCAAAGTCATGCATGATTTGTGCCTTTGATGCAGAGGCTCAAAGTGAATTTTGGGCTGAAAACCATCACCCTTATATATTCTATTTTATGAGCTAAACAGGGCCTGAAAGTTACATCTTGTTTTGCTCTTGAAAGTCTTTTCTGCACACTTCTGTTGCTGAGTTTGTATTTTAGATCCAAACATCTCAGTATCTCTCTAGAAACATTTAATGTCTCCCCAGGTCTTCAGTTTCCTCCTTTGCTTAGAAAGCACTTTGCTGAAATATTGATATTGCAACAAACATTGAAGAGCTACTTGCAGTTTTGTCAGCTCACCGGGGGCAGAGCAAACCTGAGCTCTCAGAATTGCTTCTCCCTTTCTGCCAGATAGTGGCCACAAACATTTCATTTTGAGTGCATTTGCTCTAATTGTTACCATATTAATTGTGTTCTCCAGGCAACTCATCCCCAGTGGTGCTTTGCCTACTGAAAGTGACTTAGAGTCCAGTAGTCATAAACCCATTGTTTCAACTCAGCATTTTGGAGCTCTACAAGGTAAGCAGAGAGGAACTGTGCTTCACTTTGCATCCTTTAATGGGTGTCCTTCAGCAACAGAAATACATGGAACAATCAGCTTAAGCTTTCAGACAAGGGACTTTTTCCACCACGCAGTGTTCCTCTTAAGGATACCCCATGAGTATAGTTTATATCATTATTACCCAGAGAAAGAGGGAGTGCTGTTACAGAAAGTGTCTCTGCACTTCTACACACACTTCCTGGGATCTCTGCTTTTGTACTCTCACTCCACTTCTCCCCAGGTCCACAGTAAGTCTGTGTGGATCTGCATTTACTCTGTGGCTTAGCATATAGCAGATGTCAGCTCTCTGGTTCTGGTTGTTAGCTCTGAAACTGCCTTTGCTGGTATCATCCTGTACCCCCTCTGCTATCATCTCACACTTCTCTGCTGCTCTACACAGCATCCTGTGCCCCCACTTTCAAGGCCTTGGCTACCAGCCTAAGGCTGTATTCTCCTTCACCATACCACCATGCTGGGGTCATGCATATTCCATTCCACATGATACAACTGCTTGCCACCAATTCTACATTCAGAACAATGGTTATGTCAATTGCACAAGCCTGTGTCAAAGTAATGCCAGAAATACTGTCTTGGTCATTAGAAAACTGTTTAGCTAAAGCAAGGCTCAAGGCAAGCAATGGCAAGTGTAGAAAAAGTCACTCTGAGGAAGTAAGCCTTGGTTCTGAGCACCTGCAGGGCTGGTACCAAGTGTGTGACTGGTACTAGCAGAGTCAATACTATTTATTTACACAAAGCTATCAGTCTGTCCTAGACTGAAGAGAAAAGAAAATCCTCCACAGGGTGGGAGGTATCTGACATTTCTGTAATGACCTTATGGAAAAGTACTGCTGTGTCTCCCTTGGGCCATGCTGTGTGGGGCCGGGAGGATCCTTTCTGTGGTGGTGTAAGCTGATACTCTTAAGGCACAGAGCTGTGCACCATCCCATATGTCAGGCTGTGCCAGAGCTCCACTCTCAGACTAGTTTGGGAGGTCAGAAGATGCAGACTTGCCTGAGTGTTCATCACCACAGCCCAGAACAAACTCTGTCCCAGGACTTGTTATGAGGATTGATTCCACTTGTACTTTATTGTTGCTAACTCTTTAGGTTGAGTTTGCCAGGATGTTTTGTAATGTCATAGATCTTAAGTTTTACTTTCTCTTTCATACTATGCCCTTGTGTCCCAAGTCAAGATATTGCTTGTTCAAGCAGCTTCTGGTGATTTAGACTTTTCAAACTTCTTTAATACTTTTTTCTGCATTTGATTTCTTTTGTTATCCAGCTTCCATTTCCAGAGAAGATAAACAACCAGATTCCTAACAAAACTGCAAACAAAACTTTAAGTCTCGACTAGTAGCACAAGAAGCCTAAAAGAAGGGTACAGCAGCTGCTTCTGTCAATGGTGATGATCAGGCTGCTCTTAGGAAACAGACACATCCATATTAAACAAGAAAATGAAAGGTTTGGTATGAGAGATAAGAGTTTTCCTCTGGCCAGTGCTCATTCCTGCACTTTGCTGTAGCTTTCACACATCTGATAGGGATGGTTTCATCGGGGTCCAGCAGTGACCTGCGTGTGTTGCACAGGCAGAAGAAATTCATGTCAGATTCAAACACTTTCCTGCAACCCGAATGTAACCCAAAGAATAATTTGTCAGTGACTGAAGGAATTGCTGACTTTGGGATGACAACATTTTGTCTAAAAACAATGACCACAGTTGGTACTAAATGAAGTGCAGCTGGCAAGGTCTGTTTGATCAATCATTTAACAAACTGACAGCACTCACACATTTCTTCTGAGATCCAGTTCCTTCTGTGCTTTCACAGCTTTACTTCTCCTCTTGCTTTTCCCTTCACTCTCCAGGGCATAGACAGAAGTAGTCTTCCTCCCTTCTATCCTCTAGGTGTTCCCTAGCTAATGCTCATTCCACCTAATCCACGTTTGCTGTCTGAAGAACTCTCTCCCAGCAGACACAAAAGAAGCAATCTTCACATCTGCAGCAATGCAGCTGGGAAAAACCCTGCTGAAGTCACTGCATTTTTTGCAGCTAAGTACTTTCAACCTTTTCATTGCTCTGAGAAGTTCAGAAGTTCAGAATTTACAGCAGAGCCTGACACAAGAACAGCTTTATTATAGAATAGAATAAACCAGGTTGGAAGAGACCTTCAAGATCATCACGTCCAACCTATCACCCAACACCACCCAATCAACTAACCCATGTAACCAAGCACCCTGTCAAGTCTCCTCCTGAACACCTCCAGTGACGGCGACTCCACCACCTCCCCAGGCAGCCCATTCCAATGGGCAATCACTCTCTCCATGTAAAACTTCCTCCTGACCTCCAGCCTGAACTTCCCCTGGCGCAGCCTGAGACTGTGTCCTCTTGTTCTGGTGCTGGCTGCCTGGGAGAAGAGACCAACCTCTGCCTGTTTACAACCCCCCTTCAAGTAGTTGTAGAGAGCAATAAGGTCACCCCTGAGTCTCCTCCTCTCCAGGCTAAGCAGCCCCAGCTCCCTCAGTCTCTCCTCATAGGGCTTGTGTTCCAAGCCCCTCATTAACTTCGTTGCCCTTCTCTGGACTCGTTCCAGCAAGTCAACCTCCTTCCTAAACTGAGGGGCCCAGAACTGGACACAGTACTCGAGGTGTGGCCTAACCAGTGCAGTGTACAGGGGCAGAATGACCTCCCTGCTCCTGCTGGCCACACTGTTCTTAATGCAGGCCAGGATGCCATTGGCCCTCTTGGCTGCCTGGGCACACTGCAGGCTCATGTTCATCCTACCATTGACCAGCACCCCCAGGTCCCTCTCTGCCTGGCTGCTCTCCAGCCACTCTGACCCCAGCCTGTAGCACTGCATGGGGTTGTTGTGGCCAATGTGCAGAACCCGGCACTTGGATGCGTTAAATCTCATGCCGTTGGACTCTGCCCATCTGTCCAGCCTGTTGAGGTCCCTCTGCAAAGCCTCTCTACCCTCTAGCAGATCAACTCCTGTCCCCAGCTTGGTGTCATCAGCAAATTTACTGATGATAGACTCAATGCCCTCATCCAGATCATCAATAAAGATGTTAAAGAGCATGGGGCCCAGCACTGATCCCTGGGGGACTCCGCTACTGACTGGCCGCCAGCTGGATGTGGCACCATTCACCACCACTCTCTGGGTTCGGCCATCCAGCCAGTTCCTAACCCAGCTCAGAGTGCTGCTGTCCAAGCCATGGGCTGACAGCTTGGCCAGGAGTTTGCTATGGGGGATGGTGTCAAAGGCCTTGCTGAGGTCCAGGTAAACTACATCCACAGGCCTCCCCACATCCACCAGGCGGGTCACCTGATCATAGAAGGAGATCAGGTTGGTCAGGCAGGACCTGCCCTTCCTAAATCCATGTTGGCTGAGCCTGATCCCTTGGCCATCCTGTAAGTGTTGTGTTATTGCACTCAGGATGACCTGTTCCATGATCTTGCCTGGCACTGAGCTCAGGCTGACAGGCCTGTAATTCCCTGGCTCATCCAACCGGCCCTTCTTATGGATGGGCACCACGTTGGCCAGCTTCCAGTCCTCTGGGACCTCGCCAGTGAGCCAGGACTGCTGAAAAATGATGGAGAGCGGCTTGGCCAGCTCCTCTGACAGCTCCCTCAGCACCCTAGGATGGATCCCATCTGGTCCCATGGACCTGTGGGGATCCAGGCGGCTGAGCAGATCACCAGCTAGCCCATTTTGGAACAGTGGAAAACTATGCTGCTCCCTGGCTCCTTCTGCCAGCTCTGCAGGCCAGCTGTCTGGAAGACATTCTGTCCTGCTAGTAAAAATTGAGGCAAAGAAGGTGTTAAGTATCTCTGCCTTTTCCTCATCCCTTATCACAACGTTCCCCTCTGTGTCCACCAAGGAGTGGAGGTTGTCTCTGCCCTTCCTCTTACTATTAATGTATTTATAGAAGGACTTTTTGTTGTCCTTCACAGCAGAGGCCAGACTAAGCTCCAAATGCACTTTTGCCTCCCTAATTTTCTTCCTGCAAGACCTAGCAACATCCTTAAATTTTTCACGGGTTGCCTCCCCTCTCTTCCAAAGGTGATACACCCTCTTTTTTTCCCTTAGTTCCATTAAAAGTTCTTTAACCATCCAGGCTGGCCGTCTGCCCCGGCGGCTCATCTTCCGGCACATTGGCACAGCCTGTCCCTGAGCCTTCAACAGTTCTTCCTTGAAGTAGGACCAGCTCTCCTGGACCCCTTTGTTTTTAAGGGCTTTATCCCAAGGAACCCTCTGAATTAGTTCCTTGAGTAGCCTGAAGTCTGCCCTCCGGAAATCCAGAGTGGAGGTCTTCTTGCTACCCTTCCTAGCTTGACCAAATAATGAGAATTCAATTATCTCGTGGTCACTGGCCCCTAAGCACCCTCCGACCACCACATCACCCACCAACCCTTCCCTATTGGTGAAGAGGAGGTCAAGCATAGCCTTGCCCCTGGTAGGCTCTCGCAGCACCTGGGATAAGAAGCTGTCCTCCATGCATTCTAAGAACCTCCTAGATTGCCACTTCTCTGCTATGTTAAGATCCCAGCAGATATCAGGCAAGTTGAAGTCACCCATGAGAACAAGGTCAGGCGATCTTGAGACAGCCTTAAGCTGCCTATAGAATGACTCATCAACATCCTTCTCCTGGTTGGGTGGTCTATAACAGGCTCCAACCAGGATGTCAGCCCTGTTGGCCTTCCCTCTAATTCTTACCCACAGGCACTCAAGCCGATCGTCCCTAATCTCCGTCTCAATGGCATCTAGTGCCTCCCTGACATACAGGGCCACCCCTCCACCCCTTCTTCCTTGCCTGTCTCTCCTGACTGTTTTTGAGATCCATGGTGATAGGTGAGGTTTATTCTGCAAAACTGCCAGAGAGTTTTCTAGCTTCTCATTTCTAATTTTGGTATTTCAGAAGCATAATTGAGGAAACCACCATGCAGGGTTGGGGAGAAATTCCAATGAACCAGTACAGAGGGCATATCAGCAGCATCTCCTCTTGGTTCTTGTCTGTTTGTTCAGCAGTACAGCTCCTGCACTATGAATGGATGCCCTTACTTAAGTCCTCCCAAACATCACAGGATCACAAAATCACCTGGTTGGAAAAGACCTTAAGATCACTGAGTCCAACCATAACCAAACATCTCCCTGTACACGACCATGTTCCTAAGCACCTCATCCAAAAGTCTTTTAAACACCTCCCTGGGCAGCCTGTTCCAGTGCTTTCTTTCAGTGAAGAAAGTTTTCTTGATGTCTAATCTAAACCTCTCCTGGTGCAGCTTAAGCCATTTCCTCTCAGCCTGTCACTTGTCACCTGGGAGATGAGGCCAGCCCCCACCTCACTACAACCCCCTTTCAGGCAGCTGTAGAGAGCATTGAGGTCTGCCCTTGGAGCCCTCTTCTCCCAGCTGAATAACTGCAGCTCCCCCTCAGCTGCTCCTCATAGGACTTGTGTTCAAGAATCCTCACCAGCTTCACTGCCCTTCTCTGATTGTGCTCCAACACCTCAATGTCCATAAAACCTGTGTAAAATGACATGAGCTAGGCAGGGGACAAGGAGCTGTTGACTGATGGTGTGGGCCATCAGACAGCAAGCAGCAAGTAACTGTACTGGGCATCCCTTGTCTCTTTTTGGTTTGATTTCCCCCTTTTTGCTAGATTTCTGTTTTCATTATTATCTTTTATTTCATTTTATTTATCAAACTATTCTCAGCTCAACCCATGATTTTTGCTTTCTCTCTTTCTCCAGTTTCCCTCCCTATCCTACTAAGCATGAGGAGGAGTAAGCAGCTATTTAGCTGCTGGATGGGATTGAACCACAGCAGTCAGCTAATACTCTTAGAGTGCAAAGAGTTCCATTTCTTAAAGTCTCAAAACTATTCTTCAACTCTTGTCACATTTGCAGATTATTTTTGCCTGCTCATCACTCTTCAAACAGTATCCTGTGTGATTTGTTCCAACACCACTATTAACAAGAAAAGCGAAGCCAAAGTTATTTAAGTTGATGCAATAAAAGGTTTTGCTGAAGGCCAACTGCTTCATGAACAAAGTCTTTTGTAGTGAGGAAGAAAGTCAACAGCATACCCCAAGCTTCTTGGATATTGCATTTGGAACTTGTCAGCCTACATTTTTGTACAAGCATCTTTGGAAATCTTCTCCCTCTGTCACGGTGTTCTAAAGATAGATGCATTAGTAATAAAACCTGATTTGATTAAATAATTAAGCTCTTGTCAGCTGTAATTAAACACTAGCTCTTAACAGGACTCTAATTATTTCTGCTTAGAATTCTCAGGTCACATAAATTACTCTTACCTCTAAAAAATGCAGGGACTATTAATCCAATTAGTCTTCTGCTTTGTTTACTCTGTTTGTTCTAAACTAATTCTTCCATAGCCAATGAAGCTGAGGATCATAAATGCCCAGGGTCTCATCCTTGCATCATTCTGGGGCCCTTCCCTCCTGCCACAGAAATCTCAAGGAAAAGTAAAACAGATGCCATAGATGTTCACCTGCTTTTAACAGGCACAGACTCTATGTCAGAAGAAAAGTTTCACCTTCCTGGTTCAGTTAAGCAAAAAATATTTACACCAAAAAATTACTTATACCAACTGGGAATTTTCCCTGCCAGGGTGCTGTGAGCTAAACAGCAAATCCAACAAAGAGCTGTGATCATAGTATCATAGTATCATAGAATCATAGTATCATAGTATCATAGTATCTTAGTTTCATTCAGGGTTGGAAGGGACCACAAGGATCATCTAGTTCCAACCCCCCTGCCATGGGCAGGGACACCCCACACTACATCAGGCTGGACAGAGCCTCATCCACCTTGGGCTTAAACACCTCCAGGGACGGAGCCCCAACCACCTCCCTGGACAACCCATTGCAGGATTTCACCACTCTCATGGGGAAGAACTTCCTCCTCACCTCCAGCCTGAATCTCCCCACCTCCAGCTTCATTCCATTCCCCCTAGTCCTATCACTACCTGACATCCTGAGCAGTCCCTCCCCAGCCTTCTTGTAGCCCCCTTCAGATACTGGAAGGCCACAATTAGGTCACCTCAGAGCCTTCTCTTCTGCAGACTGAACAGCCCCAACTCCTTCAGTCTGTCCTCATAGGAGAGGTGCTCCAGCCCTCTGATCATCCTCGTGGCCCTTCTCTGGACCCATTCCAGCACGTCCACATCCCTCTTGTAATAGGGGCTCCAGAACTGGAGGCAGTACTCCAGGTGGGGTCTCACCAGAGCTGAGCAGAAGGGGAGGATCACCTCCCTTGCCTTGCTGGCCACACTTCTCCTGATGCAGCCCAGGATCTGCTTGGCTTTGTGGGCTGCAAGTGCACATTGAGTGATCACAAGACCAGGGTCTCTCCTACCTCCCTCATAGTTAGTAACTCATCACATTTCTTCACTTATGAACATTACATGAATATTACACCAGAGATATTCTTCAGGTTGTGAATATCTATCTTCAGTATGTAACAAGGGAGTTTAAAACCCACTGTACTTAGACTTGTGGTAAATCACCTGCTTTTACCTGGCATGTTCATCACAGGACAATGAGAGAGAGGGTACATGGTGACAGTCTCATTTCTGGAGGTAAGAAATGGCTGTCAAACAGGTGACAAAGCAATGAGTATAAATGTCCATGAGCTGAAGTGCTGGACTTCTGAGAAGGTAAGGTCTTTTCTACAGGAGCTCTGCCAGCGCTGTACACCGTGCTGTAATGGCAAGTGAGGCAGTTACAACTGACTGAGGACAATTTGCTGCTCCTTCATGTCCTCCTGCAAACACAGTGATTCAATCTGACGAGTTTTTGGACAAGATTGGTTTCCACGTGTGGTTTATTTGCAATAAAATAACAGTGTTCTGCATGCCTTTTTTTCCTCTCAGCATGCCACACAGCAGTCTGTGGTCAGTGGGAGGGAAGAGTTGGTTCTGTGAGTTCTAAACAACTCCTGAACAATTGATGTTTCTGAAAATTATCATTAAGACATGTCCACAGCAAATCCAGATGTTGTTTCTTCAAGCACAGACTCAACTTCATTCTCTCCTGCTTTATCCTAAGTCCCTCGCACAGGCAGGACCTGGGAAGAGGGAACGCTTTGTCTTTCACCAGTGCAGCACGGCATGCCAGTTGACAGCATGGATGTTGGTCTGCCCAGCTAGGATCAGCCTGGCCAGCCCAGCACACTGCTTGTCTCAGTGTGTAGCATGGCCAGCTTCAGGCAGGCTGATTTGCCAGGCCGTCAGCAAAGCCAAGTTCAGCAACCTGAGCCCAGGGACAACTCAACCAGACAGACAAAGGTTCTGAGCTGAGCTGGCTCCCACGCCACTGCCAGATAAATGACAACAAATTTTCTTCTTCCATGACACAACTCCAACTGCTGAGGGATGCAATTTATCCCTAGGTTCTTTTTAATGACGTTGCTGAAGTATTCCAAACTTCCCTGAGCAATGGCCTGGGTTCTTTTCTTCCCAAAGAAGGCTTCTGCACAGATACAACACACAGCATAGCTGGAAGCTAGTTCCTGTAACTCCTGTATCTATTTCTCAGGCCAGGAGCTTTTCATTTAAGGTTTATGGTTACTCTAATATATACATTTCTTCCTCCAGCTACTAGTCCAATTAAAAGGCAGACCTTGTGCAGTCTGCTCCGCAGTTTTTCTTCGACATAAGGGTAGACTCCAAGAATGCTCTGAAAAATATTTTATCTCACTTTAGTCCTTCAATCTGCATGTTCAAGTTATGCTTTTGATTGTCACGGATTTCCTATACACATCCTGAAGGACCCAGGTAACTACAGTCATGAATTCAAACCTCTGAGATCTAGATCTCATTGCTGCTGTTGGACACACACTTGCAGCCTGGCTTTCAAAAGGTCCTGAGGGTCTGGGGAGTTTTCCAGCTCTGCACTGACACATCTATAGGGCAGTGCTCACTGGGCTCTGCTGCAGACACAGCAACAGAGCCCAGGTCTCTGTGGGCAGCTGGTATCAATGCCTGTGGTTCTCAAACCCCCTTGGGCTTAGCTCAGAGTAGTTCAGCCTCTGCCATCAAGGGTCTGGCACAGCATCCTGAATCACAGCTTGGTTAGTGCCCCAGTCTCCTAAAGACAGTTGGGACCTCTGGTTTCCAAGGCTCTCTGGGCAGGACCTGTGAGTGAATTTTACAAGCGAAACTAATAGATTGTCTGTTGTTTGTTTGGCAGGGGTGGTGGGTTGTGTAGTTTTCCACATTGGAGCAAACTAAGAATACTGAGTGTCAAAATCCTATCTGTTTATAGGCAAAGCTATTCTTAGCTGTTTGGTGAAAGGACAAGTGAGATCGAGCAATACAGCTGAAATCACAAGGTACGATCACAATCGCTCCAAAGGACAGCTCAGTAAAGGGCATACTGATGCCTTGCTCTTGATGTGTCCTTCCTTACTAAGTGAAGCCTGAGATAAGGCTGTTTTCACCAGAGGGTTATCATTCTTCATTTCAGTCACTGCAAAGAGGTCTGGAACCCACCAGAGAGTAGTTAAATGCTCTGGGAATCCATAGTGAGGAAGGCATGAGCATGTCATGTTTTACAGGAGCCATGCAGCAGGAGAACTTGGGAACAAAAGTGTTTGGACATTACTCAGCATTTAAGGGGTTTTTATTTGTGTGTTTTTACCCAACTGTCATTCAGTCACTGAAGAGCTGCAGGTGACCCCCAATCATTGTGCATTTAAATTAAAAAGATGATAGGCATGGATCAGGAACTGGTAACACAACAGAGTCCAAAGAGTGGTGGTCAGTGGTGCCAAGTCCAGCTGGAGAGCTGGAACTAGAGGAGTCCCCCATGGATCAGTGCTGGGTCTGGTCCTGTTCAACAACTTCATCAATCACATTGATGAGGGGACAGACAGAGAGACAGACAGAGTCTGCTTCGCAAGTCTGTTGATGATACTAAACTGGGAGGCTTGGCTGAGACACCTGAAGGCTGTGAGGCCAGAGACTTGGATAGACTGAGAGCTGGGCAGAGAGGAACTTACTGAGCTTCAACAAGGATGAAAGCAGAGTCCTGCACCTGGGATGGAAGAATAACATGCAGCAGGACAGGCTGGGAAGGGATCTGCTGGAGAGCAGCCCTGGGGAGAAGGACCTGGGAGTGCTGCTGGACAAGTTCTGCATAGGACAGCAATGTGCCCTGGGGGCCAAGAAGGACAATGGGGTCCTGGGGTGCATTCAGAGGAGTGTGTCATGCAGAGCCAGGGAGGTTCTCCTCCCCCTCTCCTCTGCCCTGCTGAGACCTCACCTGGAATATTGCATCCAGCTCTGGGCTCCCCAGTTCAGGAGGGACAGGGATCTGCTGGAGAGAGTCCAAGGGAGGCTACAAGGATGCTGAAGGGACTGGAGCATGTGCCCTATGAGGAGAGGCTGAGAGCCTTAGGGCTGTTTAGCCTGGAAAGGAGAAGACTGAGAGCTGATCTGACCAATGTCTATCAGTAGCTGAGGGCTGGGGGTCAGGAAGAAAGGGACAGGGACAGCCTCTGCTCACTTGTGCCCTGTGACATGACAAGGGGCAATGGATGGAAACTTCAGCACAGGAGGTTCCACCTCAACATGAGGAGGAACTTCTTGACTGTGAGGGTCCCAGAGCCCTGGAGCAGGCTGCCCAGAGAGGTTGTGGAGTCTCCTTCTCTGGAGCCTTTCCATCCCTGTCTGGATGTGTTCCTGTGTGCCCTGTGCTGGATTCTATGGTCCTGCTCTGGCAGGGGGGTGGACAGGAAGATCTCCAGAAGTCCCTTCCAACCCTCTAACATCCTGAGATCTGTGATAAATATCATAACATTTTTTTCTGTGTTACCAGGAGCTCAGAGATTCTCCTCTTCCCCAGACAGCCTGCCCAGTGTGAGCAAGTCCTTTCACCCCAGGCCTGAAAAGAAGAGCTTTCCTTCTCTCACATGCAATGGGTCCATGGAATGTTTCCTGTGGAAGTCCATCTGCATCTTTATGCGCGTGAAATATGCAAACATGCACAGAGCATGACCCAGTAAAATCCTCATCCTCCTTTGCTGGTGCAGGAACCTGGCAGGTAACTGCCAAAAATGGAAGGCAAATGTAACAATCATCTGGGAACAAATAAATAATTTATCAGTTTTGAATGTAGTGAAAAATAGCTTTAATATTCAGCACATCTTAATGAATTGAAGACACTTTTCTTCTCGGTTCTTCCTAAGATGAAATGCTGCTTCTTCGTGGTTAAATGAGAGTCCTTCATCATCTCTAGGAAGCTGTTGGATGCCATCAGTGCGACTGACTGACTCCTGTCATGGTCTGGCTCTCTTACCAGGGGTCCTTACTTACAGTAACATTCCCCACATTGCATTTAATATCTATAGGCAGAATTTTGGTTTAGAGTGTATGCAGCAAGGACAAACTCACAACTGATGTCTCTTTTAATTAAAAGATAAAATGTAGCCCAGACAGCCTGACCTTAAGATTGCTATGTCACTAGAGAAAAACACTCTGGTGATTTTTAAAGTGACTAATGAAAATATTTTCTTGCTATTTGCTCCTCTTTCAGGACCATTTTTAAGAATAAAAACTATTTTCAGAACACTCAGGAAACTTGATTAATAGACCCAGGGATTTTTTTCTGGTACTTATCCCCCCTCACAGCTCTACTGCCACAGCAGCACACTGTTCTGCATCCCCACTCCACAATGAGGCTGAGCCTTTGCTGGAGTCATCAGTGACAGTTACACCAGCACTAGGACTGCAGACCTCAATCACCATCCAAAGGTTCAATGTCTGCCTCTCTGCAGTGATAATTGATCAAAGACAGTAACTAACTCAAGTGTGCTGCACTGGTTTGGGTGATGTGCACGCATGAGCACAGGCCTCTGTCCTGAACACGCCATCATGACATCTGAGTTATGTACACAAGTACAAGGAGGCTGGTTAGATGAGTATCACTCAGCCAGTTTCTCATGGAGCTATTCAAGGCTGTTGCACCTCCCAAACTGATCTATGCCATTACACATCCCATTGCCTTGACAGAAGAACTCACTGCTTCGGGGAAAGAGAGTAGTTGGTATCCCTGATATCTCCAGAGCTGCAGCCAGGCAGCAAACTCTAAATCCTGCTGTAAGCCCAAGAGCTACCTCTGTGTCTTTATGAAAGATCCTGAGCAAACCTATGACACAGTCCCCTCCAGACCTCAGCATTTTTCCCAGCTGGGACTTGTCATCAAGTTCCATTGGGGATTTTCTGCTGCTGTGAAAAATGAACTGCCAAATGTTCACTCACCTTCAGTCACAATAAATTAGTCACATACCTAATTGGTTTACAAACTAAGGTCTACTCCTGAGAAGTGAACTACCATCCACAAGGAGAATGTCAATGATGCACCAAAGCATTTCCAAGCTCGGTTCCCAACTGTTTTGGTAAGGATGTAAATTCCTAGCATAGGAAGAGAGAAAATGGAGTATAAGATATAAAAGAGGCTGTGATTCTGCCAGTGCAGTTGGCAAAGCAAACTGAATCTTTACCTTGTTACCTTAGGGTGGAGACTTTCTGGCTGAACGGCTTCAGTCCAGCGTTTCTTAATGATGGTTGTAGACTTCTGTTTCGGCAAGAGCACTCAGATATGATGCACCCTAAGCATTTCATTTTGCCAGATTCCAGCTGGGAAACAGTGATCCCTGTCAGCTGCAAAGTAAGAAAGTAATGCTGCATTTCCAGCTGAATGATTCAGTACTGTGCAGGCCATGCAGACCGCAGCAATGTCACACATTACACCTACAGGGGACTTGACGGCTGTAATTTGTTTCACTTTTTACCCAGGACAGTTTGGGACAGTTAGATTTATGAAGCCATAATAAAACATGGACCACATCAGTAGTGGAATTGCATTCATTTCACTTTCTTTTTCATTCTGCCTGCCTTGTTTTTAGTGCTGTTCAAAACGCCTTCCTATGCATCTGCACACAGCTGCAAAAGAAACATATTGGCTCCAATGAGTGATTTATATTGCATTTATAATACCCTCATCAGTTCAGATTGTACAAACACGTTACCTCAGAAACTTCACCCACAGCTCTGGATAAATAAAAGCTATATAATATTTTCCCTCTCCTTCCAGAAACTTTTAAGTAGCTTGCTGCCCAAATCCCTGCTTTGGCACCCCACAAAATGCCCATGCTGTAGTGGTCCTATCCCCTCCCGGATCCCCTCCCTTGCACACTTCCTGTTTGGTTTGTTGCACTGCTCACCCTCTGAAAGCAGGACTTTGCTCTTTTGGCTGTTGGACCCTGGCACATAGTGAAGCAGTGTGCAGAAAAGCATTCACCCTGCCAGAACCTCACCCAAATGGCACTTCTGACTCGTGGTTTAAAGACCTGCACTTGTTTTCTGCTGTCTTCCATGAGGAAAGGGAAAAGATTGTCTGTGCCCCACAGCAAGAGAGGAAGTGTGCACCCTCATGTGGAACAGCTGTTTCCTGAATGTGTCTACTTTATATGCTGTCTGTGCAGGCAGATCCACTCCACATTAACATAAAGCTCAAGGGTTATAAGTATTTTAGCTTGCTGACCTTGGTGCCTGACCACAAGCTCTCCCCAGGAGGCTGGGACAGCAATCTCCCATCAGCCAGTCAAGTCGAAGGGATCCCTTTGGCCCAGAGCTGTGCTGCTGCACACATCTCCACCTGAGAAGGGCGGAGAGGTTGTCCCTGCTTCTTATCTACTGCTGCATCTTGCTTGCCTCTTCATGCAGGCTGTTGACCTCTCCCACACTCTGAGACATCACCTGGCTACAGGACTGCACTGCTTGCCCCACAAGCACCATTGTCTCCCCCCTGGGTTCTGAACAAAGTGGGGATGATGGAGATGGCTCTTCTAGCCATGGGGTGCACCTTGCTGGAAGAAAGTTCAGATTTATAGGAATATATAAGCCTGACATTGGAGGTGCAAGCGCAGGTAATTTTTACCTCATGGGAGTTCATGGCACTTCCATGGCATGAGAGTGAATTCCACTTCTGCTGAGGCTTCCCTGGCATATCCTCCAAAACAACTTCTCAGCAAATAGCGTCTTTTGGCACATTCAGAACAGGAAAGGATGTTCCAGAGCTCAATACAAGCATTTGTTACATAAGAGCAGAAAGGCTGGAGAGGTTCATCGTGGAAGAGGAAAGCCTGACCTGTTCCTGGTGAGAGAGAAGACATCCTTTGCACAACGGAAAATGGAATGGGTCTGTCTTTGATCATAGTTAGTCAGAAAAGAGATAGACACAAATGTGCAGAGAATTTTTCAAATGTCTTCAGTAATTCAGGAAACAAAAGCACAGTTTCCCCATGCTCTCTCAGGCTGTTAGCTCAGCCCTGCTGTGGGCTGTGCTTAGAAAAATGTGTAAGCACTGCAGAAGAGCTTGCCCATTGGAATGTGCTGCCTGAGGAGGTGGTGGAGTCACCATCATTGGAGGTGTTCAGGAGGAGGCTTGATGGGGTGCTTGGTGCCATGGGTTAGTTGTTTAGGTGGGTTGGATTGGTTGATGGGTTGGACGTGATGATCTTGAAGGTCTCTTCCAACCTGGTCTGGTCTATTCTATTCTATTCTATTCTATTCTATTCTATTCTATTCTATTCTATTCTATTCTATTCACTGTAGAAGAGCTCATACCAAGCTATGTGTAAGCTCTGCAGAAATGCTAATGCCAAGAAAGTCAGTTGTCTGCTTTCTATGAGATCTGTGGGAAAGAGTTGCAGCTTTAGTAGCTCTATAATAATATGCAGAATATTTTCACTCAGCTTTGCAATTTTTGTCAATTGCTTGTCAGATATGTGGGGACACACACGCATTTTTTTGGTTCATCATCCTGCACGTCAGTTTCTAAATTGCCTGTGAGTATCTTGCTTTGGAGGAGAGGGGACTCCAGTTTGTCCTGTGCAAGCCCTCCAGTTTGAAGAAGAGCAGTCTCAGCCTGGATTACTTTGTTTTCATTTGAGCTACTTGTGAGCAAGTCACAGTATATACTAATTTTGTGCTGAAGGTTTTAAGTGTTCTGTGACTATTTCCTTTGACTGTACCTTCACTTCTTGTCACTTTGATTCTCAACATGCATATCAAGTCCAAGCCTCTTGAGCAGCCCTTGGGCCAAGCCTGCCAGGGACACCTACGTATTTCCCCAGCTGAAGGAAGCTTCAGTTCTGCTCGTCATAAGCCATCCTCGCCTTATTCAAATATCTAGTGCAACAGAGCTCAGCAATGAGCTGACTTCTGGGGGAAAAAGAGATGTTGAGGCTTCATCTAATTGCTGGGGTGAGCAACAGCCTTCATCTTTCTTAACAAATCAGCTGGGCACACAGCCTTGGCTTTGGGCTATGTCCCATCCTGCTCTTGACAGATCCTTGCTCTCAACAGCTCAGGAGCTTGCTGTAGTCTGCTGCTTCCCTTACAGCTAGTCCACAGCTCAAAACAAATCCCAGTGGTTCCCTCTTGAAATACTCCATGCACGGCTAGGTAAATGGCTCTAAAAATATAGAGAAGAGTGCTGGCAGTGAGAGGAAGGTTGGATCAAATAGGAATATATTGCTCTTTCTTCATCTAACTGCAAAAATGATATATTAAATGTAAGATACAGAGATCCAATTTGTCACAGAAAGAGGGAAGCTTGGAAAGGCATGTCAAATGCCATGACCTGCAATCTCACCCACAAAATGAGGCTGAGCTGCCTTCAAAATGAAGCATCCTGCTCTGAAAAATTGAATCTAGACAGCATACATGCTTAGGCATGAAGCACTTCTGTGGTATTTCTGGGCATGATTCTTCTCACATATAGGTCACCTGAATTTTCACTATTTTGTCTCTGATCGGCTTTTAGAAACTTCTACCTTGAAGTCATGTTCTGAGGACTTGAAAAGGTCTCTTCAAATTGCACCTGACAGGTTTGAGGCACCCAAGCAACAGCGCTTGGATCCAGTGGGTTGGGGGAGCTGCACAGCTCCATCCCTCCAGGCAGGTGTGTCTGCTTTCCAGCTGAGCTGCAGACAGATGGAACCTGACAACGTTTCCCCTTCAGCTGCATCCTAAGGAAAGTCAGCTAGCTTTGGCTTTTAGTTGACACAGGCACAGATAACAAGCAATTGACAGACAGGGGTATTTTCCCATACTAACCCCACAGATCTGACAGCAAACAGTGCTGAAACAAAGGCATTTATAAAAGAGTAAATTCTCATGGGCCTGTAAAATTAGAATGTTTTGTAAGAATGGCTGCTTTTTATCTGTGCTAGTAATTGCAGATACAAAGCTAATCGTGGTGAAAGCTGCTGACTGTGGATGAAAGGAGTTACTCAAAGCTTCTCCTAGAGCAAGCCCAGCTCTCTTCAGGATTCTGGATTTATAATAAGAAGGCTGCAGGGGAAAATGTTACAGGAATGAATTTTCACATTCAGGGAACAAGGGTTGTCAGTCACACTTCTGTGTCTAATAAATCCACTCCTTGAACTACCTGTATTTAATAGTTTCAGCATATAGTAGTGCCATGGGATGGAAAATGAATATTCAAGATGGCTTAAGAGACTTCTAATGTATCCTTCCTGCCTGCACTTCCTCTGCCACCATGCCCAGTTAATACCATTTCTGCTATCTTCAGTTACAAAATAATCTACCTCCTACAAACTTTCTATACTGACTTCTCATAGTGGAGAAAGGAAAGTTAACATTCCCTTGAGTATGGGAGCAGCTTTTATTTGCTTTTACCATTGTGCCATTATATTTCTCACTCTTGCTCTAATTTCTTTAGCCCACACCGAAGGAAAAATGCAGCTCAGCCTTATTATCTCAGCCTTATTATCAACAATGCCTACTGATATAAGGTCCTCAGAGACAAACCTTGTAAGCACAAGGCTTTAAGAGTAGCTCTCAAATTTAGGATAGCATGGAAGCTTGCAAAAGTTTTTTCAGTGTGACAGTACCTCACCATACAACCATTGAGAGAAAACCTGTCTAAAACTGACTCCCAAGAAAATAAAACTACTCAAGGCTAGCTGTCTTTTTTTCAGTCCAGTTTGCCACATATTTGTTCATTAAAAGCCTTTAGGTCCAAAACAAGGTCAAAAGCGGGGGCAAAACCGTAGTTTAATGGGTGTATTCCTGAACTACAGTTTAAGACATGCTCATCAGTATCTCTGAAAATAGAGGGGCCACATCAAAAAACCCCACATCCATTCAGAATAAGAGTGATAGTTTATTATTTATATCACTTCATGGCTTTCAGAAACTCCACTGAATCTGCTGAAGTCACAGAAGATTTTCCAGGCCTTCAGCAAAGAAAACCAAAGCACCATTTGGTTAGAAAATGAGGGGTTGAGAAGCTGTAAGAGTTGGTGTTGCCAACTTTCTGTGACATCAATATCATTAGAAATCCCTTGGGCAGACTCTTTCTTGCTGGATTGCATAAAAATCACTCCTTTAAGAAAGACTTTCCACTTACCCACCCCTTCCACACACTTCTAGTGCAAAGCATACTGGAACCATTGGCTATGGAGTAAGATCATTACGAGGGTAATTTCTTTCTGCAGCATGGCTCAAAGCTGTAATCAAACTTCCATTGGATCAATATCTATTCAAATATTGAAAGCAGTCATAAATTTTCATGGCATTAACAGAATTCAGCCATTTGTCACTCAGGTGGGTCCAGATGAAGATATGTTTGACAGTTACTAAAGCTGTAGAAATAAAGCAGAAAATTTGGGGGAAAATGGCTGGGCACTTGTGTCTCAAACTAGAATTTGTGCATCGATAGGATCAGAGAATAACCTTCTGCAAAAGGCTGGCAGACTTCTTTCCTGGCTGCCACATTGCCCTGTAGCCTGCTCCTCGCTGAGGTGGGTTCTGGGAAACATCCCTCCCTGCTGAGCAAAGTGTGGCACTCTCTGCTCCCTTTGAAATGTAGATGCTACTCGGCCTCACCAAAGCTGCAAGCACTGACCAGCAAGGGGATTGCTTCTCTTAATCAGAAAAAAAAGCTAGAGGAGAGAAAATATGAAACCATTTTCCTCTTAGTTTGCTTCATGGGTGGTGTTGTGAGCTACACATTAACTTTCTTGGCCATTTTTGTCTATGCTTTTGAAATTTAATAACCTACCAGTCGGCCATGAAAATGGGTAAAATAAGGCATGTTTGATTTCTTTTAAATTGCTTAGCTTTAGCTCCACGATATTTTCCTTTAGGACATTTTGTACTTCAGGGTTTTTTTGTGGGTTTTGGTTTTTCTGGTTGAATTTGTATTGTACATGATAGAAATTAGAATAGAATAGAATAGAATAGAATAGAATAGAATAGAATAGAATAGAATAGAATAGAATAGAATAGAATAGAATAGAATAGAATAGAATAGAATAGAATAGAATAGAATGAAAATAATAGAATAGAATAGAATGAAAATAATAGAATGGAATAGAAAGAACAGACCAGGTTGGAAGAGACCTTCAAGATCATGGTGTCCAACCTATCAACCGATCCAATCCACCTAATCAACTAAACCATGGCACCAAGCACCCAATCCAGTCTCCTCCTGAACACCTCCAATGATGGTGATTCCACCACCTCCCCAGGCAGCCCATTCCAATGGGCAATCACTCTCTCTGTGTAGAATTTCTTCCTAACCTCCAGCCTAAACCTCCCCTGGCACAGCCTGAGACTCTGTCCTCTTGTTCTGGTGCTGGCTGCTTGGGAGGAGACCAACCTCTGCCTGTCTACAACCTCCCTTCAGGTACTTGTAGAGAGAGAGTTTCCTTGGTCTACTGAGCAGATCTGCATGAGTTAAAGCTACTCTGTGGGTAATGCTAAGTAAACCAGTTTAGTTAAGGAGAATGGACACCTTTCTGCCACTGCTATGAGAAATAGGCTCCAGACAATTAAGGGGAAAGATTTTGTCTCCTCTTTTCCTTTAACAGAATATTTCCCCTCTATTCTCTGCAGTGTATTGCTACTGCTCTTGAAAGTGTAAGTCAATTATCATCACAGTATCACTAAGGTTGGAAGAGACCTCAAAGATCGAGTCCAACCTGTCACCACAGACTTCATGACTAGACCATGGCACCAAGTGCCACATCCAATCCCCTCTTGAACACCTCCAGGGACGGCGACTCCACCACCTCCCTGGGCAGCACATTCCAATGATGAACAACTCTCTCGGTGAAGAACTTTCTCCTTGTTGAAAAGATACTTTTATCAGGCTTTCTGTATTTCAATGCAGCTCATGTTTTTGAACACAGATTTATTACACTTCCTGCATCTACAAATAAAATTAATTTGAAACCATGGAAAATCAATACTCAAAAGGTTTCTGAATCATCCTAATTTCATTCTAATCCATATACTGAGGGGGAAATATTCTTCCCATAGCTGCATCTGAGAAGGGCATCTTTAAATCTTGTTAACGTTTTTCAGTATATTTAATTGATTGAGCTGACAACCATTTAAAGACAGACCATTAGACTAATTCCTAGCACAGTGCACAGAAGGATGTGGTGTGCTGAGCCCTGCCTTACACAACCTGCTTTAGATGGACAGTCCTGCCCAGCCTTTCACCAGCTTCAGTAACAGTCATCATGTTCTAAACCCCAGACAAACACAGTTTAAAACACTAGTTTTCTGAAATCAGATGTAGAGACAGGTGTGGGAGACTTAAATGTTGGATAATGAATTAAGTCCCTTCCTATTTTTTTACGTTATTATGAAGTTTTATTTAGACAAGTTACATTTATTGTTCTTTATAAAGTATTTTTATACAGTTTATCATCTACCCAATGCATTCTGTCAGCAGCTTCAGCACAGATTGCTCTCATCTAAAGAAAGTAATATAAAGGCAAATAGATACAGGAGGGTCATTCCCTGGCTGAAAGTATTTCTCCCTCATACCCTTTCAACTATCTTTAAAAGAACAACAGAGGAAGATATTTATGCAGCGTGAAAAGTTTAACTGATACTGAAACGCTATTGTGACTGCGTGTCACAAAGCTTGTACCCCAACTAATCTCATAACTCCTAGGATCCTAGTTGTGAGGAACAGCTTTTGAAGGTGTTTTGTATCTCTTGAGTATCAGGGGCCAGAGGACAATGACCTTTTTGTGGACATACCAAGGTTTAGTTGATCACATGGTGTTGGGTGATGGGTTGGACTTGATGATCTCAAAGGTATTTTCCAACCTGGTCCATTCCATTCCATTCCATTCCATTCCATTCCATTCCATTCCATTCCATTCCATTCCATTCCATTCCTCTGTGTGGCCAGGTATTTCTGCCCTGTGTAAGACCACATTTCTATGCCTGGGGTTTGTCCCCTTTATATCAGCTCCAATGGAATCCTTAAGACACAGGCTCTTCCTGAGCCAGACACAGAAGGCTCTACTACAAATAATGTGCACTGCTGAGCATGCAGCAGTGGTCCTGTGCTCAGCAGGGAGACATTAGAGTATAATTGCATATAGCCAACTTTGGAGCAGGAATTACTGTCTGCACAGCTCCTCTAGCCAACGTCATCCTGAAGACTGGAGGAAAGCAAATGTCACTCCAGTCTTCATAACAGGGCAAGAAGGAGGACCTGGGTACTTAGCCTAGCTTCCATCCCCAGAAAGGTGATGGAGCAACTTATCCTTGGAGCTGTCTCTAGGCAAATCAAAGATAAGATGGTCATTTTGAACAGTCAACATGGTTTTAGCAAGGGGAAGTCATGCCTGACCAACCTGACAGCCCTTTGTGAGGACATAACCAGGTGGATAGATGATGGCAGAGCAGGAGGGTTGTGCTGTCATTCAGCCAGACCTGGACAGGCTGAGATTCAGGCATGGAGAAATGGAATGAAATTCGACAAGGGCAAGGGTAGAGTCTTGCACCCAGGAAAGAAAAACTCCATGGAGCAGCATAAGTTGGAGACTGGCCTTTTGGAGAGCAGTGAAGGGGAAAAGGACCTGGGGGTCCTGGTGCATGGGAGGCTGACCATGAGCCAACAACGTGCTCTGGTGGCCAAGAAGGCCAATAGCATCCTGGGGTGGATTAGAAGGCCTGTGGTCAGTAGGTCAAGAGAGGTTCTCCTCCCTCTCTGCTCTGCCCTGCTGAGGCTGCATCTGGAATACTGTGTCCAGTTCTGGGCCACTCAGATCAAGAAGGACCACAGGGAACTGCTTGGCAGAGTCCATCACAGAGCCACAAAACTGATGAAGGCAGTGGAAGATCTTCCTTAGGAGGAGAGACTGAGGGAGCTGAGGGCTTGGTAGCTTGGAGAGGAAGATCCTGAGGGTGATTTCATCCATGTTGATAAAGATGTGCAGGGCAGTGTCAGGAGGGCAGAGCCAGGCTCTGCTGGGTGATGTCCAGTGACAGGACAAGGGGCAATGGGTGCAAGCTGGAGTAGAGGAGGTGCCATGTAAACTTAAGGAAAACCTTTTTCTCTGTGAGTGTGACAGAACACTGAATCAGGCTGCCCAGGGGGGTTGCAGATTCTCCTTCCTGGAAACATTCAAAACCCACCTGGATCCATTACTGCTCTTGGTGATCCTGCTCTGACAGGGGGCTGGACTAGATGATCTTTTGAGGTCCTTTCCAACCCCTAACATTCTGCAATTCTGTCATCCTTAATGGTGTTCCTGATGCACAAACTGCAAGCACTTCAACCCACACACATTCTGCATGGAATCCTGTATTTCCTGTATCCTGAGGTGCAGGATGTAGGTGGTGATGCAAGGCAAGGCTTCCCTTCTGCTACCCCGCAGACAGAGTTTCAGTCCCTGCAAGCTAAGAGGTAAATCCTACGTGTCTGAACTAAGCTGGGAATTCATTGCTGTTGTGCTCTCATTTGGTACTTTCTCTCCCTGCGTTGCTCACTTGAGTTTCTGACTAATCACAATTAGCTGCAGGCATGAGTCATGTGCTTCAACACAACCTGATTAACCAGTCAGAAAGTATGGAGCAATTTTTCACTAAGGCAAACTTTCCTAATTGGGTCATGATCTTCTTTTTTTTTTTTTTTTTATCCCCTCTGCATGATACATCATGGAAAAGTGTCTGAGCAGTTCAAAGCCCTTCATCCTTGAGATGTGACCTACCTCCTGCACTGGGCTTCATGCAAGTTACAATACAGGGGGAGAACAGAGAGCAAATCCCAGGGACAGGTTTTGTTGCGCAGGTTTGGCTCAAATGCCTGTGTGCTTTTTGGCACTCCTGGATGTGACACTACCTTTGAGCCTCACATAGGCCCTTGCCATTGCATGATATTCTCTGTAGTCCCAACCCCAATGAAGGTCAATTTTGCTCAATTGTTTGCCTTTTGAATAATATGCATGTTATATTACAGCATATACAGCTAGAGAGAAACAGCCGCTGGAAGTGGGGCAGAGGTGATAAAGTCTGAAGTTCAGAGTAATTTCTGAAGCTTTTCTCAAAAGTGAGTTGTGTCCAAATGTCAGCTCTGGATGAAAAGGAAGTGAAATGGTGAAAAGGACTTGATACAAGGAAGCATCTTTTCACCATAGAGTTAATTGAAAACACTTCCAAATGGGCTAAAATAGCAGTGCAGTATGACGTCAACAGAGCAGCAAAGAAGCAGGCAGAGTGGCTAACTGGCTTGCAGGAGCCTTTGGCAGAGGAGATTCCTTGATACTGGTTCTTTTCTGCATGTCTGTGGATCATGTTTAGGTTGTGTGGTGAATCATTTACTAAACCTTTAGTGTTTCTTGGGGGGGAGGGTGTCAGATTAGATCCTCCTTTGTTTAATTCCTTGCTTTCACTGCTTCCTGAAGTACATAAAATTGGTGAACGAGACAGGAGAGAGAAAATGAAGTGCACAGCTGCTTCTCAGTGTTAAGGTCTGACAAGTGTTTGCTTGTGTGTCGTTTATTACCATTGTCAGATTTGGAGCCAGAAGAGAATTTTCCCCTAATTGTGTTGCTCTAAAGACAGACAAAGGCATGGCCATTCTCAAAGGCTTGCTTGATTTCACCCCACATGATCTCTGCTCTTCTATTTCCCCTCCCCCTTCCCCCCGCATACAAAATATCTCTGTTTTTTAACCTTACACTCTAGGTCTGAGTTGGCCACAGGATACCAGGAGTGTTCTGCCCTCTGCTGAGCAGGGCTGTGAAGCAGCAATCTCCTTCGATGTTGTTGGTCTAAACGTCTGCTGCATAGTTGCCTGTGACAGGAGGAGAAATTCAGGACTTGGTTGCCTGAAATGTGCAGATAATGTAACTGAAGGGAGGGTTGGGGGAGCCCTTGTCACGCTCAGAAAGCAGCAGGTTTGCAGTAATGTGGCTGCTGCCGTGGGGGGGTATTTTCTCTCCCTTTCCTCACATTTTCTCAGTGCCACTTATTTCTTTTCTCAGAACGTGGGGGTCTCCCTATTCACCTTTCTTCAGAGAAAGGGTAAGAGCAAATGCGAGGGGAGAGAGAGGAAGGCAGTGAGAAAACGCTAGCGAGCCGTGGGAGGGCTGGGAGGAGTCACAAAGAATTCCATGTCCATGACAATGCAGCAGTCCTTCAGTCCTAGCTTCTTTTGGTTTGGGGATTTCCCGCCCCCCCTCGGTGCTTCATGTTCAAGTCTGAGATTTGAATCTGAAATTATCATGAAGTTGTTGATCAGGAAAAGCTTCATAACTACATCACAACTATAGCAGCAAAGAACAGTAAAACAGAACATGTTTTATCAAATGATAACCTGGGGCTACTGACTCCCTGCAAGCCAATATGGGAATCAGTGCAGGAGATTCATTAGCATGGGAAACAATCATTACCAAGCCACTGGAAAGTTGTTCTGCCACTGAATCTTGTCATGAACAGTCCAAAATTTTAAATTCATTGAAAAGAAAGCACAATGAAGAGAGAAAGCAGCCTGCCACATTCCTGAAAGGCAAACTGTTACATGTACACATGTGAGCATAAAATCCTTCCTTCGCAGCTTCTTTTTTCTTCTATCTTCTTTGTGATCTCCTCCTGCCGCTGGCCTGAGCCAGTGTCCTGATTACACAGAGGCTCCCTCTACAAAGGGTTGTTGACGGCTGTGGCCTGACTCCCAGGGACTCGTGAAGCCCATGAGATTACCCTGACCAGGCTGCACACCCTGTAAGCCAGGCACCTGCCAAAGGGGAGTGCAGAGTGTGACACACCAAGGGGGAAATCGCTGTGCCATGCTTCTGTGCCCATCTTCTGCTCCAGCTGAAACTGCCCCATTTCAGGGTAAGGTGCAAAACTGTAACCTAAGCATGCCCAGCAGTAGTCTACCCTTAGGCAAAAGAATGATCAAAAATCAGTACAAAGCTGAGTACCATTTAGTCTCTTAGAAGAGCATTGGCACAACAATAAAAACATTACAGATACTTTAGTCTAGAATGAGGGCCATTAAGGGAACATGCTCTGTATTAAAACATCTCTGCGCAGTAATACCTACATGTTGCTGCTTTGCTTCTATCTGTAGGGAATATTACTGTACCTAGCCCTTGCATAACTCCTATTGCCAGAGCTTATGCAAGGGCAGCCAGGGGCCTGCACAGTCTTCAGCTGCTGCTATCTTTGTCCCTAATGGAGAAGCAAGCAGCACACCATTTCAGCTGGCTGCTGACAGGAGAAAGGGCATACTTAGATGCAGATATATATCTTCCTGTCAGCACAAGACAAGGCCTCTTCTTGCAAAAAGAAACTTTCCTTTCCTAAGCAAATATCATTTAATTTTTGCCAAGGGTTAGGGCTGAGCTGATTGCTGGAGGAGAGATGGATGCTCTCTATTAAGCTCCTCTCCCTTCCCACACAGAAGAGAGAAAGTGAATAAGGGAGAGAGACTTACTGTTTGGAAACTCAAAACTTTAATGAAAATAGTAACAATAAAATTAAATATATGCAAATACATACAAGTCCAGGATCAAACCAGCCTCCCCGAGGGCAATCACATCACCATCACCACTGATGCTGTGGGAAGGCACCGCGAAAGCCACAGCCTGGACTCAGCAGCAGACAGAAAGCAGATTCAGGAGCTAGGTTTTCGAACTGGGTTCAGGAATACACATACTGGGATCTAAGGCAGAGGGAAAGATTCCTTTTTGACAGTGCTATAGAAGAAGAGAGCTCAACCATTGTCATCCCTTAGCTTTATGCTGAGTATAGCATGCATGGAATGGAATACCCTTTTGGCCAGCTTAGGGCCACCTATCCTCTCTGCTCCTCCCCAAAGGGAGGACCTTTTACTTTCTGTGCTCCCAGCACAGTACAGAAGATTTAGCAGTAACTTTCACCTTAAAAGGAGCAAGTATAAACTAGAGCCTTGCTGCTTACCAATTCTTGGTAATTATAAGCATCAAGTCTTACCACCTCTAGCAGCAGACAGTGTGTGTGAAAATATAACGTTAACTTGAGAAAGTGCAGTGACTTAGAAGAGACTGAACTGAAAAGTAGCTCCACTGAACCTCATTAGTTCTATTCTAGCTCCAAACAGGGCAATTTTCCATTTGTCTATAGCACTATGGAAAATGTTTCTCTGAGATAAGCTGCAAATGGTTACACAGACAAAGAAGGTTCTGCAGCCTGATTCCACAGAGCCCAGATGTGAGCTAAGCATGGAGAGCACTGATAGGGACACTATGGTTGAGCTTGAATAATTTGAGAAGGGCATTTAAAAAGCAAGGCTGGTTGCCAGCTTGGCTAGGAGTCAGATGTGCCTAGAGCACAAATGGATCAATGATTACCATGTGAGTGCAGGGCACAGGCAAGCTATGGCACCTCTTGGCACATGGGAGGTGCAATGTATGGGGCATCACCCTAGATGAAGGCAGCCTTAATGTCTTTGGACTTGGCGCACAAACAACGGGAATGAACCTAGTCTCTGCATGCTGATACTGTGTTCCCCTGCTGTACTGAAAGGATCAAGGCAAGCTTGAGGAGAATTTTTGGTGTCAGTTCACCTTTGTGGCTGAACAGTCATGCTCCCTGAACTGTAAAAGGAGCAGGCCTTGAGAACAAAGAGGTGGTTTGACAACTGCAGAAACCACTTTTATCCAGCCTTGATTTTAACAGGATTAAGAAGAAAATACTGTTCTCATTTAGGGCCCAAGTTTGGTTGGTGATCAAGAAACATCTGATCTCTTCCACTGGCCAAAAAAGCTGGGCTAGTTTCTTGACTTTGCTGAAAGGGATGCATTAATGCTTTTTGCTTTGTTGTCTAGGGATAGCCTCATCACCAGGATCAGGAAAACTTATTGCTTCATGCAATAGGGAAAAAAATGTTGATTTCAGGAAACTCCAGTTTTCTAATGACTGCCCAACTCTGTTTTGCTTTCCTACATGCTTATGGTTAGGCCACCTCCAACATTCCTCTAATCAACGTGAGCTTGGGCCTACAAAGTGAAGCTTCCTTTGACAAGTGCAGCTGGTGTTATGAACACCTACCAGCAACTGAGTGTGATTTACACCTTCAGCAGGGACAAAACCAAAACCACCAAGTCACTGCTGGAAGAAGAGAGGATAGCAAATGTGAAGTTGTCTTTGTCTCCAAAACTGAATACTTACATATCACAGTACAGTAGAATGCTAGAGGCTGGAAGGGACCTCCAGAGCTCATGCAGTCCAACCCCCCAGCCAGTGCACCATCACCCAGGGGAGTCTGCACAGCAGTGCATCCAGGTGGGGTTGAAAGTCTCCACAGAAGGAGACTCCACAACCTCTCTGGGCAGCCTGCTCCAGGGCTCTGGCACCCTTACTGCAAAGAAGTTTCTCCTCATCTTGAGCTGAAACCTTCTCTGTTCAAGTTTGGCTCCATTGGTCCTTCGCTTATTACTGCATACCACCCAAAAGAGCTTGGCCCCTTCCACTTGACACCCACCCCTCAGCTATTGATAGACACTGATCAGATCCCCTCTCAGCCTTCTCTCCTCCAGACTGAACTATAACTGCAGGCCCACCATAAATGAGATTCCAAATGCATAGCACTGACACACATGTTGGGTCTTGACACAACTGCTAGACAGCTAGAAGGAACCCTTAGGTTCCTTCTGAGTCTGGTAAAGAGCAGTGAGAGACTGGGCACTAATGAACTGTTACCCTATTCACTACTCACCACACATATTGAACAAACTTCATTGGAGTTCACGTGCAAAAGAAAATAAATGCATCCATCACAAGGCATTAGAATGCACAGGGACTGGGCTTAACTAATCATGAATTTGTTTTTAGCAGTGGTTTCAGCTCACCACTCTCTCTTAAGCTTTGAAGTTGGCACCATTTTGGGACACTCAACTTTTTTTAAGTCATCACAATAAAACTCTCAGTAGTTCTACATTTATGAGAAGCCAAACACTTCTTGATGTGTTCAGCCTGTGCATTTTGCTTGAAGCATGAAAAGCATTTCAACTATTTACTTTTGCTCCAGAGAAACCAGGCCTCTGAGAAGCATTTTATTCCATACTCACAGTTTTGGCACAACAGTTAAATGACTGAAAAATGAACAGTTCCCCAAACCTGCGAGGTGCTCATGTTTACTCATCCTTAGTACTTCCTTTCTTAAACAGGACTGCAGTAATAGTCACTGTTAACTGCTTTTCCAGATTGGGAAGGTCATCAATTTATTATTGAGAAAAAAAAAAACACAAAAACACAAACCCACCTTACTCAGCATTCTGTTTGTTTATTATTTCTAATTTTTGCTGAGTAGAGCTGTAGTAATTGGATTGCTTTGTTCCTCCTCCTACATCAGCCTGAGTCAAAAAGCTCAGGTGATTAAAATGAAATGGAGCAAATAATGGACAAAGCATTAGAGTCAGCACAAATGTACTGATCTGAACACCTCCACTGTCCATTGTGTGCCTCCCAACACTGCTGGAGGGTTTGAAGTTGGCAGTTGCACAGAGCAGCTATGAAGTTTCGCTCTGGATTTAATTGCACTTCAAGTAGGATGTGTCATTAGGTTCTCCTCTATGGACAACAGCATTCACAAGCAAACCAAAGGCCTTTCCAGCTGACAAATTAGGTGAAGGTGATGTCCAAGTCTTTAACATGCCCAAAAGCTCTTCTTAATCTACTTTTTAACTAAATGGTGAATTGTTTCTCCCCTTCATGGTGTTCAGGCTCTTGATAAGGAAAACTCACTTAGAGCAGGGCACTGGAGAGGTTCTTTCACACAGGTTTGGCTTCCTACGTTCCAGGCAGAGCATGAGCTGCTCTGTAAAAGGTCCATTTACAACAATGCAAAAGTAATGTGTTCAGGCATCCTCTAGAGATTTTACAAGCTCCTGACAACTTGCACTGGATGCTTTAGAACAGGGCAGGCTGCTGGAGCAGACAACACCATCAGCTTCAGAAGCACTTCACGGTGTTCCAGCTGTTCTGTTCCCCAGCAGTCACAGTCACCAGTCCATGAATTAAGAAGTTTCCGTTGCAGCAAGCTGGAAGAGGCAGAGGACCCTCCCGGTACACAAAGTGTTCTTGGTGTGATCCCTTGTGTTCCGCACAGCTGCTCTGGTCCCATAGCTGGCCAGAGGAAGTATCAAGTCTGAAGACTTGAGGATGGGACAAATCAAAACATAAGAACACCTTAGCATGAGTCCACTTTTCTGCTGTTTCATTCTTATTCTTCCTTCTCTGTGCTTCTCCACTGGTTTCTCAGGAGACACTGAACACATCTCTATCTCAGCAGCAAAAAAGTACCCAAAACTAGAGTCTCAGTTTGCCCCGGTTCTGAACCACAGGAAACAATTGCTTAGAGATGTAGTCTGTTCTTGTGATCCCCTAACAGGACCTTCCCAGGACACGAGCCAGCTTCCTTATCTGCACTCTATCTGTGAGTGTCCTGTGACCTTGGATGCTGTGGGACTGGATGTACTGCTGTGAAAACTTTACTTTTTTCAAGTACTTTACCAACTCAGGATATCAAATAGCATAACAGAGCACCAAAAATAGCACATCTCCCAGTCAGAGCCAGTGTTTACTAAGTCCTGATCTCCACTAAGTGTTTGGGTGATCCTCTCTAACAAATGACCATTTTCTTTATATCAATTATCCCAAAAATGCAGTTAATAACAATACCATCAGAAGAGTCCTTGCTGCTCAAAAGGTTATTTTGGCTGCATCTTATCTATTTGTTCTTTTCCCACAGGAAAAGGAATAAACACTAATGAGTGTGGATTGTCAGCTGCAAGGAATCCAAGTCCTATTTTTGGATGAGCAGGTCAGAGCTCATCTCTAAAAGCTCAAAACATTGCACGCAGTAAATATACTTCTCCCCCATAAAGTCCTTGGGAGCTCTCAATACCCATCTTCTCCCAAAAAAGATATCCTTAAGTGCCCAAAGGAAGCATGCCCAGAAGCATCTCAGTGCTGAATGATTTTGTCTTTGAAGCCCTGGAAAAAATAATGATTATTCAGTTATCACTAACTATAAAGTTCATAAACGTTAACGGGAGCAGGCACTGAAGGCTGGGTTTTGTCCCTTCCTAATACAGACACAGCCTCATTTTGTTCTCTCCTTTGAACAGGCTCTGACCAGGCTTCAGTGTGCCAGACCAGCAAAATTCTGTTCAGTCCTTCCTAGTCTTTCCCTTCCAAACCACAGCTTGGCACAGGTTTGGCACATGTCCCAGAAGTGTGTGTTTGTGGATACCCCATTTTCCTCCATTCAGAAGACCAAGGGCAATATGTTTGTAAAGTGGTGCTTGTGTCCCTCCCATGGGAATAACTGAAAGGGTAAAACCACCAGGGGAGTTGCTGCCTGATATTCTATTCTAATGAGTGCCCAAAACAAAAGGATAAAGAATAGTGTCCTTTGCTTTTCACCTCTGTATGATCTATGCTCATCCACTGTACATGGAGCAGTTAAGCAGAAGGTGGGGGCCTGACACAGGCCTGTAATGTTGATCTTATAGAATGGGTTTGGAAGTTGGTAAACATGAGATCAAATCCCAATACACAAAACCCCCAACCCTAATGGAAATTCAGTTCCTTATATCCCACTGTCATGCCTGACCTATTAGCTCATAAAGACATTAGCAGTCTGGAAGACAAGCTCTAGGAAACTGTTTTCATGATGTCTTATTGATCCCGAGCGATGGGAATTGTCAGAATGACGGCCCATGTGTTGTACTAAGACCTACTTCTCTGCCCTGATTCCCTCCTTACTGGCTAATGCAGCTCTGTGCTGCTGTGGTGGGTTGAGAGACCAATTCTCCCCCCAAAAGCAAAAGAAAGGCTCAGACAAACAGATTGCAAAAATGGTGGAAAGCTTAAATGAAAAAAACCCAATGAAAATTTTACAGAAAAACCACAAGCACTGTGACAAAAGAGAGAGATCCCAAAACATACCCCAAAGCATCCCACCCCCACCTGGGGGTGCACCCAAACTCCGCCCAGGGCTCTTTCCCCCACCCTCCCCAACCCAGCCCTGGGGCTAGCCAGGCCCAAGGGAGGCAGCTCAGCCCATGACTGAGGCAGCAGCAGGGAAGAAAAGAGAGAGGGAGGACCCCTCGCTGATGTTTTATAGGGGAGCAGGGTGTTATGGGAATGAGATACCTGGCTTCCTCTGACCACCTACTGGGCTGGGCCCCCTTGGGACATCCCAGGTATGGCCTGTGTGGTGGCATCAGGGGCTGGCACCCAGCTTAAACCACCACAGCTGGCTTCCTGGGACCCTTGCCAGCTCTGGGGGTGCTGCACAGGGCAGGTACCTTGAATCAGCAGGGGCCATGGGTGCTGCTGCAGGACCAAGTGCATGAAGTACAGGTGTTGCAACACAAAGTATTGTCAGCTCCATTCTGCTCAGGGGGTAGAGTTCTCAGGCACAGATGGCAGGTCCCTAGATATTTCAGCACCTTAACAATTCAGGAAGTACCTCTGAGCATTGGATCTATAGCTGCAATTGTACAGAAATTTCTCCTTGGGGAACTGGGGAACTTACCTCCCATTTGTCAGGGCTGCCACAGGAAAAGGGTGAGGGTACCACAAGTGTTAGTGGGAGCTTGGTGCTGTAGAGGAACTGTTGGTATCTTGATTTCAACTTTTGGCAGAGAACAAAAAGGCTTAGTCACAGTTATTTACTTTTCATTTTCAGGGACAACATGTAGGCTAAGAAACTTCAGTGCTGCTACCCCTACAGCCTAAGACTTCTATCTGTAAAAGAAGATACTTCCCAAATTTATTGTTGCACAGAAATTATTCACATTATTGGCTCTAATGAACCTGGAGACTCTTGGAAAGCTCATTGACATTTATCAGCTTTCATCACAAGAGAAAGCAAAGGGAAAACAGACTCGGAGACAATATTTTATATAACAACACTATGGAGTGACAAAACTATCCTTTCTCTCCATGAAGTCTTTCACCTTTGTGCTATACTCAGCCTTTTGTTGTTGTTTACAATATTATTGTAGAGGAAAATATCTGGAAAAGGCACATAAGAAAAATATACAGACAGCTGCTTTGTCCTATCCTAAGGGCATTCGTCTCTCTAGAGAGACACCAGGGTGTAGACATGCTTTTGTCTATCTGCATGCATGGTTATGCTGTCACCATTCAAGGAACAAATACACACCATCACAGTGTCAGATATCAGCTAGCATTTTAAGGCAGAAGGAATTATGGTTTATCCAGGCAAAATTCTCTGCCAGTCCAGATAAGAGTGATGATTGTAGAGCAGGTTAAGAAAAGCATGCATGGTTCCCTACACTACTTTGCTCTCCAAACATCATTAAAATTGAAGTCACTAAATCCCTGTGAGAGCACTGTCCCTTCTCCAGGCCAGGGGAGTGTGAGGACTACCAGGTACAGAGCACAGAGCTTTGAGTTTATGCAAGCACCCAGGTGAACCCTGGGCTGCCAACCCCACTGTGGTAGGCATCACAGCATGCCTATGGAGGGTCAAGCTGCTTCTGCATGCCAGACCATCTCTGGAGAGGGAAACAAAGCTGCCTAAGATTTGCACCCAGGCCAACAGAAGGTCTGAGCCATTCATTCAATCACAGCAAAGGCCTCCAGTGGCAGCAAGGCCAGCCCTCCTCACCCTGCAGCAACAGCTATGTGTCCAGGGCAGCTTCAATCCCAGCTTCAACGAGGTGCAGTGAGGCACCAGACCACCACCTGCTGTGAGCTCTTGTGACACCTCAGGAGAAAAAAAAATTGTTTCAGTTCCTATTCTTCCATCTCAGATCTGATTCTCATTTCCCCTCTCTCCTTTTTGCTTCCAAACTAAAGCTTCTCCTGATGTGTAAGGTGAGCAGCTTTTATTACTGTGTCACTGAAAGGTTGCTAAGTTCAGGTTTCTGAACAAGTTGGTGTCTCATTCATGCAGGGTTGCTACTGGTCCTTGTAACAACTAAAGGACAGAGCTTCAACAGGGAAGAGAAAAGAAAGTATTTTCAACGGGAAAAACACCCAGAGGAGCTCAGCCCCAGCCAGCAGCCCCAGCCAGCACCCGTGGAGGGGATTGGAGCAGTCATCAATGTTAGCCCTAACAACCGGGGGGCCACCAGGCCCCCCGGCCTTTGTAGTCACCACCACCATCACCCAGTATGCACCAAGGGCACTCACCAGGGATGAGAGGAAGATCCTCAGCCCAGATGGGCTCAGCTTAGGGCTACTGCCCTTCCTGCTGGGGATTAAATAGGGGAGTGGGTGGGGAGGGTAAAGTGGCCACACCTGGGGTAGGAGAAGACTCCAATAGAGCCCAGGTGCTCTGAGTTGGGGGGGTGGGGTGGGGCAGGCCGTGAAACCAGTGTTATTGAGAAAGAATGGATATTAACATACTATTCAAATATCAATTATTGACTGTAAGGGACTGCTAGGTGATTAATGCAGCTACTTTCAGGATGTTCCACTCCTCTTGGCTACTAGACCATTTATGGACAAACCCAAACATGATTTGGATAGGCCAACATTAAGTGCAATAAACAAACAAACAAACAAAAACCAACCCACACCTTCTGCTAAGGTAATTGTATAGCTAGGAATCCAGCACACAGGGGCTTTATTTCCCCAAGTTTAATGTCAGGAAGTTTCATTCTATTGCTTGAGGAATAAATGTTTAGGCAGAGCTCCAGGCAGTGGAAGCATGTCCATCCGCTTTACAAAGGACAATGCATGACTGTAGTTTGGTTTTCCCCAGAGGTACTGACAGCAGTCACAATGTGGGGCAAGTCTTTGCTCTGTTTTGGTTTTTAACTCTATTGTTAGCTCTGGAAACTTAATTGCATTATGCTTTGGAGAATGTTTTTAATGCAATAATCCTATCATCTCAGCAAATTCTCAATCTCAACCCGGAGGGGGTTTTGGGGAGCTGTTTTCCCACCCATCTGGGAGGTGGGGAGGAGGGCAGGCTGTGTGAAACCAGGACCCTGCTGGCCTGAAGAGGGGTTTAGCTAGCAGGGTTGAACTCCTCTTCAGCTAAAGACGAACAGTCTGTGCCACAATGAACCCTGTGGTCTCTCCTGTGTGAGTGTGAGATGGAAACCTCTGACAGGCAAAGAGGACACGTTCCAGCATGCACATGTCCCTCTTGTAATAGGGGCTGCAGAACTGGATGCAATACTTCAGGTGGGGTCTCACCAGAGCTGAGTAGAGGGGGAGAATCACCTCCCTTGACCTGCTGGCCACACATCTCATAATTGATTACTATTGGTATAGCCTTTCTATCTCTTTCTCTTTTATCTACTTCCTATTCTCTTTCTTCTGTCTTCCAGAAGCACCCCACAAAACACTAGTGGTTGCCCCTCTCTTATTGTCACCAATCCACGTTATTCCATTTGGGGTTATTTTCCTGTAGGAGAATCCCCTCAAGATACCTCAGGACTAACTGCAAAGACTCTTGCTCATATTAGAATGCGTGTAGGTGACTGGGGGATTTTGCCAATGCCATCACCTCCTTGGCCATGTTTTGTCTAAGTTTCCTATTACAGTTCCAAGGACACATGAGCATGTCTGTCCCAAGCAATTCCATGTGCCATGGAGTCACACCACCCTTACTAAGATGCAGCTGATCTTATAGAAGCATTAACAGGGCAGCTCCATCCAGGAGAATGACCTTGGGCCCAGCGTCATCCCCTGGGCATGGCACTACAACACAGCTCAGTGCAGCGGAGCAGCCTCCTGCCCAGGCGCCTCGCCTGGTGCTCAGCTGAGGGCTCACTGCCCAGTTCTGCCTCACACCGGACATCATTCAGGTGCAGTGCTGCTCAGGCTTGGCATGCACCCAGGCACTTCAGAAAGCTTCATGTCCTGTCCTGCCTATCAGTATTCACACCACAGCTATTGCAAATACCTTTGAAAGCATCCAGTTCTCTTTTCTCTGTTTTGGATGTCTGTGAGGACGGCAATTTGTCTGCTAACTTTAGGCACCAACTTCACTTCTTTTAAACACAGAAAATTGCTCTAATAAAAAAAAAATAAGAAAAAAAGGCAAAAGAGGACTTGCCTGCTGCCAGGCATGGAGGCATTCAAACCTCTCAGTTAGATGGGTGCCAATTAATTTTTTTCCCTTAACATGAAGAAACCAAACAGTGCTTCTCTGACATTTTAACCAGAAAGGAATAATAATAACAGCAACAGCAGCAACAACAACAATAATAAACCCCATAATAATAATTAATAGTAATAACAACAACAACACTAGACATTTTACATGAAGATTTGAATAAAACCTGATGGCAAAATTATAAGCCACCAAGCACAAACATTAGCAATTAAAGCATAAATTAGATTTTGCCAGATCCAGTCGTAGGCTCAAATGAGCTTCCAGAAGCTAAACAGCAGCATAACACATGAAGGTCAGAAGCCCTGATGGAAGCAGGGCTTACACACAGAGGATCCATCTTACTCACAGGAAAGATTTGGAACTGTGTTACAAAGCAGAGCTCTCTTTCTGTGAAAATAATGTGGAATAACAGAAAAAAACAAACATGAGGAATGTAGTGGTTCCACATACAATAAGGATTAGAACACTGGAGGTGAAATCCTAGCTGGTACTGACTTCAGTGACGTGAGACTTCATTCTGCATCAGCAGCACAAGGTAGCAAAAAACCCATCTGCTTGATTCCTTGAACTGTTCTCTTTCAAGTTGTGTTTTGTTCATTTCTACTTTGATCTTTGCATCAGTTGCATGTTTAAGAGAGGCTGCCTCTCTTGTTTCATTTCACAATCAGCAGTACCCAGTTGCTGCAGGGCTTGGTGGAGCGGGAGAGAGCAAGGCCAGCAGCTGGGTGCCTGCTCCTGGGCTCTTAGGAGACCTCAGAAAAGCTTTGGATGCTGTTGTAGCCATGTGGAGTAAAGATAAACATTATGCAACTCTTATCATAGAGAAAGAGGCTTGAGGAGATTATGGAAAATAAACAAGACAAGAGAATACTGCTCCCAGGAATATAAACCCACGGTGAAGCTCCCAGTGCAGTGCCCATACAAGAAACCCTCTTTTGTTCTGGTGTGTGCAGGCAGCCTGGGAGCTGTACAACCATCTTGTACCTCCTTGTGTGGAACAAATGTAAGGCTATGAGTCCCAGGCACACTTACACAGTGCCAGTGGGTACCTGGAAGCTCCCTGGGAGAGAGGGTACCACAGCCAGAAAGCACACAGAGCCACACACCAGCTCTTCTCTGCTCTGGCAACGTGCAAGAGGTGGGCAGCAGTCCCTGAGGAAGGAACAGCAAATTTGAAAGAGGGAGACCAAAGGGAAGAGGTGTAGCTCTGGTTGCTCTTTCTGTGGTGGCTATTCTTGTCTTAAAGACAGCAGTACAACACTTACTAAGCCATAGTGGTGGTTTAAAAACTTACTGCCTGGGAGCTGCTTGTTACTATCATCTGTTGGATATTGCTCATCCTAGCAGGGCAGAGCAAACACCAGCAGGCACACCTCTCCTCTTTGCCTGTCAGGTTGCCTGGCATTGGCTGCTGGTGATGATAATCTGAAGTGTAGCTGCTTAACCCCTCTCTGATGCAGGTAGGGCCCATGCAAAAGTGGTTCTGATAAAACACACGGTTTCCATGCACAGTCACCAAGGCTGCATGGGTCCAGCTGACAGGGTCCATGTACACAGTCCCATCAGTGGACACAGGACAGCTGGCAGTGGTAGGTGAAGTGGTTTTGCACTGTCATAGCTCACTCCCCACAGCCACAACAGCTCTGAGGTTTGTGATGGAGCAGTGTGTCTGCTAGGTCAGGTGTTTCAGCCAGATAAATCAAGTTGCTTCTTCACAGAGCTCTCATTTCAGGAAGTTGCTGTAATTGGTAACCATTTATTAAAGAAAAGCATGAATCATTATCCTCTGCTTGTGAATCCCAGAAAAATGAAATTAAAATTGTATTGCAGCACAGCAAATTCATGTAATGAAGGTTATCCTCTCTCAGAGTCTTTCTATAAAATCCCTGTGAAGCTGCAGGGCTGAAGGAGTGGGCTTCAACAGCTCACGTGGATTATTGCATTAAAAACATTCTCCAAAGCATAATGCAATTAAGTTTCCAGAGCTAACAATAGAGTTAAAAACCAAAACAGAGCAAAGACTTGCACCACATTGTGACTGCTGTCAGAACCTCTGAGGAAAACCAAACTACAGTCATGCATTGTCCTTTGTAAAGCGGATGGACATGCTTCCACTGCCTGGAGCTCTGCCTAAACATTTATTCCTCAAGCAATAGAATGAAACTTCCTGACATTAAACTTGGGGAAATAAAGCCCCTGTGTGCTGGATTCCTAGCTATACAATTACCTTAGCAGAAGGAGTGGGTTGGTTTTTGTTTGTTTGTTTGTTTATTGCACTTAATGTTGGCCTATCCAAATCATGTTTGGGTTTGTCCATAAATGGTCTACTAGCCAAGAGGAGTGGAACATCCTGAAAGTAGCTGCATTAAGCACCTAGCAGTGCCTTACAGTCAATAATTGATATTTGAATAGTATGTTAATATCCATTCTTTCTCAATAACACTGGTTTCACAGCCTGCCCCTTCCCCCCTCACCCACCCCCCACCCCACCCCCCCCAAACTCAGAGCACCTGGGCTCTATTGGAGTCTTCTCCTACCCCAGGTGTGGCCACTTTACCCTCCCCACCTGCTCCCCTATTTAATCCCCAGCAGGAAGGGCAGTAGCCCTAAGCTGAGCCCATCTGGGCTGAGGATCCTCCTCTCATCCCTGGTGAGTGCCCACAGTGCACACTGGGTGGTGGTGACTACAAAGGCCGGGGGGCCTGGTGGCCCCCCGGTTGTTAGGGCTATCATTGATGACTGCTCCAATACCCTCCACGGGTGCTGGCTGGGGCTGAGCTCCTCTGGGTGTTTTTCCCATTGAAAATACTTTCTCTTCTCTTCCCTGTTGAAGCTCTGTCCTTTAGTTGTTACAAGGACCAGTAGCAACCCTGCATGAATGAGACACCAACTTGTTCAGAAACCTGAACTAGCAACCTTTCAGTGACACAGCAATAAAAACTGCCCACCTCTAGGAATGGGATTGATGATTCCTCTAACATCATCCATGGGTGCTGCCTGGGTCTCCTTCCTGGGTCTGAGCTTCTCTGTGTGGTATTGTGGCTGGTGAGGGTCTTGCCACCGGCTCGGGAATGGGTGCAGACTAGTGGTGGTGGTGTTTAGAATAGAATAAACCAGGTTGGAAGAGACCTTCAAGATCTTCACATCCAACCTATCATCCAACACCCTCTAATCAACTAAAACACGCAACCAAGCACCCCATCAAGTCTCCTTCTGAACACCTCCAGTGATGGTGACTCCACCACCTCCCCAGGCAGCCCATTCCAATGGGCAATCATTCTCTCTGTGTAGAACTTCTTCCTAACATCCAGCCTGAACCTTCCCTGCCACAACTTAAGACACTGTCTTCTTGTTCTGGGAGAAGAGACTAACCTCTGCCTGGCTACAATCTCCCTTCAGGTAGTTGTAGAGGACAAGAAGTTCTCCTCTGAGCCTTCTCTTCTCCAGGCTAAGCAACCCCAGCTCCCTCAGCCTCTCCTCACAGGGCTGTGCTCCAAACCCCTCCCCTCCCTTCTCTGGACACCTTCCAGCAACTCAACATCTTTCTTAAACTGAGGGGCCCAGAACTGGACACAGGACTCAAGGTGTGGTCTAACCAGTGCAGTGTACAGAGGCAGAATGACCTCCCTGCTCCTGCTGGCCACACTGTTCCTGATGCGGGCCAGGATGCCATTGGCCCTCTTGGCTGCCTGGGCACACTGCAGGCTCATGTTCAGCCTACCATTGACCAGTACCCCCAGGTCCCTCTCCACCTGGCTGCTCTCCAGCCACTCTGACCCCAGCCTGTAGCACTGCATGGGGTTGTTGTGGCCACTGTGCAGAACCTGGTACTTGGATATGTTAAATCTCCTGCCCTTGGCCTCTGCCCATCTGTCCAGCCTGTTGAGGTCCCTCTGCAGAGCCTCTCCACCCTCCAGCAGATCAACTCCTGCCCCCTACTTGGTGACATCTGCAAATTTGCTGATGACTGTCTCAATCCCGTCCTCCAGATCATCAATAAAGATATTGAACAAGATGGGGCCCAGCACTTATCCCTGGGGTACACTACTGGTGCCTGGCTGCCAGCTGGATGTGGCACCATTCACCACCACTCTCTGGGCTCGGCCATCCAGCCAGTTCCTAACCCATCGCAGTGTGCTCCCATCCAAGCCATGGGCTGACAGCTTGGCCAGGAGTTTGCTATGGGGGACGGTGTCAAAGGCCTTGCTGAGGTCCAGGTAGACTACATCCACAGGCCTCCCCACATCCACCAGGCAGTCACCTGATCATAGGAGATCAGGTTGGTCAGGCAGGACCTGCCCTTCCTAAATCCATGCTGACTGGCCCTGATCCCTTGGCCATCCTGTAAGTGCTGTGTGATTGCACTCAAGATGACCTGTTCCATGATCTTGCCTGGCACTGAGCTCAGGCTGACAGGCCTATAATTCCCTGGCTCATCCAACCAGCCCTTCTTGTGGATGAGCACCACCTTGGCCAGCTTCCAGTCCTCTGGGACCTCTCCAGTGAGCCAGGACTGCTGAAGAATGTTTGAGAGCGGCTTGGCCAGCTCATCTGCCAGCTCTCTCAGCACCCTAGGATGAATCCCATCTGGTCCCATGGACTTGTGGGGATCCAAGTGGCTGAGCAGGTCTCTAACTACTTCCTCCTGGATCACAGGGGCACTATGCTGCTCCCTGGCTCCTTCTGCCAGCTCTGCGGGCCAGCTGTCTGGAAGACGTTCTGTCCTGCTAGTAAAAATTGAGGCAAAGAAGGTGTTGAGCAACTCTGTCTTTTCCTCATCCTTTGTTACAGCATTCCCTTCTGTGTCCACCAAGGAGTGGCGGTTGTCCTTGCCCTCCCCTTGCTATTAATGTATTTATAGAAGGACTTTTTGTTGTCCTTCACAGCAGAGGCCAGTCTAAGCTCCAAATGTGCTTTTGCCTCTCTAATTTTCTTCCCACAAGACCTAGCAACATCCTTAAACATTCCGTGAGTTGCCTCACCTCTCTTCCAAAGGTGATACACCCTCTTTTTTTCCCCTTAGTTCTATTAAGAGTTCATTGCCCATCCAGGCTGGCCGTCTGCCCCGGCGGCTCATCTTCCGGCACATTGGCACAGCCTGTCCCTGAGCCTTCAACAATTCTTCCTTGAAGCAGGTCCAGCTCTCCTGGAGCCCTTTGTTTTTAAGAGCTGTTTCCCAAGGAACCTTCTGAGTTAGTTCCTTGAGTAACCTGAAGTCTGCCCTCCGGGAGTCCAGAGTGGAGATCTTCTTGCTGCCCCTCTTAGCTTGGCTGCATATTGAACACTCAATTATCTCATGGTCACTGGCCCCTAAACCCCCTCCAACCACCACATCACCCACCAGCCCATCCCTGTTGGTGAAGAGGAGGTCAAGCAGAGCTTTGCCCCTGGTAGGCTCTCGCAGCACCTGGGATAAGAAGCTGTCCTCCATGTACTCTAAGAACCTCCTAGATTGCCTCCTTTCTGCTGTGTTGAGCTCCCAGCAGATGTCATGCAGGTTGAAGTCGCCCATGAGAACAAGGTCCGGAGATCTTGAGACAGCCCTAAGCTGCCTATAGAATGCTTCCTCAGCATCTTCCTCCTGGTTGGCTGGTCTATAACAGACTCCAACCAGGGTGTCTGCCCTGCCGGTCTTCCCTCTAATTCTCACCCACAGGCACTCAACTCGATCGTCCCTGATCTCCATCTCAATGGCATCTAGGGCCACCCCTCCACCCCTCCTCCCTTGCCTGTCTCTCCTGAAGAGCTTGTAGCCGTCAATTGCAGCGCTCCAGTCATGTGAGTCGTCCCACCATGCCTCTGTGATGGCAACTACATCATAACTTTCCTGCTGCAGCAAGGCGCAGGAGATGTTCAGGCAGGGGGGAGGATGGCATGCAGAGGGCAGGATCTGCTTTGGGAAGATGAAGGGGGGTGGGGTGAGGGGCAAGCAGGAGATGCTCAAGAAACAACAGGTTCAAACTTGAACAGGGAAGGTTTCATCTCAACATGAGGAGAAACTTCTTTGCAGTGAGTGTGCCTGAGCCCTGGAACAGGCTGCCCAGAGAGGTTGTGGAGTCTCGTCTCTGGAGACTTTCAAACTCCATATGGGTGCATTCCTGTGTGGACTACCCTGGGCAGTCCTGCTCTGGCAGAGGGGTTGGACTGGATGATCCCTGGAGGTCTCTTCCAATCTCTAATGTTCTGTGATTCTGTTATAAGCCTAGTTGTGCAGAGGCAGTGCCCAGCCTGCTGTGGAGCCAGGAGCAGCAGGTACAGAGAGCAGGAGCTGATGGAAGGCACTGCCAGCAAGCATGGAGAAGACGACATGCCTCTATAGGGGTTTCTGTGGCACAAGTAGGGCCACTGACTGCGTGAAGGTCATGAGAGAAGTTGCCAATGCTCCACAAGGAGGATGTGAGTGCTGCCATGCATTGAACCACAGCTCTTTTAGCTTTGTACCACCTAAGTGGACTCATAATACAGCAGCTAGAAACCTGACTGTGAGGGTCCACGAACTGGAGATGTCAGCGTCTGACTGCTTCCCTGATTTTCAAGTCACAAGCACTTGTGGAAAGTTATCTTCATTCCTTTGAGATTAATGGTGCTGAACTGCTTGCTGGACTTAAAAAAAGACAGATGGAAAGTGACATGGAATTAGTTCTTCTTCCTGAAGTTGGCTGGAAGGGACATTATGACACTTAGCAATAGCAAGGAATTGTTTTCCTCACCAACTGGCTGGTGAACACATGCTGCTGCCTTCTCAGAAGTGGGAGGAGGTGCTATAAAGATCTGACTTCTGTGTCTAGATGTCTCAGGTTAGTCAGGCAAGGGCTCTGCTCTGGATTCAGCTCACAGGAGCCATCCTTTCAGCTTGCCTGACAGCATTTTATGTTTCTCAGCCCTGCACAGGAAAGGTCAATGGCCTGTAACAAAGTTTGGAGTGACACTTTCCATGCAGCAAAGCTGCAGAGTGAGTATTGTTGCTGGTACATTTGTGCACACAGTAAGGGCCCGAGTTTCTCATTTGGGTTTCAGGAGTGCAAGCTTCACCAGTATTGCCTTCCAGTGCATTCTCCTTTCAATGCCCTACACAGAGGCTAACAGTGAAGCTGTGCCTGTATGGTGCCCAGCCTCAAACATGACCTCCTCAGTGGAAGTGTAGTTTGTGTTGTATTGTTGGCTTTGTAGCTGGTTGGAAATTGCATCCTGTACAAGCAGAGAAACCAAAAGCACTCATTGCTTTAATTCCTGTCCACATACAGTGGTTGATTGTCACATTTTGAAGCTTCTTTACCATTTAGGGGAGTGTAATGCTGTGCTGCCTTGCAAAGAGGAGAGGTGTATCCATTGGTGTTAGCTCTGCTCTGCTAGGCCGAGCAATATCCAACAGAAGATAGTAGCAATCAGCTCCCAGGCAGCAAGGTTTCAAACCACCACTGTGGCTTGGTAAGTAAATGTTGTGTTGTATTTCTGTCTTTAATGCGAGAGTAACCACCCCAGAAAGAGCAAAGAGACCCTATACCTTTTTCCTTTGGCCTTCCTCTTTTAAATTTGCTATTCCCTCCCCAGGAACACCGTTTGTTTATTTTTATATTTCTTTCCCTTTCCTGGTTTTCTCCCACAATGACTGATCAATCAGCAACTCTTGCACTCTAGATTCTTCAGCTTCTCAATGTCTTCCAGATTCCTATTTCATGTAAGACTGATCCATCCCAATCTGAGACTGCCCAGGGAGGTGGTGGAGTCCCCATCCCTGGAGGTGTTCAAGAGGGGATTGGATGTGGCACTTGGTGCCATGGTTTAGTAGTCATGAGGTCTGTGGTGACAGGTTGGACTCGATGATCTTTGAGGTCTCTTCCAGCCTTGGTGATACTGTGAGACTGTGACTCTTTCCTTAGCATATTTAAGAGAGAGACTCAAAGTCATCTATGTAGTTTTCTCTACAGCATCTTTTGCTTTCTCCAAGCTGCAAAACCATGGTAAACTGCCAGTAGGATGTGACAGAAGCATTAACTTCCTCCACCTTAGACCAACATTACAAGCTCAGCTTGTGAGTTCCCCAGACATGCTGATTGCAAAGCTTGGGTTGTGCAGGAAGTGCTACTCTGCTGCTCAGCTTCCTCTGTTTCCCCACTGGCTCCAACCACATCTACTTGCATGCTCATCTCAGCATAAAGATGAATGAAGAGGAGACAACAAAGCCATCCCCATTTGGCATCACTCTGCCAGGCATGCATGCAAAGCTGTAGTTTCACTCTCCCAGCATTGTCTACAGAAATATTCAATAAGAGAAGCTGGATTCAGTGATCTGGTGTTAACTCAGGCTCAGCCTCTGGCATCTTTCAATTCAAGTCTGATCAGGTCCCGAAAGAGCAAATGTGGGGGATAGTAATAACCTGGTATGGTATCTGAAAACACAGAGGCGGCATCTATCGATAAATAGTAGCTCTGCAGCTCAGAGGTTTCAGCAGGGTTATTACCTTAGTGGAAAAACCTTTCTGGGTTTTGGAGACAGGAGTACCAGAGAAGTTTAGCTGAAAGTCAACTTCTTAACCAACCTGTAAACCTGCCCATCTGCAGAGAAGGCTTCTAAAATGAAAGAGCAGAAATGTTTACTGCAACCACTAAGCTCTAGAAATCATTTTCTGGATGACAAATCACTTTAGGCCATTCCTCCTTTTATCACCCAACAGGCAATACACAGAATTCAAATTGTCCCCCTTGATGCCAGAGCAGCAGAAGGGCTATAGATAGCATCTTGCCTTCCTTTGCTGCCTACCAAGCAGAACTTCTGACAATTGCTTTTAAGTGTTTCAGAGGCATTCTGGCATAAGCAGTGTTTTTGCAGAAGATGAGAGGAGGGCTGGGGCAGCACCATCCTTTCAAAGATTTCTAGCCAGCAGCCAAGTTTCACCCCATCAGCTGTTCCCCCTTGGAACGACAAGGGGATGGTTTGCTGACAAGCCAAATGATGGCTGCGGTGGCTGCTGCCTCGAGTCCTAACAATAGGATTGATTGTGTGTGGTGAAAAGGGTTTGAATGGGAGTGGATAGAAGCGAAGATGTAGAAGAATGCTGCTGGTGTTAGCTTTCAGCAGAAGCAGCAGCTGTGGTTATCTGAAAACACTGGTGCATGGAAGAACAATTTTTCTTCCAAAATCTGAAAGAAACTCTAATGATGAATCATAGGCTGGGCTATAAATAAAACATGACTATGGATCTGCAGACCCAGAAACACTCTCATTAGAGAATGTTTGCTTTAGGGCCAAATTGCCTTTTTTTTTTTCTCCCCCCCACCCCAGTCTATCAAAATCTTTTTGGAATAATTACTTCCATGATGTCAAACCCTTTGTAATGCACAGTGGAATCTGTTGCATGACATGTGACAAGCATTAAGGTTAGGCAGATGAGCCTGTCTAAATATCTGCTGATCAGCATGACTCACCAGCCTGATACACATCCACAAGTTTACATCCTCTTTCTATAGATAATACAGGAGGGGAGGGAAGAGCTGTCAGTCCTCGACCTTCCTTATGCCAGAAAGCTAAATTATTTCCTGAGCCTCACTTTCCTGACTGAAAGGTCAAAGAAGCTTTCCGTGTCTAGTGAACAAGAAAGGTTAGGGGGAAAGATACTAATACACTACAATCCTGGTACTAGTTGTTGGTAGTTAGCAACAGCACCATTCCTGCCACAGAGCACAAACCCTGAAATGTTTGGCAAGAATTATAACAACTTGGATAAACCCTGAAATGTTTGGCAAGAATTATAACAACTTGGATAGGTGGAACCTGAAATTCAGCACTTTGTGGGAATTTTAGAATGGACATCAGGAAAGCTTTTTTTCAGGCAAGAGTGGTGAGGGCTTGGAATGTGCTGCCCAGGGAGGTGGTGGAGTCCCCAAGCCTGGCTGTGTTTGCAGGTGGTTTGGCTGTGGTGCTTGGGGCTGTGGTTTAGGGGTGAGCCTTGCAGAGTAGGGTTCTGGGTTGGCCTTGGTGATCCTGAGGCTCTTTTCCAACCTGAATGTTTCTGTGGTTCTGTGATCCTGTAATTGGTACCTAGAGGGGGAGTGACTGAAATGTCCTCTTCTGCACACATGCTGGTCATCATCTGGCAGCACAGTCTGCATGTTGCCCTCAAGGCTCCACTGACTTCTGCAAGACAGCATACAGGTAAGGCTGTCTATGCACTCAGGGCTTACTGCAGCACAGTACGGCTGCAAAGGAAGGGAAATGTGTTCAGGCAGCAGGTTTCTTTTGAAAGCACAAAATGAAACATGAAAATAAAGTTCTGTTGATTCTCATTTTTTTGGTACTCCACTCTGTCTTTAGCCAGTTCAGTCAGTCATGGTAGCAGTTTATCACTCATCACCCTTTCCTACTTTTTTTGGTGCTAAGCACAGGTACCATACTTGCCTGAGAAGCTCTTTAATGTCACACTGAACCCCTGGTTCCAAAGATGGCATTGCCTGTAGGAGAGATCAGTAAGGCTCTGTCAAACTGAACTGAAAGCGTGGCCGTGCACAGAAGTGTTAGCATGTAAACTATGCATATTTAGTTAACCAAATGTGCAGGCAGGTATGTTTATTTAGCTAAGAAATATTTAAACTGGACCCTTCCTATTGTTACTTTTTCTTTGTTATTGCTATATTAAAAAAAAAAATAAAAGTGGAGTATTTTTAAAGCTTTAATAACTCAAGTGAATGAGATTGGACTTGTCAGCAGCCTCTCACAATTCAACCTCCATTAAAATGAAGGTATTTCATACTGGTACATTCTCATTGTTCTCAAACAAAGCCTCACTATGCTTCATTTCAAAGGATGTGGAGAGCTTTTGGTTTGAAATGAACTGTGAAACTATCTTGAGTCTTCTTCATAGATGAAATTGGATTCTTCCCAGCTCTCACCTGCTGTAAGGCTGCTGAGCAAGCTTCCTCCCGCACGAGCATTGCAATCTCTATGCCGCAGCAGGTAACATATTCTCACCTACAGTCTTTCCTTTATGCCTGGAATATCTCTGTTGAGAAAAGCTTAAGCTCAGGAGCAGTAACCAGCACATAAAGTGAATACCCAAACTCCTGTGAGGGATAAAAAAGGTGAAGGATGTGTTTGTTCTGATTCAAAAATCTTCTGTACCTGGATGGCCTTCTGAGCATCTTGGAGGAACCTTGTGTCCTCAGCAGCCTTCCCCCAGACTGGCACAGACTATTGCCTGCTGCAGGATTTTGTTGTCCTTCAGTGCTACCAGACCAGGCCTTTGCAGTGAATGAGTTGTTGCTGGGTTGGGCAGCTGCAGTAGTTGCAATTTTCTGTCGGGCATCTATTAATTTGGGGTGTTTGTGAAAGCTGCTTCACTGGTGTTCCAAGGTCTCTTTTCTCCTGTTCTGCTTCTCTATTTATTCAAGCCCTCAGGGAGTTTCCTAACTCCCTGAGAAGTGTATTTCTTCATCTCCCTCACTGATTATTTGCTCCTGCTAACAGAAGCTGATGGAATAGAACTGCTCATGCTGTCATGGGAAGCGTAAGTGAGATCCATAGCCTGTACTCTGAGTCACCAAATCCAGGTTGTGCTCCACTGGGATCCTATACAGCCTTTGCATTCCATCTACTGCCTTGCCATATGGATGAGCCCTGCTTCAAGAGATGCCATCTGTCTAACTATGCGCAGACATGTGCTCATGCTTTCTATTTTAAACATCTCCCCATTTTCAATGTTGTTTCACTTTTGGCATTGGACTGGTCACCTGATCGCTTGGAGTAGGTTTTATGAATTAGGCACTGGATGTGTTTTGCCAACAATCCTGCTGCACACTGATGGCAAAGACCTTTCTGTGAAGTGCAGCCAGCTATAACCCCTCTGTCTCCTGGGATCTTGTCTGGGCCCAGGGGATCAGAGAAGTGTTGAGGAAAAAGAGGATGCTGAGTGCAGTTCCTGGCAGTCTGGGAGACCTCTCCACATTGTGCCTACAGGATATACTCAGAAAGGAGGTCCCCACAGTCAAGCACTACCTGCTAGCATCCACACAGCTCAGACACTGGGACTCAATGGGCCCAAGGTAGCAACCAATTCTCCTGACTTAGGCAGTTAGAAGAGGTTAGTGGTCTAGGTTCAAAATTCATGTTGTACAATCCAAAATAGGTATTTTGTAGGTGGGCAGAAGGCAGCCTTTGACTTCTACCACTGCAAGACTAAACTTACTCTAAGAAATAAATGTATTTATTTATTCCCCTTCTTTTTACAAAATACATTTAAGGGGTTGGTTGGTTGGTTGGTTTGTTTTAAGGTAGTAAATGACTTTCAAATCACTGAAACTAAAGCAACCATGAGTGACCCACAGCATGGATCACCTCTGCAGCATACCTCTTGGTAGTCAGTTTTCCTTTAGATGAAAGCCTGCCACTGACATTTGTTGCACAACTCTCAGTGATTTTAGAAACAGCCAACATTTTACCTCCTTTTTCACCAAAATTTGCCAGAAAAAAAGCAACATTTCTTTGGCAAGAAATGTATTCCAAAACCTTCAGCTACATTTCTTCAGTGAAAATTCAAACAGAAAGATAAACATGCATGCCTCCTTCTCTCTCTGTTGGAAACTAACTGAAAATTGCCTACTGTAATGACTCGTAAGGTGCTCAATGCTGAATGTATTCAGCTGCTCTGGGGGACAGACTTTCTGCTGGAATAGCAGTAGTTAAGCCATAGGATATCAGTTGCATTTTTAGGGTGAAAACAGGTTTGTTGATGGAGTAGTTGAGATCTTTAGGAACATACATGGAACAGAAACAAAGCATCCAGAGGAAACTGTAAATGTCAAGAGAGAGCTCTTTTCTTTTGGCTAAGAATATAACTTTCTGGCCCTCCTCAACTGAGTGAAGTCTTTAGGTGATCTATCAGCTTGGGTATTACTAGAAAAAGAGAGCCAGCACACTGGGTTTTATTTTCTGGTTCAGGTGTATGATCCACTAGAATGTTTGTGTGGAAAAAACCTTTCTGTTTTTTTTTCACTGGAGTTTGGAGTTTTCAACCAGATCTTTAATTATGAAATGCTTTAAGGAATATTTGAAGTTTGGCCTGTAATTTAGGGGGGGAAATTACAAGTTATGTGCAAGTGTATTTGTTGCCTTTCCTTCCATCTGTTTTAACTATTCCATTTGCAGTGTGTTGTTAAATCTTTCCAAAGCAGATAGAGCACAGATCTAGCACATCGATGCTCCAGTGCTTTGAGAAACATGTCTCATCATTTTGATACCAAAAACAAGTATTCCAAATAAGATCATCAGTGCCAATGAACAGCATAGAGGCTTTGTGATTAATGCTGATGTACAGTATGTTATCAAAATATTACTGTTGTGTTGTATTTCTCAGAGTGAAAAGCAGCAGGGCTGACAAATGTTCTGCACAGCTCCATCAATTAAAACATGATGATTTTGCCTTGGTGGAACAATGATGGCAATGAGTAGAATTAAGTGCATGATTAAGAATCAATTTACTCAAACTTAAGGAGTCTCAGGCAGACACTTAAGCATCCGCCCAGTGGCAACTACTCTTGAAGTAATTTGCAACACAAAGAAACTAGCCTGCACACACTCCCTGGGACATTGTGTGCTATTGTACCTCAAGCTGGTACAGGCAGACAAAGAAATTCCCCACAGCTGGTATTGAGAGAGTGCTACAAGATCCTAGAGGATTTTGCGTTCTGATTTCGGGGGCAGAGCTGACATTCTTATGAATTACTAGGCTGGATTGTGTAGATCACTTTTGGGGCACAGTTTCTCTGTCTGCATATCTTCACCTCGGTATAGTTATTCCGTGTAGATATCTGGCTCATGAGTATGCAACTGAGCTACTTCTGAGTGCTGAACACATTCCTAACATGTTCCGCGGTGTGAAATCTTGCAGGTTGCAGCAAGACAATTCCCCAGACTACAGAGAGTCCATAGAGAAGAGATGAATATATTTTAGTCTTAAATCCTGCTCATGGATTCTCTGCTCTTTTGAGATGCACCCACCTGTTGCCATGGTTTCTGGTGCCAGTGGCATTTTTGTCTGTATTTGCCTTTTTTTCCCCAAAATATCTTTTGTATAATAGGATTCTGACTCCTTGTTCTGGACAGAGCTGTAGGGCGCAGAAAGATGAACCGTGGGGCCCAGCCGCACTTGGCAAACTAAATTTGTCCCTAGCAAGCCCTCTGGTGCACAAAGATGGCTATATTTTTAGCATTGTTGTTGATGCTGAAATACAATACTGAAAAGGCAGATTTTGTACCAAGACAGCTCTGTCTAAAGCTGAATGTAGAATTCATTTGCCATTGTAAAAGATGCACAGCTGGCCTGTGCCAACTGTGTTACTTTTTCACAGCTTTAGAATAGAATAAACCAGGTTGGAAGAGACCTTCAAGATCATTGCCAGTACCATCAACCAACACACCTAGGACCCTCTCTGCCTGGCTGCTCTCCAGCCACTCTGACCCCAGCCTGTAGCTCTGCATGGTATTGCTGTGGCCAATGTGCAGAACCTGGCACTTGGATGTGTTCAATCTCCTGCCCTTGGACTCTGCCCATCTGTCCAGCCTGTCGAGGTCCCTCTGCAGAGCCTCACTACCGTCCAGCAGATCAACTCCTGCCCCCAGCTTGGTGTCATCAGCAAATTTACTGATGATGGACTCAATGCCCTCATCCAGATCATCAATAAAGATGCTAAAGAGCACAGGGCCCAGCACTGATCCTTGGGGCACATCACTAGTGCCTGGCTGCCAGCTGGATGTGGCACCATTCACCACCACTCTCTGGGCTTAGCCTCCAGCCAGTTCCTAACCCAATGCATCCAAGCCATGGGCTGACAGCTTGGCCAGGAGTTTGCTATGGGGTTCGGTGTCAAAAGCCTTGCTGAAGTCCAGGTAGACTACATCCACAGCCTGCCCCACATCCACCAGGCAGTCACCTGATCATAGAAGGAGATCAGGTTGGTCAGGCAGGACCTGCCCTTCCTAAATCCATGCTGGCTGGGCCTGATCCCTTGGCCATCCTGTAAGTGCTGTGTGATTGCATTCAAGGTGACCTGTTCCATGATCTTGCCTGGCACTGAGGTCAGGCTGGCAGGCCTATAATTCCCTGGCTCATCCAAATGGCCCTGCTTGTGGATGGGCACCATGTTGCCCCAGAGCCCAAGAACAACCATGCTGCTTCATACCTTTTCGCAGAACCCCAGCAAAGCAGCATAGACCAGAATGGCTTCTTTCTAGCTCTGAATCAATTCACCCTACCTCACTTGTCAAAAACTTACAGTGAGTCAAACCATCTTTTTTTGTTTGTTTGTTTCAGAATTTTCTACCCTTACTTCACAGAACAGCAGGCAAGATGGATATCAATATTGACAGAGATCTCAGCCTGTGAACTCTCCCTGAACAGATCATAAATCTTCCTGCGCACGAGGAAGAGCTCTGATTCCCTATAGCTGCAGACACTTAGTGTAAGCAAGGTCAAAATTTAGCTTACTCCCTTTTCCAGTTCCTTTTTCACAATCATAGTAAATTAGAAATTGAATTATAGGTCTCATAAATATGTTATTTACCTCCTGACATGTAGCCTTGTCAGGATTTGCTGTGTTGCATTAAGATATTACTAACTCAGGGGTTTATGCTACAGCAATGCCACTGGCTAGAAACTCCCAATGGTGTAACATAGCCTCCAGACAGGATTTTTCTCTTATTTTAAATATATGTGGTAAAAGAATAAAAATTAGCTAGGGGGGGTGGGGGGGAACAGTTTTTAAAAACCCCAGACGGCTGTTGTTGCAGGTAATGTGCATTGCCACATCAGCTGCCTGTGCAGCACACAGAAGCCTGATGTCCTTCCAAGGACAGGCTCATTCAGAGCATACAAGAGGCTGGTTTACATCAATTAACGGGTGGAATAATGACAAATAGAGCAGGCCTGTCAGAAAGAAGAAGGGAAAATAAAACCATAGATGAAGGAGTCAGAATTTGCTGTGAAGACCATATCTTGTCAAATAACAGAAAAAAGATTTCCAAATATCCAAACTTCCAAAAATGAGAGTGCTGAAAGCACAAGAAGGCAGTGAAAGCAATCTGTAAGAGGGAAGAGGCAAACCCAAGGAACGTTAAGAAACCTGATCTCATCTTTAAGTAAACCTGATCTTACCAGTAGGAGAAGTGACACATTTATAAAGGACAGCTCACCAGCTGTGCCTATCTCAAAAGACAACCTGTTTCACATGTACATGGTGGTCTGCTGTGCAGCTGAACTTACTCATTTAATACATGCAAAAATTGCAAAGCCCTAGGGGCATGCTCAAAACTTTTCTGAATTAGTCACTGGAATTGATGAGGAGCGGTGGTCTTCTGAACAGACCTGTGACTAGGTAAAGGAGCAGGGAACAAAGGAGAGGGAAACAAGGTCACAAGGTGTTCTCAGTGCTGGTCAACAGCAGGCATTCTTCCAGGGCATGTTTACTCATCTAGTGGTGTGGACAGTGTGGATTGACAGGCTGAAACCAAAAGGCTGAATTGTTGTTAGAATAAACCTTTATTAGAATAAACCAAACCAGGTTGGAAGAGACCTTCAAGATCATCGTGTCCAACCCATCAACCAATCCAACCCACCCAAACAGCTAACCCATGGCACCAAGCACCCCATCAAGTCTCCTCCTGAACACCTTCAATGACAGCGACTCCACCACCTCCCCGGGCAGCCCATTCCATAGCGCAATCACTCTTTCTGTATAGAACTTTTTCCTAACATCCAACCTGAACCTCCCCTGGCACAGCCTGAGACTGTGTCCTCTTGTTCTGGTACTGGGTGCCTGGGAGAAGAGACCATCATCAGCCTGTCTACAACCTCCCTTCAGGTAATTGTAGAGAGTGATAAGGTCTCCTTATCCTTGATCCTTTCTGCAGTCAAACAGCTGTATTAAATTACATATTTCCTCCTTCTTGTCATCCACTTAGCAGGCAGTATGCAACATGCCAGCTCCCTAATGACAGCATTGCTTCAAGCCACAGCTGGAAGAGCCTGCTGTGAATGCTAGCTTTCCTGAATAGGTATCTCTAACAAGCAAAAACATCACCAGTTGTGAGGAGAATAGGTAGGTAATGTGTGCAAAATGATGTTTCAGCCTTATAATATTCTATTTCTGACTCTGTCCAGATATTAGCTGGCAAGGAAGCATCTCCACAGTCTGACTCATAAACACCTGCACTTCAAATAACAGAAATCCCTTTCCCACAGTGTGTTCAAGAGAGCATTCCAGTCCCTGCTGCTTGAGCAGTTACTGATCGGGACAGCACTGGCACCACATGCTTGCTGAGGCACTTCAGAAGAGGTCTGTTGGTCCTGGCTCAAAACAGGGAATTAAAAGCCATGTCACAAATGTAGAAGAGCCACCAAAATCTTGTTTTAAAAGAAGCCTGGCTTGGTTTGATTTTACCTTCAAAGCAAGTTACTGAGCTGGGTCTTATGTCATCATCTTCTGTATCCTGTGCAGACATCTTTGTCCATTTTGATGCACCCTACTGCCTATAGAACAGCTTCCTACTCCAACAAGTACCCACCTACAAATGTGCCTAATCTAATGAATCCCAGGCTGTGAAGGTTATTTGCAAGACTACACTATTGCACTGCAGTCTCAAACACTAAATACCTCCCTTGCACCTGACACTCTGCAAGACACTGCTGTTCTCAAAGCCACATACCTGGATTAACACTTGAGACAAGGGGAGAGAGAGGTTTTGCTCATTCCCAGGGAGAAGAGGCTGAGAGAGATCACAAGCACTGCATCCCTGCCAGCATGGTGCCAGTCTTCACAGGAAGTGACATAGGGACAGCTGAGGAGCCAGCACACAGGGTAGGCGCTGGTGTTGCCGCACAGCTGTAACCATAACGACTACAGAGGAGATGCTGAGACACCAACTCAGAAGGCCATTGCATCTGCTTCTGAGCAGAAAACCTGTTCCATCCTTCACAGTAAAGAGGAGCTAAAGGAAAGGATGGCTTCAAATAAACAGTCTGCCAGTCAGAGTATTTCAGTCAGAATTTTTTTTCCTGAGTAGGTGATACTCACAGCCACAGTGAAATGTGCCAGTGTTGGCAGCTTCTCATTTAGGAAAAACATTATATTGTGATGCAGAAAAGTCCAGCATTAGCATTTTTTAAAGTAATAGTGAAAAATAACAATTAATAAAAGCATACTTTGATGAAAAGCTGAAATCTGAAATGAATGTTTTTGTCTCCCCCAACCCAAGCCAAAGAATCTATCTAATTTCGTAGGAAAAGGTGAAACCTGAAAGGAAATGTGTCTCCCCCAGTCAAAGCCAAGCAACTGAGCTGATTCAGTCATTTTTTGAATGGTTGTTGCTCTTCTCTGACTTTCTAGTGTTGTGGTGGTGGTTATTATAATAATGATATTAATTGATAATTATTAAGAGCACCCTCCCTCGTCACAGATGGGTGTCCAGGTTCTCCCTCTCACCAGGAGAGCAGGGAGAGCAGTTCTGACCTCCAAATGTGGAAATTATCTCATTTCATCGTGGAAATTATCTTATTTTTAGCCATCCAAAGCTCAGACATATAATGGAATTTTGTCATCTGACTTCCTCTGCAGTTGATGAAGGAGAATCAGGCACCTTGAAGTGTAATTCAACCTACCAGCTTTAAACCCTTGTCTTGAGATGGAAGGCATCATCCTTCTGAAGGGTGAATCCTTTCTCTTGTCTGGAGAAGGGACTCAGTAACTGATATGCCTAAACACCAAGTCTTTGGATGTCTCATCCTTAACCTTCAAGTCCCACGCGCTGAAGTTAATAAACAGATCTCTTGCTCTCTTTCTGTGCCAGTCTTTGTAGCTATACCTGGACGTTGTTCTTTACAGAAGAGTCTAACAGGCAAAGAAGAAAAGTATATGAGAGAAAAAAAACCACAATAAAATAGAAAGGGAAGGCAGCTGAAGAGCCTGCAGGCTGCAGGCTTACAGCAAGTCCTGCTGCCCTCCTGCGAGTCCCTGCCAGCAGGCAAGAAGCAGAGACGACAGCAGCCACACCTCTCCTTCAAACCTGAGGTTCTGTGCTGGTTGCAAACCCTCAGCCTGGAGATTCTGAATAGTTTACAAGTCATAGCTCTGTGTTTCCTTAACCACTAGTCTTCATATGTAGCAGCTGATTTTATTTGGCAGCCCAGAATTTAGACAGTCTATCATTCTCTTGTAGTCAGTTAGATGCGCTTGGCTGATGCTGCAATGGGACACGATTCCTGAATACATTTACTGACATGTATCAGTGAAAACAAGAGCACCTGGATGACCTTTGCAAGGGATATACTACTTACAAAGTTGTAAAGTCTGTGGCCAGGGCTCTTCTCTATATACCTATCCTACTGTCATCTTGAATAGTCTGGAGTTTTGATAAGGGAGGATGGTAAATACTCCAAAGCTTTCTTGTCATTAACATGAAGTCCCTCTGTTGAGTTAGCCCATGACACAGCTTCCACAGCTCCAGAGCCAAGTGCTGGCTTACCCCAGTTTCAATTACACTTGATACTGATAAAGGGTACTGCTCTTGTTTCCAAAAGCTCTGTTCTGTCCTGAAGAGAGAAATTCACAATAGTGGTCATCCACACTGCTGCTCATCTGACTTTCATTCTTTCCTGTTTCAAGGCAGGCTCACAAGAGCTGGCTTTCAAAGTGTTTATTTACAGTGTATCTTGGGAAATGTGTGATTCTTTAGTAAAGTTCCTGCTATTCCCATCAGGTTTAGTACTATATTCTGTAACTTTCATCCCTTATAATTATCAACAGCTACAATTTTCACATCTCAAAATGTATTGCATTTCTCTACACCTAAATATTCTCCCACCAGTAAGGTACCAGCAGTATTGCCCCTGGTGTTCCATAAATCTATCTCCCTCTATAATTCTGAGGCAATCAAACACATTTACACTACAATAAGCTTTGCCCACTTAGTGGCCCCAACTGTGAGAAACGAGCTCACTGCTAGGTAAACAGTGCTGGGTGCAGAGCAGATTCGCTGGAGGCACCATAACAAGAGTTGAGCTTATATAGATGTAAAACTTATACATATTCATAAACATCTCCACAAATCCCTTTACATTTCCCAGCAGGCTCCCACCCTCATCCCCCTCATTCCCAGTCCTGCTCTGCGGTCAGAGCTGGGACAAAGGTTTGCACTCTTGACCTGTCCAGTCTCAGACAACTCGAGGCCTCACCCTCCCTCTATTTCTCTCCCAATACACATCCTACACAACACAGACTGCAACCAGCCAATCAGTGTAAGGATGGAACCCTGCACCCACCAGCACCCACCTTCCCCCTGTGAAAGCCAAATATAGCGATTTTTCACACAACCAAAGGGATTAAAAGTAACTGGTGTCTTTACAAAGGAAGAATTGTCTGAAGAAGGATTGGGAGAGGAAGGGGGGAACCAGGCAGTCCCCCTTATCTGTGTGCATAAACAACAAAGGGGCATCTGCAGGATACCCTTACATTAAACTCAAGGTAAATCAGCGGGAGACTGTTGGGAGGATGACAAGACACTGAACACAGCCTAAACTTTTAGACTACTAAATATTAACTTCTCCACCCAAAGTCGTGAAGAACCTAATTTAAATGAGCATACAGTGTATGTAGTAGGGGGGTTGCATGTGAAGGGAGGTCGTGTGATAGGTTATGACCGTTTTAGGCTGTGCCTTTAAGAAAGGGCAAGACTGTAAATTCTGAGTACCCTAGCCTATAGGGAAAGGGAGAGGGAAATTTGTGGCTGGGAAGTTAGGATAAAAAGAGACCTGTGACTCCCAGCACATTGAGAGTTACCACCAGGAATTGTCTTGTGGACTCTTCCTTTATTCAAATAAAGCCTTACTAAACTCCTTTGTCTCCATTGTGAATAGGAACTTCTAAGTAAGGCTAAGTAAGGCTGGAGAGCAGCCAGGCAGAGAGGGACCTGGAGGTACTGGTCGATGGTAGGCTGAACATGAGCCGCCAGTGTGCCCAGGTGGCCAAGAAGGCCAATGGCATCCTGGCCTGCATCAGGAACAGTGTGGCCAGCAGGAGCAGGGAGGTCATTCTGCCCTGTGCTCAGCACTGGTTAGGCCACACCTCGAGTCCTGTGTCCAGTTCTGCGCCCCTCAGTTTGGGAAAGATGTTGAGTTGCTGGAAGGTGTCCAGAGAAGGGCAACAAAGCTGGGGAGGGGTCTGGAGCACAGCCCTGTGAGGAGAGGCTGAGGGAGCTGGGGTTGCTTAGCCTGGAGAAGAGAAGGTTCAGGGGTGACCTTATTGCTCTCTACAACTACCTGAAGGGAGATTGTAGCCAGGTGGGGGTTAGTCTCTTCTCCCAGGCACCCAGCACCAGAACAAGAGGACACAGTCTCAAGCTGTGCCAGGGGAGGTTTAGACTGGATGTTAGGAAGAAATTCTTCCCAGAAAGAGAGATTGGCCATTGGAATGTGCTGCCCAGGGAGGTGGTGGAGTCACCATCCCTGGAGGTGTTTAGGAGGAGACTTGATGGGGTGCTTGGTGCCATGGTTTAGTTGATCAGATGGTATTGGGTGATAGGTTGGACTTGATGATCTCAAAGGTCTTTTCCAACCTGGTCTGGTCTGGTCTGGTCTGGTCTGGTCTATTCTATTCTATTCTATTCTATTCTATTCTATTCTATTCTATTCTATTCTATTCTATTCTATTCTATTTCTAAGTAGCGAGAGAATTTTTCCATACACAACTAATAAAGTGTTGCTGTCTCTTCTGTACTGTTTTGTAATCAAACACATACAATAATGTTGCTCAGACCACTTTAAGCAACAAAAGCCAGGCACCACTTCAGCAAGTGTGTACTATTTGAAGATTTGTGCAAGTCCTCTCCTGGCAATTTATTCTCTGCACTCCCAGGAGGTTGTCACTGCCTGACCCAAGTGGTGAAATTTTATATTAGTGCTTCCTGATAGGTATCTGTTTCTGAAACAAATCCAGGGGCCTTACCCACTTTAAAAATACCTTTTATTCTGCAGCCAAAGAATGTGTCACTTCTCAAAGCCTTGGCTTATGCGTTTGCTCTTTCATGTTATGTAAAACACTGCTCTCCAGAGAGACTACCCACAGCAGTTCCTGTGCCTTAGTGCACTGTGCAGGCTATGACTAGCAGGACTGTGAAAAAAACAAACAACAAACGAGTGGAAATGCAGTGACTGTTTTTTTCCTTTCTGTTTCTGTCTACAGATGACCTGCACAACTGCACAAATGAAGGATGGAAGCCCAGGGACTGCTTTTTCCCCCTAATCTTTATTCCTCATGGTGTTCCTCTTCATTTCACTCCCTGGTTTCAGTGAGATGCGCAATCTCTTTTTATTTCTTATTACACAGCATTTCTGTAGGCTGATAAACATCTGCTGGATATTTTCTGTGCCAAAGGAGATCATAGCAGTGATGGGGAAGAGTTTAGTTCTTACAAAATAAATGAGACTTTATGTAAATAAAGCATGGTTGAAGCCTCCAGGCTGCAAGGTGCTATCCAAATAACACAGCATCGCCCACAGCCTCAAGTGCTGCTTAAAGAAAATCAGGGTTAAGTGTTGGTTTAGATGTGCATTTCAATTAGGGTTAATAGTCCCACTTTCTGTGAGTCATGCAAAGCCATTTGTCTGGGGGTGAGGCAACAAACACGTGAGTTTTGCCTCCAAGACATATATGTTTGAGGGGATCGTTTTGCGCAGGAGCCCGATGTTAAAAGGAAAAGACTTACACATTGTCTGCGTGTCTGAAAAACACACCGGAGCAGACAAAAGCTGCTTCTCAAAGAGTTCTTCTGAAATGCAATCAAAATAAGGTGGTGAAAACTGTGTCTCTTCTTAGAAGAGGAAGCATAACATATAATATTTTTCCTTTGGCCCTGCATATTGCTATGTGTTCGTTCCTAAATCCTTCAGTTTTCCTCTTTTCCTTTTATTTTATTCTCTCTGAATGGCTTTCTTATGTAAGGATTTTACTTTGATGCATGCAAACCCTCTGGTTACTGTAGTTCAGTGATAAATGACCAGGGAGGCAGAACTGCCCAAGGATGGGGCAGCAGCTAGATTGGGCAGTAGTGTTTGCCTCCCTTTTGCAGTATGGGGAATCAAGGTGTCATGGAAGAATTTAGAGACAGATCCTGGAACCCTATGTCAACTGGTTAAAACTATGTAAATATGTAGGGCTTGATATTGTTTGTTAGGTGATAAAGACATGCACTGGTTTAGACACCAGAAGTAGAAAGAAGAAATCCTGTGTTCTGAAGGACTGGTAAGAGCAGATTCCATCAGGATGAGTTTCTGAGTACTGCCTCAGCTGCGTAACAACTGCATCTGACTCATACAAACAGACCATCATGATGAGGGAAGACTTAAATAAGCCCAACTTATTACAAATAGAAATCTGTGGTGGCAATAGCTTTCAAAGGGAGTTGATATTTCTATCACCTTTGAAGGACTCCAAAGCAAAAGAGCATTTGTGTCTGAGTTACACAGTGTGCAACCATGAGAGACAGTAAAAATGAAAGCATGTGGGTAAGTGAAAGGGTGCAGGGCTTGTGCTGAGGAAGGAGATTGCTGTCCAAGCAGTCCTGAGCTAGAAGCAAAAGTCAACCCGTGCTTAGCTGGGGCCCTAGGATACGTTATGGTGGCAGTTTTAGCATCCCAGTTTGGGCTCTGGTACACTGGCTCACTGTACCTTAACTCGGTGTCTGAAAGCATAGCACACATACTTTTCCAGGTTGTTTGTAGAAGTACAGATACATCAAAAGCAACTTTTAATCTGTTTTGATGCTTGCTACTCCTGGGAGAAGAAAGCACTTTATCCAGTGTTAGAAAATATGGTTAGAACCAAAAAGCTTCACTCTGCAACTCTCTGGAACAATTACTGTTGCAGCTTGTTAGATGGTGACCTCAATTTCCAGGGGAAGCAACAGCAGTGTAGAAGACTCACACAGTGCTGGATTGATCTGCCTTGCAAATTTGAGTTTTCCTTCTCGTTATTTACATTGCCCATGCGTGCTGGTGTCATGAGTACACAGTCAGAATCCTGCCAAGTGCACCAGTTTGTCTCAAATCCTGATTTAGGATCTTGCTGACTATGCCAATTTGCTGTGGATCAGCCATTTAGATCAGTGAGAGAATCACCATCACAGGTATGGCAAAAGTGATTTTAACATGATGTTGTAGAAGTGCAGCTTACCAAAGTTCAATGGCAGAGTTCACTCTATTACTACATGGAAGGAACACACAAAGGTTAATTGAATTAGAATTGAGCTAGAATGATTTATACAGAGACACAAAAGGGTAAGGAAGACCTTTCCATTGGGTTACAAGGCTCAGAATGGACCCTCTTGCTTTCTAAACTCCTTTTTCAAGAGAGTTGGATCTAGATTTAGTCCCAGCCTTAGTCTACAGTTAATGTCTACAAGGTTCTATGTGTAAAGTTTGTAACAATTAATATTGAGCAACTACATGGATTAGCAATGTTTCATCAGTACTAACTGAACTTGCTATCAGTCACTTACCAAGGATTTGTTCCACATAAGAGGTCCCTCGGCCTTGGGTAATGAAGGATCTCTTACTCTCAGCTCAGGAATCTCAAACCTTCAGAAGTGTCCTGGCTCAGAGGAGAGTCATCTCATGTGCAGTCCAGTTTCAGTTCAGGAAGAACTCAAACTAGGCTCATCCAACAATTCATCAGTAGTAAAAGGTCTGTCTGCCTCAAGGAGCAACCTTGAGAGGTGTTTCAGCTCAAGGGGTCATGAAGCCACCGTGCTGAGCAGGGAGAGCCCAAAGAAGACTCACTTAGGCTGTCATATTTATGGAACAAAGTGTTTGGCTTGTGCTCAAATTACAAACAATGGGAAAGATAAGCTCCAAGTGGCTTGTACCCACAATTTTCTTTGCTCCTTGATAAATGAGTCTGGGAAACGCCACCCACTATTTGTGTGTTAATTGCACGATGGATGGTCTGAGCTCATACACACTGATGTCTTGCTGCTCCTTTCTGGGTTTCCTGGGGGAGTTCTTGGCCCAGCTATGGCTTAGGCCCTTACCTCCTTTGGAGCTGTACCGGATTTCTGCTAATTTGATTAAGGGGTTGAGAGCATTCATCTCAGCTGGTGCCTTCATTTGTTAATGCTCCATTGCAGTCCTATCCAGAGTTAAGGAAAACTGGCAGCACAGACTGAAATTAATTCACTCAGTGGAGACAGAAAATAAATAAATTTCAAGTCCTTCCTTGCAGGCTTGTCCCCATACTTGTATTACTGTTCTAGCACTGCAAATGATTACTGCATGTATCAGCTGGGGGGTTTTATTGGATCTTAGTAAGAAACTGGCAATTCAAACAGGCTCATGAGCATTTGGACATGTACACAAATCGCATACACAAATTTAACTACCTCTCTCTTGGCATTCCAGCTTGAGTTTGTCATCTGGCACCAACAACCTGCTTGAAACATTTCAGCAGTGCTTGATTGCTTCCTTCCTTTCAGTACAGCACTAAACCTGAGTTTTTATTAACTTTAACTTCATCTAGGCATCACTTCCTCCCTCCCCCCCCCCCCCCCCCCCCCCCCCCCCATTGCATTTTATCTATTTTAAACCGCTTAAAATCACCCAGCCGAAGATTTTTGGCAGCAGGATTTTAATGAGCAACACCAATTGCTTCCATGTCAACTATTATTAAACTTATGTGTCCTTTTACTTGGTTTTTAAAGCCTGGTTAGGTGCAAGTTCATTTAACAGCATTTCAAATCAAATCAATTGATTGTAAGGTTTTCCAGTTAGAATTAATTACATTCAAGACAACGTAGCTAACAGAAGAAAGAGCACAGATGCAGCCATTAAATGATATTTCTTCATTAAATGAAAATTATTCCATTCTACTTTCTGTCAAAAGGAAAGATTTTCTCCATTCACTCTGGTTTCATCTGGTGTAGTTAAAGCAGCAGATTTCATATCTTACCATTACTACCTGAAGAAATGTAATGCTTGTCATGGTCTGCCTGTAAAGGGGCAATGGCATTTTGTGCAAGGTTCTGGGTTTGGAAAACAAAGATATTTCTGACAGTGTTGTAAAATATCAAAAGCTACATGTACAATTGAATCTGATTCCATGATTTCACATCTGGCCAGACTGTTAAACTGCAATGCAGACTATGCAGATGTTCTCATCAGATTGCCTTGTTTTGCCATGAGAAATCACAGAATGGTTTGGATTGGAAGGGACCTCCACAGGTCATCCAGTCCAACCCCCTCTGAGGTCAGCAGGGACATCCTCAACTAGATCAGGTTGCCCAGAGCCCTGTCCAGCCTCACCTTGAATATCTTCAGGGATGGGGCCCCAACCACTTCCCTGGGCAACCTGCGCCAGTGTTCCTCCACCCTCATGGTGCAGAACTTGTTTCTAACATGCAATATAAATCTGCTTCTCTCCAGTTTGAAGCCATTGTCCCTGGTCCTGTCCCTGCAGGCCTTTGCAAACAGTCTCTCTCCATCTTCCCTGTGGTCCCTTTCAGGTACTGGCAGGCTGCTATTAGGTCTCCCCAAAGCCTCCTCCTCTCCAGACTGAACACCCCCATCTTCCTCAGCCTGGCCTCATGGCTTTTTTCTTGTCTTGAAGGATTTATCCTCAGCGTAGTTAAAATCTGACAACCCTGATGTTGTCCACTGATTGAAGCACCTACTGTGCCTGAATGAACAGTATGGAATCTGGGAGGACTTTGTTTGGTGGAAACCTTTTGGCCAAGAGTCATGTAGGACTATTGTGGAGGTTCTCAAGCCAACACTGTGTCCTTTCTCCCATCACAAAATCAGACATGCATTTGTGAGCTGGCTGAACACAGATATCCCCCATTACATAGAATATTCTTGCTTTGAATGGGGCAAAGCAGACACAAATCAGAATACAAGATCTCTTGAAATCACCCATTCACCTTCACTGTTTATTTAAATGATCATGCTCCTTGTGGGGCTGTTTTCCTGCTCTGGGTATGGTTCAGGAATTTCCAAGAATATCTGCAGACAGCTTCAAAACTCAAACCAGGGGCAAATAACTGTCAACACTGTCCAACATAAAGTTTTGGGACCTCAAAGGGTTTAGGATTCAAAAGCTGTTGAAGGATGTGGGTACTCAAGCAGAAGGATGACATTTCAATCCTGCTTACTATCCATATCATCAGTACAGGATAATTAGGCAATTCTCTGCTCACAAATCTATTTTCTGTCAAGTCTAATCATAACATTAAGTCAGTATTTTTGGTGTCTTCTGTAACTTCTGCTTTTGAAATCATGCAAACAGCTACAACTCCCATTTTATCATCTAGCCTTCCTCATTGCTAAGAAAATCTGGACAGTCTGTGACTCCTTAAATAGGTAGGGAAGAATTAAAAAATAATCCATGTCCTTATTTGTAAAACATCCTTAAAGTGGCTGGGACTCTGATCAATGTATTCTGCATATCTGAGTTCAGCCCAGGGCTTAGGCACATAACAGTAGACAACGATGATTGAAGATGGTATCACTCCTGGCTACCACATGCTTTATTCCAAGACAGTAGGCTGTAAAATTCATGCAGGATCACTCTTCTAGCAGAGTCGAACACTTCAGAGGACAGGTCAGGCCACCAGGCTTCACACAGAAATGATTAACAAGTGCTCACGTGGCTGCAGACTGTGATGCTGGCACACAAGTGCAATCAGAGGGCCGAGAGCAAGCAGCTGCAGAGTACAAGTGTCAGAAAGGAGCTCTTCCCTTCTGTGTGCTGCTGCAGTAGTGAGCCCAAGAAGCCTGAAATTAGACACAGAAATAAAAGCAGGGTCTGAGAATTTGCAGGAGGTTTTTTTTTCTTTTCATAGATTCATAGAATGGTTTGGGTTGGAAGGGATCTTAAAGTTCATCCAGCTCCAACCCCTCTGCCATGGGCAGGGGCACCTCCCACCAGCCCAGATTGCTCAACACCTCATTCAACCTGGCCTTGAACACCTCCAGAAAGAGGGGCATCCACAGCCTCCCTAGGCAACCAGTGCCTCACCACCCTCACTGGAAAGAATCTCTTCCTAATCTCCAGTCTAAATCTTTTCTCCTCAGCTTCAGTCCATTCCCTCTTGTCCTGTTGCTACTAGGCCTTGTAAAAAGTCCCTTTTCAGATTTCTTGTAGGCTTCCTTCAGAGCCTGGAACAGCTACAAGGACTCCCCAGAGCCTTCTCTTCTCCAGACTGAACAGCCCCAACTGTCATAGTCTGTCCCCACAGGGAGAGTGCTCCAGCCCTCTGATCATCCTGTGGCTTTCCTCTGGACCCACTTCAGCAGTTTGATGTCCTTCTTATGCCGGGGACATCAGAATTGGGTGCAGTACTCCAGGTGGGGTCTCACAAGAGCAGAGCAGAGAAAGAGAATCACTTCCCTCATCTTTCTGGTCACACTTCTTTTGATGCAGCCCAGGACACAGTTGGCCTTCTGGGCAGTGAGTGCAAATTGCTGGCTCATGATGCTCTCATCAGCTGACAGCCCAAAGTCCTTCTCTTCAAGACTGCTCTTCAAGACTGCTCTTGAGCCACTGCTCCCCCCACCTACATTTGTGTTTGGGATTTCACTGACCCATGTGTAGGACCTTGCACTTAGTCTTGTTGAATATGAGGTTGGACTCACCTTTCAAGCCTGTCCAGGTCCCTTTGGATGGATCCTTTCCCTCCAGTATGTCAACTGGGCCACACAGCTTGGTGCCATCCATAAGCTTGCTGAGGGTACGCTCAGTTCCACTGTCCAGATTGACAGCAAAGCTCATCATTAGCTTACTTAGGGATATACAAAACAATGTTCAGAAGAGAGCTCATTTCTGAGAACAACGTGCTTACATCTGATCCTTCAGCTGAGCAGATTCCTGTGTAATGTTATGTGCTGTACCTTCATAACTATATGGTGATAAATGAGTTTGCATGCTGATAAAGGGAGTTCTGGAAATTTTGATACCTGAACACGTACTGAGCAGTTTCACAGCTCCACACTACACCTCAGTGCTGCACAACACATTTGTTCGTGTTCCATTACTGAATGATTTGGGGGAAAAAATTAATACCTCCTTAGGAATTTATATTGTCATTACAGTCAGCGTGGTAAGACTGATTTGCTCCAATGAACTCTCTGTAGGAGCTGAAAAGAAGACACTAAAAGGTGTGAAGAGCTCATCAATATGGAGAGATTGACACCCATGATAGGATTGAACAGTTGCATGTAGTGGACATGAGATACACTTTGCCAATATCTGAATGTCTTCAGCATCTCTTCCATAAGCAGTCAGCAACTCTGTTTTGAAGTGTTTCCCATGAGTGTAATTAACTGTAGTGATGGTTGACAAGGTTGGACCTGAATGTTGCCAGATTAAAGTCACATATCTAAGGTCTAAGCTACACATTTCTGCTCTCTAAATGGAATAGAATGACATCTGAGAGCAACTCATCACATTCAGCTTAGGCTCATCTTAGGGATGGCAGAATTGCCTCAGGAGCTGTGTATCTCCTTTGCCTCTGAGGAAAGCCTTGATCAGTGGGTTAAACATCACACTTTGTTTCTCATCCTTCTAGTGTTATTTAAGTCACTATTGTGGATTACGTTTCTTGCTTGGTTTCAAATGGTCAAGCTTTGTGACTTCCTGCAGGCTTTGGTTTGGTCTGTTTTAAGGAACACAATTATGGCAGACTTTATTTTGGAGAGTCACACTTAAATCCTCCTGAGAGTGAATATGGTAAATTCTCCAACAGATAGCAACGAAATGTAACTTAAGAGAAACTGAAAATACAGGAACTGAACAATGGCTGCAATTAGGTCAACTTCATTGCTGTGAGAGCATTGTTATTATCACCGTATTATTATTATTATTTTGACTTAGATCAAAGACTAAGGGAAGAAGGGGAAAAGTGAAAGGAATGTTTGACTATAACAATCAGCTTAACAGGGAGAGGAAATAAACACAAAACCAAAGCTCCACCAAAACAAAAAAGCAACCATCTGAAAAGACAATTACTTATACAGTTCAAAACAAAAATAGCACACTCTCTCATATTCTGTCGTGAAGAACATCTCTGCAACACCATCATGCTCCCAGAGCTCAGCCAGGAGGAACCTACCCAAGCTGGACATAGGTTTAAGAGGCAGAAGCATCATTTCACAGCACGCCTTGGAGTGTGGTAGAGTGCAGAAGCAATCTGTCACCTCCCTTCTTGTCGCAGAGGTTTCTGTGAAACTTCATGAGCATGATGAATGCTTGAAGAGCAACGAACAGGTACATTTACCTTGTAGCCATTGCAGCTTAGATTCTATTTAGCACATTCTCAAAGCCAGGGCAATTTCAGAAGCCTGCAAGTATAAGTTACACAGGAAAGGCACTCAGTTCCCTCCTCACTTTATACTCTCTTAAATGCTTCTTCTCAGCCTGGCAAACTTGGAATGTCCTCCCAGATAAATTGCTAGAACATCTGTATGTGGATAACAGACGCTTTGCAAAGGGGTCGTGCGAAAGTGCAAGCAAAGGTCTCTATCCACGAGCTCTTTGCGATGAGAAGGAGGTTGTAAGAACAGAGCCCTGCAAACCCGAAGTGGACAGCAGGAGGCCATCAGCGCAGTGGCCATCACAGTGGCTATGGCTTTTCTTGCTCACCTCTCATGGGTGCTCCCTCCTACAAACCTTAGCTGAAAGAGAATCCTTGAACTGAATCATTCTCTAACTTCCACTAACTGCTGGCTATCTCTCACTAAACTGGCATGGGAACCTTGCCACTCTGCTCATAGGCAAGCATCATGCAAAACCTCTCTCTCTTTTGCCTTGTCTAAGTCTCACTGCTCTTTTGCCTTTACTGAGTCACATACTTGGGCTTGGTTTAGTTTATTTTCCTGCTCTGCCAGTTAACAGTCAAATATGGCTGTTCCATTTCGAAAGACCTTTCAAGCTCCTTGCAAATATTTCTTCCAAAGGTTAATAGGACCTATTAGAAGCTGTGCCAATAACTGACTAGGACTTCAATTACAAAGTCTGTATTTTCTTCTCCATGGCTCTATCTCTCCTGGTCTCTTGGTTCAAGGAGTCTACATCTTCTGCTGAGCTATGAAAGACTGCTTTCCAAGACCAATGATTTTAACTCCCACTTCTGTTCTTTTCAAATGAAAAGATTAAAATCTTCTCAGCGTCTTCAGGAGGGTGGGTATTTTCTGTGTCATATTCAATACATTGGCATGGCTCTTTTCCAGCTCTTGTTCCTGGGTCAGGATGCTGTTGCCTGCACCAATATTTTTGTTTAACAATATCTTTGTTTAAAACACTGAAGGAAATGCAGCATGGGACTCATCACCATTTTTGCTCATCTTGACTTGAAGGCCTAGCTCCATGGCAGAGTACTGAACAGAAGAACTGGGTCTGTTTCATTGCAGTTGGACAACCAGGGCTATGGCAGAGCCAAGAGGTGTTGATGTCAATGGACTCTGCCACCTCTAAGCAGAGTGGTTTTCCACAACAAACTGTAAAGGTCCAGAAAGGATTTTGGCTTGATTTTCAGCTAAGACATTTATAGTGCTTAGTTTGCAAGAGTGTTTTCTTCCCTGGCTGTCCTAACTGTTGGCACTAGAACTGGAAATTGATAACAAAGGCATGTTATTGACATAGGTGATATGTCCAGATCCACTAAGAATTTATGCACCTTAAAACAGCTGAGAATCCAGGACTCAAGCTCAGTCATGAGCATAGAATCACAGAATCCTAGAATTGTGAGGGTTGGAAGGGATCTCAAGGATCATCCAGTTCCAACCCCCCTGCCATGGGCAGGGACACCTCACACTACAGCAGGTTGCTCATAGCCACCTCCAGCCTGGCCTTCAAAACCTCCAGGGATGAGGCTTAGGAGGAAGTTCTACACAGAGAGTGATTGCCCATTGGAATGGCCTACTGGTGGAGTCACCATCACTGGAGATGTTCAGGATGAGACTGGATAGGGTGCTTGGTTGCATGGTTTAGTTGATTAGGTGGCATTGGATGATAGGTTGGACTCGATGATCTTGAAGGTCTCTTCCAACCTGGTCTGGTCTGGTCTGGTCTATTCTATTCTATTCTAGTTTAAAAGCAAGATGCAAACAAACCAACAAACCTCTAAAAACCAATCAACCAATCAAAAAGCAAATATACACAACCAGTTTAGTCATCACATCAAGGGAAAGTTTGGACATATAGTCCTCATGTAATCAGTGCAGAAATTTGTTCTCAAATGAGAGCAAAGGCAGGTCAGAGCTTAAAAGGGAGAGGAGGAGGCATTATCCTAACCTCTCCTGCTGCATCCAGTTCCTGCATATGAGTAGCATTTCTGAAAACAAAATTTGACCCTTATATTTGAGAACCCAACCCTCTGAGCCCTGAAAGGAAAGTTCCAGTGTAGAGATAGCCAGCAACACTAAGGGCTGGTGTGTCCAAGAAAGGGGGGGGCAAAATTCCTCTTCTAGCCACAGCAGCAGCTGAGGGAGGGGAATCCATTGTCCAGGAAGGTTCAACCCATAGCAGAACCTCCTGTAAAAAGCTGATGATCTCCCCATGCTTAGCACCTCAAAGGACTCTCTGAGTGATGGAGTATCACAGTATCACAGTATCACAGTATCACTTAGGTTGGAAAGGACCTCGAGGATCGAGTCCAACCTATCAACACAGACCCCATGACTAGACCATGGCACCAAGTGCCACGTCCAATCTCCCCTTGAACGCCTCCAGGGTCGATGACTCAACCACCTCCCTGGGCAACCCGTTCCAATGCCGAATGACTCGCTCGGTGAAGAACTTCCTCCTCACCTCGAGTCTGAACCTCCCCTGGCGCAGCTTGAGACTGTGTCCCCTTGTTCTGAAAATGTACTGAAATGCTGAAGGACCAGAAGTCACTTATCAAGCTGCTGCTTCCCTATCATTTCTGACCTCCCTGCTCCTGCTGGCCACACTATTCCTAATGCAGGCCAGAATGCTATTGGCCCTCCTGGCCACCTGGGCACACTGCTGGCTCATATTCAGTAGCTGCACTCCCCTTGGTTTTGTTTCTTTTTGCAATAAACTCAGGGAAGCAGAAAGGCACTAAGCTGTAAGCAGGCATCCACGTAATTTCTAATGGCCCAAAGCTGCCAACAGGAAGCATGAAAAGAATGTCCTCTCAGCATGAAATGTTCACATTTGGCAGAAGGGCGTCCCCAAGCACTCTATCAACAGAAAAGCCTGTGTGTGGAAAGAAAAGGTCCCAAGTTTGGGTTCACTACTAACAGGCACTGCAAGCTTTCTCTTGTCTTTCTGCAGGGAGAAAGGACCTTTACTAAAGTTTCCATGGAAGAAACAAGCACTTTTGTCTCTGGAAGAGCATCTAAGACCACCTGACCTGCCTCTGAGCTGAAGGTCTGGGGAAGAGCAAGGAGAGTGTATATTCAGAAGGAGATTTTAAAGCTAGCTAAGAAGGTAGCAGTGTTTGTCCTCCTGCATAAGCAAATCTCCCCTTTTCCTCTTGAGTCCCACATGTCACTGTTATCAGCTCAGCTGTTTTCAGGAAACAGAGCACATTGAAAGCACATCTGACATTCTGTAAAAGGAAAGGAGTTGGATGGAAAGGCTTAGAGTGGCTCAGCACGTGTGTTGTGACTGTGCCTCTGGTCTGCCTCTCGCTGCCTTCTCAGGGAAGAGGGAGGAACTTTGAGAAATCCTTCTGGACCCTTAAGATGATAAATAAGTATTCAGAAAGCTTCCACTATTTCATGTATTCTTAATAGGATGAGTGGGTTGGCTTCCTGGGAACAATGTGATTTCAGTTAGAGGGCTCAATTCCAGCATCAACAGATTTTCTTGGACATATTCCTTGTGGGTTTTGGACTTGTAACCTGCAGCACATTTTTCATTCTTCCCTCACCAAAGAGTTTGGTAAGGTCTAACACTGTGGCCAGAGGAGGGAATGCAGATTTTAACAAGAGGTTGGGTTTCCTGCCATACACCCTGTGCAAGCCCTGTCATTATTGCTCAATATAGCTTAGAAGAGAAATGGCAGTAATCTACATTTCCTCTAAAACTGTTCTCATTCTGCTACAGCACTAAAATTCAGCTGCCCTCAAGAAATGTTCCAATAGGAACCTCCACATATATAATACATGTGTTCAGTGTATTATTAATGCACTTCAATCTGAATCACAAATTCAACATGATGTCTGCATTTTTTCATACTCATTCTCTTCTGTGTCAGCTCTCATAACAAGCTCATGCAGCACAGCATCTGAGAAACAGGCCCACAGTACATCAAACAATGGACTTAAAAAGCAGTCATACGCTGTTTAGCTTCTCAGCTTTGGTGAGATCCCATAGGGATAGGATCCCTCAGTGCTGACACCATGTCCCACATTTGATCACACCATATATAACCCCAGAAGAGATGCAGTTAGCACCTTGCCCGCATGCCTCTTTCAGGCTGCATCAGGCTAAGACCAATCCTCAAGCATCTGGCATGTGACAAACATGCACCAGAGAGTTCTGGCTGAGAAGCCAAGCTTTCTCACCAGGCAAAACTGGTTCTAAATGTCCTTGGGTCCCTCCCCAGCACTACACATTTGCTTCCATGGAAAGAAGTTTTAATAACCCTGTTACAACCTGATGAGGACAGCAACTGTGCCACCAGGCATGCAAAGCCAGTGAGCTTGGTAAGCTCAGATCCACAAGCTGATCACTGGCATTTCAACAAGCCTCTTTTGGAAGCTGGGAAGCCAGAAGCAAGTCAGATACCACACACTGTCCCTTCCCTTTCCAGAAAGCTAAGGAGCTACAAGAAAGTGTAGGCTTTAGAAGTGGTTATCTCTTTCCAGGAGCACAGGGCGGGTTGCTGTCAATCTAGATGTTCTATTTATGCCTGTCACCTTGTTATCCAGTTCCTCTGTGTTGTTCTATTTCCTCAGGCAGTGTGTAAAATACTGAAAATCCCACAAGCCACATTATGTTTTACTATGAAGCACAACGTGCTCTACACCAGCTGGAGAAAGTCCATCCATACATCAAAGCACTCCTGATGAAGTTCTTTGAGAGCATGAACGGCAAGCCAGCCATGCAGTGGCAGCTACTCACCAGCTTCACAGCCAACCATGGCAAATGGGAGATTGCTTTACTTCAAACCTCTGGAAAGGAAAAACCCTTTCATGTGAGTAAGCATTTCTGAGCCAAATAATCATCATCCTGGCATTCATAATACTCACTTTAATAAAGACCTCAGTACATATCACAATCTTAATGCTGCTATAAGGACTGGGGTAGAGGCTGAGCCTCACATCTCCCAGCAAGTCAGCAGCAAATCTGGGAAGATAATTCAAATACTCTGACTTGCAGGTTTCCAATGCATCACTCCACATCTCCCCTTCCAAAGACCTGTGTTGCCATCTCCACAGTACGTCCCTGAGTATCTCAAGTCTGCTGCAAGCCCTAGAAGCCACAGAAAGGAGAAAGCAGCAGTTTGCACTCCCAGAGCCTGATTCTGCACACAAGATGCACGTATCGTTTTCTGTACAGGTGAGCCCTCCAAAGGGTATGGAATCATTGAATCCTAGAATGCCTCATCTTGGAAGGAACCTTACAAATCACCTATTCCAACCTCCCCACCATGAGCAGGGACACCTCTCCACTAGACTCAGCTGCTAAAGGCCTCATCCATCCTGGCTTTCAACACCTGCTGGCAAGAGGCATCCACAGCCTCCCTGGGCAGCCACAGCCTCCCTGGGCAGCCTATAACCCTTGTCCCAAAGAGCTTCCTCCTAAGAAGTAGACAGGTTCTGTCTGCTGAAGAGACCCCTCTCAGGACCTGTGTAACGTAAGCAAAGATCTCACCTGAGACAAGACTTGATAAGCAGATAGGAAGTCAAACTGAGAAGGGAGAAAAGAAGGAGAAAATGCTATCAGTAAGATCAGAATATATTTACTGGAGTGGACTGAGAAGGGTCATACAGGAAAGCAGATCCTGCACAACAGATAAAAGAGTAAATTTTAAGAGGCGTATTCCAGGAACAGGGTTCAATTCAGAAGGGCACTTTGTACCAAATGGAGGAAACACAGTAAGAGCTTTTACCTGCTGTAAAAATGAAGTTTATAAGGAAAGAGAGGGATCAGTGATTGCAGCAGCCAGCCTGAGATTCTGTGAGTTTCCCTCATGCCTCTCTGTGAGTTAGATGCTTTCTATGTCTTTGTGTCCCTTGTTTCAGCAACCAGGCATCCCCCAGAACAGGCCAGCCTGCTGTTCACTTCTCTCCAAGCTCTCCAAGCTCATAATGAAAGCCAGCTGCCACTCAGGTCTTCCTATTCAATTTGTAGTTCAGAGTGGTCTGAGTATGCTCAGCACTTAAAAAATTCACCAGTGCTCCTCTTCTGTGACATAGCTCTGTGAGAGCAATTATTTTGTGGTTTATAAATATTTGATTAATGTGCTTGCTAAAATATTACTTTATCAGCTTTTCTTCCTATGCTACACCCATATTAGGGTGTAAGATCAAAGGCTATGGATGTTGCAAGGTCCTACTTTAGAGAGCATAATTCAAGGACAAGGAAACACAGGGAAAGCCAAGGGAATGGGGACTCAAGGACATGGGAGTCCCTCTGCCATGTCCGCAAAGATATCTTCTTGTTCTCAAGATATGGAAACTCTACCTCCATCCCCAGAACTGAACACATGAAACCACTCTTGCAAAACTGGGGAAGGGCTGGAAGGGCTGCAACCTCTTAGCCGTTGGTTCACCCAAAACAGGAAGAAAAGCTGTCATGGCTGAGGCAGCTGTGCAGGCAGCCATGAGGATTTACTTTTGACATTGGAAAATTAGACTCCTTTGAGGTTAGGCATCACTAAGCAGTGTCTTGGAGGCTCTGAGTTTTGCAAACTGTGGAGGGGGTAAGTCAGGTGAGTATCCACATCTCTGAGGTAAAGGTGAGACCAGAAAGTGCTATGGAACAGCAGCCCAGAGCAGGGGGGTTCATAAACCATGGATAAAGGCGTGAGATTCTCCAAGGAAAAGTCTGGCTGGACATAAAATTATGGTAATGAATAACCCAGAGATGCACAGTCTCCAGAGCCATGAAATATTTGATGCTGCTACTTTCAGGTTAATTTATGCTTGGCTCTTTTTATTCCTGTTGTATGATTATTAGTAAGCAGAAGCTACAGTCGCCCTTGGAAGGGAAATTCAGGTTGAGGCTGCCAGAATTTTCTTGAACTGATTAAACATTTCCATCAGGTTTTTGTGAATGATCAGAAGCAGCTGAGTCACTTTATTGAAGAATTAGCAAAGGAAGCAAGTTTCATGTAATCTGTGACAGAAATACCTCACAGGATCTTTATCTGCTCAGAGGGCATTACTTTGTAGCCTAGATTTTGATCAGAATGGTGATTCACCAAGACGCTTACAGGCATGTTTTAGGGGCATCTAAAATCAGTGGGCCTTGCATAACTTGATACATCCAAGTGTGCCTAACTGCTCTGTTGGAAAGGGCTTTTTTTCTCAGAAAAAGACTTCAGGTATTAGCTCTGACATACACCTGGGTGGTCTACAGTCATGACCAAGGGATTCTGGCAGAAACACGCAGTGTGTAAAGGACTTAATATGTTCAGTCTGAGACACAGTTTATGCCTTGGATGTGAGTAGCTGATGAACAATACAGCATGAAGATTGCTGTGGACAAAGTCCTCAGTAAAAGAATGCAGATGTTTAAATTGCCCTAAAACATTACAGTTTCTGGTGCCTTCAATAGAGTGTTTCCCAGGTGAGGAAGGATGCCAAAGATTCTCTTTAGAGAACTGAGTTTTTTGGGCTTCATCTTATCACCCAGGTTGACAGCATAACAGCAATTACTAGACAGAGGCTTTCAGTGGTTTTGGGAAGAAGATCCAAGCTAGAGCTGAAGAAGCTGAAGGAGTCCTGAAGCTTTATGAAAGCAGAAGACAATGATAATGGCACAAGAAGTGATAGCGAAAGGCTGGAAAAACTGTATCAGGTGCTGGAGGAATTGTAACCACATTATGGCCTGAATAGGCTAGACAATACATGATGATTAATTTAATTAGATCTTGGGAGTGTCAGATAGACCTTTAATGCTGGTGAGTGCTTTGTGGGTACACTCCAGGCTCTCCATGGAGAGCTGGGCAGCTTTCACTACACTGTAGGTAAAACTGGAGCTTCACATCCTCCCTGGTGCGCAAAACACAGAGAGCAGTACGAGCAGGAAATGTCCAAAGCATTGCTATTCCCAAGGGTGGGGTCAACTCCTGCACCTCCAGACAGGTATCAGCAAGAAGACTGGGAAGAGCTCAGTGGTAACAGATCCCTGTACTTCAGTGCAGCAAGCAAGGACCTGTACAAGACTCTGTTCTATTCAATCAAAGTGTGCCAGAACTCAGACTAAATTTGAGCACAGCTAAGGATGAGGCCTGGCAGAATAAAATTAAAGCAATTACCATCTCCATTAAATGCTACCACTAAATGCCTATTCTCAGCCTCTTGCATCAGTGTGAGGCAGAGCTCTCTGAAATAGAATTTGTTATGCATTTCTTCTAGAAGCAGAATGGTGCATGGCTCCTGAATGCTTACAGAGAAATGCATTTAAAAGGCTCTGTGAGGGTCACTCAGGGATTGAAACACTTCAGAAGGGAACCAGAGATATTTCAGATGGACCTCAGATAAACTGTGGCATTACAGTAACTCTAAAGGTTTGTCACATGTGCCAAAACACAACTCAGGTGGAACAGCTCATGGTGGGGTTACACAAAAGGCAAAGGCTTGATGCCTGGAGCAAGGTAAGCATTGGTTTTCTTCATCTGCTGAAAAACAAAGACATTTTTGGATCAGGAGTAACCTTAGAAGAGGGGAATATGAATTTGGTCCAGAATGTCTGCCTAAGATTTCATCTGTGGGCTTTATAATTTTATATATATACATAAATTTAGAGATCATTTCCCCCCATGATTCATTGCAGGAAATAATTTTCCACATCTGTTTCTATCCTCAAAAGCAGTAAGAGAGGCTAACCATTCAAGCTGATTTTTTACTCCTGATTTATTAGCCTTTCATTTACTCCTTTGCTGTTTTTCACTCTCAGGGCTGGACAAGTACATTTCCAAGACATTAATCTTCTCAGGGGCAGGCTTTGGATGAATGGATGGCAGTGTGCCCAGGTGGCCAAGAAGGCCAATGGCATCCTGGCCTGCATCAGGAACAGTGTGGCCAGCAGGAGCAGGGAGGTCATTCTGCCCCTGTACACTGCACTGGTTAGGCCACACCTTGAGTCCTGTGTCCAGTTCTGTGCCCCTCAGTTTAGGAAGGAGGTTGACTTGCTGGAAGGTGTCCAGAGAAGGGCAACAAAGCTGGGGAGGGGTCTGGAGCACAGCCCTGTGAGGAGAGGCTGAGGGAGCTGAGGTTGCTTAGCCTGGAGAAGAGGAGGCTCAGAGGAGACCTTCTTGCTCTCTACAGCTGCTGAGTTAGCCATGGTTTTCTTTGGGGGGGTGGGGGGTGGAGGGGGAGAACTGAACCTCTCACCACCACAGGGAGGAAAGCAAAAGGTTAAGAGCCCTTAACTTTGGACACCACTCACACAACCACTCACACAACACAGTTGTCACCGTAGCCTCTTTCATTACCCCCCAGCAGGACCTTATACTACTGCTTCTTTACAGGCTCTCAGTTAAAGGTTAGTGTTGGGGAAAGCTGTATGTCTCTCTGTACTCCACAAGAGAAAGACACATATTTAATAGGATCAAATATTAAAAGAAAGTAAAGCAGAGTTATTTTCATAGTCTTTATTTATGTGGTAAAAAAATATCTCAGTGTGATGAAGATGACAAACCCCCAGGAAGTTATTTGGGCTGATTAGTGATGAGCTACTTTTGTTATTGTAGTACTTGGATTGTTTATGAACAGCAAACAGAAATCTTTCTGAGGAAGGACTCAGGAGGTGACAACTAATGAAGTGCACTAACAGACACCCATTAGATTACATTAATTTTGCATCCTTGGGTTATTTCTTTTCTGGGATTTCCTTGTCAACATGATTTTTGGATAATCATTATATTAAGCAGTGTTCCAAAGCTGCTTTGCAAGTACTGCTTTGCAAGTAGAGCTTTTCTTCACTCTTCTTCCATTTTTCTACAGGATAAAAATGAAAAGCTGGTCAGTTTCTTTGTAATGCAGATCCCCAGAGTAAGGCTCCCAGAGGTGGAGTCCTTTCATCAGAACTGAAGCCAGGGGCAGGCTGTGAAGTCCTCCTGTGCTGAAGGAATGCCATCTGTGGGGATGCTGCCCAAAAGCCAGCTTGTCCTGAGTGAGACTGACCTGAACTGCAAACAACTTCTGGCAGAGGGAGGAGGTGTCTCCTGCCGTGGCTTCACTGGCTTGTGGCACCAAGCAGCCTAACTCAGTGTTGCCAGCTGCTTGACATGGCTGTGGCTTCCCTGTGCTTTCCAGGCAGCTGATGAAAGGGAAAGGTCTGGCAAAAGCCAAAATCCAATGCTAAGGTCTGGAATGTGCAGGTCAGTTGCACTCACTGCACTCACACTGACAAGTGCTTCTCATGGTATTATCTGGTGAGAGGGGATAAAATATTCTCTTTTGGGGGAATAGAATTTTATTCTACTATGTGCCAGACCAGTATGACAGAGGAATTGGTAGCATCTGGATCTTCCAGTCCCTGGCAGAGCCTCATCACTCACGGCCTTGCTGCAGCTTTGTGTCATCTGAAGCTTGGTGTGTGGTAATGTCAGAGAGGTTATGTTATGGTTTGATGTACATACAAGGAAGGGCTTTTTCCAAGAGGGCTTTGGTTCCCACATCTGGAGCAGATCCACTCCATTTGCCATACCCAGAAGCATTCAGGAGCTTACACTGATGCAGGTGAATAGAATAGAATAGAATAGAATAGAATAGAATAGAATAGAATAGACCAGACCAGACCAGACCAGACCAGACCAGACCGGGTTGGAAGAGACCTTCAAGGTCATTGTGTCCAACCTAGCATCCAACATCACCTAATCAACTAAACCCCACCGAGCACCCCATCAAGTCTCCTCCTGAACACTTCCAATGATGGTGACTCCACCACCTCCCCCGGCAGCCCATTCCAATGGGCAATCACTCTCTCTGCGTAGAATCTCTTCCTAACATCCAGCCTAAACCTCCCCTGGTGCAGCTTGAGACTGTGTCCTCTTGTTCTGATACTTGCTGACTGGGAGAAGAGACCAACCTCTGCCTGTCTACAGCCTCTCTTCAGGTAGTTGTAGAGAGAAATAAGGTCTCCCTTGAGCCTCCTCTTCTCCAGGCTAAGCAACCCCAGCTTCTCTTCATAGGGTCTGTGTTCCAAACCCCTCACCAGCTTTGTTGCCCTTCTCTGGACACGTTCCAGCAAGTCAACCTCCTTCCTAAACTGAGGGGCCCAGTACTGGACACAGTACTCCCATTGTCAGGATCCCAACTTGTCAGGATCCTTGTCTACAGAACCTAGCATCCTGATGTTTTCATCTGAGCAAGCTTGTGTGGACCAGCAGCAAGGCAGAAGCTTGAAGGACCAGAGCAGCCATCTTCACAATGCTCACCTGTCTCTGGTGAGCCAGAACTTCTGCAGAAGCACATGAAGGAGAGTTCCTGGGATCCTTCCTTGTGTGCTTGACAATGTCTCCATAAAACTCATTACCAGAGGTCCAGAAAGGGCAGAATTTCTCCCTTGATTATTTTTTGAATCATCTGAGAGAAGAGGTGGTCACTTGTATTGTTTTAATATGCTTTTTAACAAAAAGCCATTTGAAACCATGCAACATTAATCTAGAAATACTGGTGGCTTTGTGATCCTGATGGGCTAAAGACTGTAAAACTGTGAGCTGGCACTCACCTTTCAACACCAGCTTCTGTGCTGTTAATGTTACCTTGAAATTGCCACATTTGTTTTGAGTGGGAAAAAATAATTTCCTATTTAGAAGTAGGAATAATTGGAGAGAAAGTCATCCAGGCAAACAAACAAGCCCTATTATCACTTTAAACAAAAATCAGGTTCTGAAATAATATGTAAGTGGCAAATCTCCTGGCTTGAGATAAATCAGTTAAATAAGTAAAATAAAATAACATATAAAAAAACATATAGAAGAGAAACAAGTGGTGCAACCCCCCCCCAAACTTACTTACCACCAGCCGATGGGTGCTGAGCCAGTCCCCGAGCAACACCAGCCATGGCCAGCTTCTCCCTCCTGCTTCCTCATCTGCTACAAACCTTCACTGTCGAGCATATGGCGATCTTGGACACACCTTCCATCAGCTGTCCCTCTTCTGTCACCTCACAGATTCTTGTGTGCCCTGAGCCTGGCTGCAGGGCAGTCTGAGGAGCAGCAAAGGCCTTCGGCCCAGTGTAACCACCATTCGTCAGTAGTTCATGTATGGTTCTGTTTGCAATTCAAAAAGCATCTCATATGAGATGCTGTGAAAAACAGTAGCCCAATGGCAGCCAGCACCAGTCCAAGCCCTTGTGCAAAATGAGCAGCACAACTGCAGCTCACAGGTATTGGCCAGCACTACCCCCTCAGCCCCTGGCTGCCTTGACCAAACCCAGCCTTGCGCCAGGAGAGGCAACCGACGTTCTCGGTGTCTCTTTCATGGTGACACTGTGTTACACAGAGCATTGGAGAAGGAGGAAAGCTTCTCATTAGGGCCTGAAACCCACAGTGATTCCCCATTTTCAAGCTCGTGGGGATGTGTGGGGGACAAAAGGTGACAGTAAGGAGAGGAGGATGTTCCCATACTCGGGGCATCCAAGAGTTTGTGTTTCTCAGTGCTGCCATCATTGGGGATGCTCTCTGCTTTCCCATGGTCTGTGGGAGCCCTACCAAGCCTTAACAGAGAAAAAGCAGAGGCACCACAACTTTGGGGCACAGGGCCCAGCCCTTTGGGCTGTGCACAGAAGGAGATGTGCAGAGGGCAGTGGTACTGCAGCCTGATGGACTGCTCTTTACCTGTGCACAGGCCCCAGTAGCAGCTCACCCCCACTGACCTGCAGCCTCTGCAGCTGCCTACATCCTTGGACAGTGCAGCTCACTCACCTCCTGCTCATATGCAGAGCCCTGGTGCATGACAACCAGCAGAATTTGTTCACTGACTGATTTGGGATAAACTGTCTCTAACCCACACAGTGTGGTCCACATGTGGTCCAGATCTCTGGATCTTGGCTCAGGCAAGCCAGGAACACAAGGACCACCCAGCGCACCTCTGTCCATACTTCAGGTCCACCTGGACATGCACAACTTTCCATGTACACCCACCTACCCAATGAGCAAAACCCAAACTCTTTCATCCCTTACAAAATAATATATAGAGACATTTTTTTAAAAAAATATGTATGACATCACTTCCAGCTGAGCTCCAGAAAGCTCACTCTTGCAGAGAGATTTGGAGACCGTTCCCTGCCTCCCACCTCCCTGTGCCATGCAGCACAATTTCCAGCTTCTCCCAGGCACATGATATCATAATCCACCAAGCTGTGTGACTTCTGCAAAGCAGTGGAGGCAAAGAGGCAGGGGGAGAGGGCCACGACAGGACCAGTGCTCAAAGCACAACTCTGCCTCCCTGCTGGCAGCTCTGCAAGCAAAGGTCACCACACAGGAGAAAACGCCCTGGTTAAATCCTCAGCACGAGAAGCAGATCTGTGCTGCAGCAACGTTGGTGGCTGTCACACAGCCTTGCTCCTCGGGCAGGCAGACAGCACGTTCCAGCCGACTGGCTGAAACTTGTCAGGGCTTGCACTGCTCTGTGTGAAAGTTTGAGTGCTGTTATATTGACCCCGTGCATCCTTGCCGGGTCCCAAACAAGCCGGCTGGCTGCGGGGCTGAAAGTAGATTTGGGATCTGAGAGAGAGTTGGCAATTCTGCTGTAACACAAAGCTGTGCCCTGCAGAGGATGTCCACACTGCTCAGTGGACTGAAGTGGGACTTTTAGGAAGAGAGGGAATTAAATTCCAGTGGCAACCATAAAGAGATGCTGGCACCTCTAAGCATTGTGAAACCTTTATGAGGAGTCAGCAGTCCCAGCTGCTTCCTTTAGCCTAGACATGGCAGCATCAGCCCCACCAAGGCAAAGCCAGCCCTACAGATTACCCCAAAGAGCTGCTGTGATCATTTATCTGTGGATCTCCATTGCCAAGCACATCTGCCTGCCCTGCCACTCATTATAAAAGCTCTCACCTGGACACTTGTGGAAGCACGTAACACAATTTGTCTGTGTATTTAAACAGACGCAGGCAACCCAGCAATGACTGAATCAAAAACTTACCAGCTACTGTCTCAAAGTGCAAAGAACTGAAACAAGCTTCCTGCTAGCAAGGGCAACAGAACTCTAGAAATTATGTCCTGTCTGAAGGGTACTGAGGACTGACTACAAATAAAAAATTAATGATCAGAAGACAACAATATAAAACCTTTTCTTAAAGTAAATACTTACAGTTAACCTTGAGGGATGTTTATTCCCTGACAATAATTTGGCTAGTGTAGCTATTTGCATTGTATTTATCACAGCATCACAGTATCGCTAAGGTTGGAAGGGACCTCGAAGATCATCGAGTCCAACCTGTCACCACAGACCCATGACTAGACCATGGCACCAAGTGCCACATCCAATCCCCTCTTGAACACCTCCAGGGATGGTGACTCCACCACCTCCCTGGGCAGCACATTCCAATGACAAATGACTCTCTCGGTGAAGAACTTTCTCCTCACCTCCAGCCTAAACTTCCCCTGGCACAGCTTGAGACTGTGTCCTCTTGTTCTGGTGCTGGTTGCCTGGGAGAAGAGACCAACCCCTTCCTGCCTACAACCTCCCTTCAGGTAGTTGTAGAGGGCAATGAGGTCTCCCCTGAGCCTCCTCTTCTCCAGGCTAAACAATCCCAGCTCCCTCAGCCTCTCCTCATAGGGCTTGTGCTCAAGGTCTCTCACCAGCCTTGTTGCCCTTCTCTGGAAGTATGAAGCCTTGTTGCCCTTATCTTGAAGTATGAAGGAAATTTGACATTACAGTAAGCATTAAAAAAAAAGGCAGAAAAGATCATGTTAGTATTTGTCATTATCTTTGATAAATCATAATATATTCAGCCCTTCAATCATTCTGCTCAGTACTGCTCTATTCATTAGCAAATCAATAGTTCAGTGAATATGTGGTTGGAAAGCCTTGTTTCTGAATTTGGTCTTTAAAGCAATCATCTCTATTTGTTTCTTGGCATGTTCCTCTGCAGTGTCCCTGCCAGTGGCCATATTTCATTTGCAAACTGCTTTCCATTGACAGCTGTGCTGGTTTTAGACAGTGCTTTGTGGTTCCAAAATTTAATGTTCCCAACTGGATGGCCACACAAAAGCAACTGCAGAGAACTGCAAATGCCTTCCATGCTAGGCTGGACTCCACTGTGTAAGGTGACATTTCCAACAAGTTTCAGCCAGCCTCACAAGGAGACTCAGTCCTGTACCCTTCTGAGTAAGATCCAAATTCAATTACCTCTTCCCTTAATGTAATGAGGAGACAGGCAAAGGAGGCACGTGGGTAAGTCCTGAATCCAGGACAGGCAGGGCTAGAGAAGCTGCAGAAGGCAGAGAGCAGTGAAGGCACATGCAAAGGGACAGGAACAATCCTGCATAGCGGGTTCAGGGGACTGCAGAAATGAATAAAGCAAACATATAGCATGAACTCTGATCAGAGCTTCTCAGATAGCCAAATGCTCTTCCAAGAAATGTTTTTGAGGTATAGCTGGAGCTCACTTGATAGGATAGCTTCAATCAGAGATGCACTTCTTGCAAAAAATAAGAAGAGAACCTTGGGAGTCAGAGCAGAGCCATGGCAGGCCCTAGAGACACCTTCCAAGAGGCTCTGATTGCCCAGCTCCTTCCTCTTCTGAGAAGAATGCAAGTGCTGAAAAATGAACCATTTCTGGGGCAGTGGAGGAGAAATGTTCATGAAGTAGCTTTGGCATCACACATCTGTGGGAGTGGGCAAAGTACCAGGAGGGGCAGGCACTGGAGGAGAGGCACATTGCCTCTACATTGACCCCCTGTCCCATACCAGGAGGGGAGCAGATCTGGCCACGCTTGCTGTCAACAGGCAGTCACAGAGACCAGTATGACCCATACTGAAAGAGGGTCCTAAAATATGGGTCAGATCACTTTGGGGACATGCTTGATCCATCTCCTTTCACTCTGGAGAAACTCAAACAGCTTGCTTGGAGCAGGCATCAGGCGTGCACAGACGTGTTCACATACACTCTGTGGGTGAGTTTGGTACAGGGGTAACGATTGTCTTCTCTGCCTCACCCTTGTACCAGGAGGATGTACCTCGCAGCTGCAGCATGAAGCCCCAGGTACTCATACAGATGAGTGCAGAATGAGAACAAGAAATGGGATAGAGCTAAAAGCTACAGCTACATATCCTTGTGACTACTTGTACTCAAACCACAATTGGTGACTGCTATGATAAATCACATTAGTAGTAGTAGTGGCACTTCATTTGAGATCTATTTGAATGCTTTATTTTCCTTTTTATACCCAATAACAATTTATTAACATTTTACTACTTTTCTGCTCAAGATCTGTGAAAAAAATTTTAAAGGCATAGCCTAAAACTACCACATAAGAAGATGGTGATAGATGTCCTGGAAGTGTCCATGACACAAGCCAGTTCCTTCTCAAGGTTTAGTCTTTCTTCAGCAAGCCAAGGACAGTCTTGCCAATCATTTCAATGAGGCCACTTCACTCTGGGAACACGTTCAGATAATGTCCTGTGCTAGGAAAACTCTTCAATAAATACCCATGGGCCTGTTAAGTTCATGCCTAAGTTCTTCTCTGAGCTTTTAGTACTGCAAAGTTCTATAATTGGTCAATTATTCACGGATTTAAAGCAAACTTGTCAAGGTTTAAGTAGAGGTTATAAGCAAAGTAAGTAAATATATTTTGTTGCCATGATTTCCAACCAAAACTGAGAGGAAGTTTCAGGACTGGAAAAGTTGCTGTCAGTACCAAGGCACTGCCATAGGGAAAACTGCATGTTTTATTTTTGTGTGGTTGCAGAACATGTGTCAGGTTAAAACACCCCTCTAGGAACCGATGCCCTTCAGTGTTCCCTGCATCCTGCTCCCCACTGTTCTAGTTCAGAAGCAGCTTGACTCTCCACGCCAGCAAACATAAAAAGTGCTATTAAACAGCGACAGCATACTGTGGTAGTTTTAGGGAATGCCTTTAAAGTTTTTCGACAGAGCTTGAACAGAAAACTGGTAGAATGTAAATAAATGACTAGTGGGTGTAAAAAGGAAAATAATGATAGTTCTAAGCATTCCCATTGGAGAGGTATCTTCTATAAGTTCAGTTTGCAAAACAGTCTCTCTCTCTTTTCACTTATTCGACTCTGGCTGATGTTTCTGCTGGCTTTACTGACCTTGGCTGCACTGCTTTGTTGAGATTGGTATTAGGAACAACTTCTCTGCTCTGACTCTTGTCCCTTTAGTGTACAGAGGGATAGGGAAGGAGGCAGGGAAGGGAGAAGCTGCTGCAGCTCCCCTGGTCTTTGGCCAAGGGGGTTCTTGTGTTTATTAATTGCAAATACCTGTAAATACTGTGTGGTTTGTACATATTCACTGCATTTCATTGTAAATTGCAGTTTTGCTTGTAAATACAGCTTTCCTTTGCTTCCAGCTGAGCTGGTCTGGCAGATTTAATGTTGGGGGGGAATTTTCAACCCACCACACGTTAAGACTTTCAGATTGCCAAACACTGCATTGTACCAACAGCATCCACGAGCATGAAGAAAATAAGATTTCCATAACCCCCTGGTGATGCATTTAGCCACAAAGCAAGGAAAGCCCTAAAAGAAATTGCAAATCCATTCTATATTTAGTATCAGCTTAATAGGATAATGTGGCTACGGTCTGGTGTTCTTCAGATGGATGGAGTTTGGCTTTGTTTCAGTGCAAAGCCCAAGCCTCTTAAATAGGCTGCTTTTGCAAATAAGCTGTCTTAAGGTCAAGGGGAACAACTTCCACTTTCTACTTTTGATAATTCATCATTTTGTGCAGGTCTAATGCTATTCTAAGGAGGTTTTCTGTGCTTTAAAAAAAGGGTGGCTGTACCACTCTGCAAGACAACCATGGATTACAGCTGTTTATTGCAGCCTCAGTGTTTCTCCAGATGTCTCTTTTTCTTCATATTACAAGTCATGTTTACAGACCTATAGGACTCACAGCCCTTCCACAGAGAAAACATTTAACTTAAAATAGCACTCCATGACTTGTCCTAGAATCTTCAGATTCCATTTGGGGAGAAAACTGAGAGCTTCATGTGATAGCAAAATACAGCAATGCTCTAACTAGGTGCAGAATGGCAAATGAATGCATCCTGAAAGCTCCAATATAGCCTAACTGTGGCATTGGTTTTAAACTGATCTTCAGTCTTCCACCCGCAAATCTTACAGGAGATGTTCAATGAAATGCTAACATTTTTTGCCAGCTTTTCAAAACTGTCCACCTCCCTTTTTGTTCTTTGAAACACACTAGAATGTTGCCAGCTGGGAATGGAAAGCTGTGAGAGCATGAGTCTGAAATCTGTCAGCTGTTCATCAACATGCTCACGAGAAAGACATGCAAGGGACAGAAGGCTTCAGGAGGTTGCAGAGGCTGGGGGAAGCAAAACCCTTTGCCAGAGGGCAGTGACAAGCCACCTGCAGACCACGGCGTGAGGTCTTTCATGGACTGTGTCCTGAAGCCAGCTCCGCACTCCTCACCTCTGCCTGGAGTGCACTTCAGCATTCACAGAGAGTTGATCTGCAACAGATTCCCAGCTCTGGGTCCAGGAACCAGACACTTCGGTGATTCCACTTGTCCCAGGGCTATTCAGAGAGAAATGCTGGTAATGGCACACACCCAACCTGCAGCACTAACATCTCAGGATTGGCTCACCAGCCAAATCTGCATTTCAAAATGTACCATTAAAGAAATGAAATTAAACTGTCTCTTTAGAAATTGAGTTAAAAGTGTTTCTAAGGGGAAATTAGTGTATTATAAGAATATTCATCTTTTTGATCATTTTAACATGATAGAATCTCCCCACCACCACCACCCCCTTTTTTTTTTGGGTGGGTTGGGTTTTTTTTTGGTGATTTCTGCTCACTCAGTATTCAAAGGCTCTACTATGGAACTGTTAAAGCCACTGCTTGTACTACAGAGTATTGTATATCAATTTTCTCTTTCGTGCAGCAGTTTTCCATTCTAATTTCCTTTATTTGTCTTCTGCATGATTTATTCTGATTCTAAAATGCCCTCCTCTTTCATACAGTTAATTCATTCATGACTTGTAAAATTCCTGTCTTCTCTCTGAAGATGCTGGCAAGCTGGCTCACATCAGACTGGTCCCTTCACCCTCTGGTATCCAGTAATCCATCTGAACAGAGCTTTCCTTACCTGTCCTTCTCTTCTGACACTTCTAATTAAATCTAGACTTTTTGTAAGAGAGCATCTTAGAACAGGAATTGTTTCACACATGAAAAAGATCCCTGACAATCACAATTAAATTAAGCTGCAGGCTTTCTATAAGTTCTGGTGCAATTTTACAGCACACACCCAGAGCACAGCATCTCTTGCTGGAATATCAGCATCTCCTCAGTGCTGAGTGAATGGAATAGAATAGAATAGAATAGAATAGAATAGAATAGAATAGAATAGAATAGAATAGAATAGAATAGAATAGAATAGAATAGAATAGAATAGGAATAGAATAGAATAGAATTAACCAGGTTGGAAAAGACCTTCAAGATCATCAAGTCCAACCTATCACCCAGCACCATCTAATCAACTAAACCATGGCACAAAGCGCCTGATCCAGTCTTCTCTTAAACACCTCCAGTGATGGTGACTCCACCACCTCCCTGGGCAGCCCATTCCAATGGCCAATCACTCTTTTTATGAAGAACTTCTTCCTAACCTCCAGCCTAAACCTCCCCTGGCACAGCTTGAGACTGTGTCCTCTTGTTCTGGTGCTGGTTGCCTGGGAGAAGAGACCAACCCCCACCTGGCTACAACCTCCTTCAGGTAGTTGTAGAGCGCAATAAGGTCTCCCCTGAGCCTCCTCTTCTCCAGGCTAAGCAACCCTGTGACCGTTTTAGACTGTGAGTTCCCATAAGAACAAGAACTGTATTCAAAGTTCAACCTATTCATCCCCACAACATGTCACAGTTCTGGTCTCTGCCCCAGCACTGCTGTTGCACTGCTTTATCTTTCAAAGGGTGCTCCATTTTGACATTTGGGGTTGAGAACTTTAAAAGATGAGCAAGAAACAGGTTTTGGTAATTTGTCTTAAGGGATGCATTGCTTCTAAACTCATTACTTGTTTAACTATCTAGCTGACTTCTAATCCTTGTCTTACCTAGAAAACAATTAAATAAGCTCTATGAATCTTAAGGAGCCCTCAGGTAAGTATTTTGTCCCTGAGATAACCACACAAACTCCTTTCTTCAGGCACAGTTTTGCTTTGGTGGGGCAGCAGACCTTTAAGGGCTTGGCTAGATTGGCTTTGCTTAAAGGCATTTCACAGTGAGGATCCTTCTTACAAAAGATCAGGGTATCTGCTGGCTTTTAAAGCATATCCCAAAGATAAAGTGCATGTAAATGTGCTGCCCATCCTTCATATAGCATCCAAGACAGAACTGCATTACCCTGAAGAGTGAAGTCCAAATTCAAAGCCTTCCTCAGTCTGAGAAAGTTAAACCTTAGTGTCTTTCTTTCCATGAAACTGAGTTTTCACCTATTCTTGGGGCCAAAAGCAGGGGAAGAACAGGATGCCACTAGTCTGTAAGCCAACTCTTTTTGTTACAATAGTCAGGTTTGGGTTGTAGTCCCAAGACACAGGAGTATTTAATGAGCTTGTCCTCCACATGTATTGTAAAAGAAAGCTTTCAAACTTGCCCTCGGTTCTCAAGAGGAATAATAAGTAGATACAGGCAGGATATTTGGGGCTCAAGGTCACGGAATCAAGGAGGTCCTGTGACAGTAAAGGTCCATCCAGGCTTAAGCTTCTTACCATCTAGAGACAGCAAAAGACATCAGACACCATCAGGCAGTGTTTTCTAAAGTCTTGCTCAACAACATGCACCACCTTGTCTGCATCCCATCTGTGGCATCTCACTACCCCTGTGTGGCACTGACAAAATCCAGATGTCTCTTTCTGGGTACTTGGGCACAGACACCAGACCTGCAGGACTGAAGCTGGCTCTGACCCTTGTCCTGGCTAACCACTGCTCCTCTTTGTGTGGATATTGCTATGAGGTCACAGTACAGACAGCTTTAGCCTTTGGGCAATCCCAGCACATGGAGCTTTCACTCTATGTCAGTATAAAACATTTTCCAAAACTTGAACGCCTCTTGATGCTGCTTTCTGGAATCTTTCTTCCATTCTAGAGCTTTTCCCAAAACACTGCAGTAAGGACCTCTCAGATCATGTGTAGAGCTGCACTAGCTCCCTCTCCACTCTCAGACAGTCTGCTCATACATTTGGGGATATCACTGATTGCTCCAGATACAGGATTAGATGAGTTGGTTTAAGCAGCCATTTATCATGTCCTTTCAAAGTTTACTTCATATCAGGATGCAGTAAAACTGCCTTGACTTTGATAATATCTAGCCCAGTCACAACTTCTGTGTGAGCCCTGGGGTCATAAAGAAGGAAGATTTTAAATTGCTTTGGAAGGCAGCTCATGCTTGGTTTTTAATGACCTCACAAAACTGGTTTGAGAATCAGGATTGCCAGTGGCAGGCAGGGGATCTGTACAGCTAAAGAATGCGCATGAGCCACTTCAGAAGATATGTTCCAATTGCCTCCCCAGGTCTTTTGCCTTTTATTCTCCAGTTCAGGTATTACATTTCCACTGGTTTCCACCAGGATTGTGCATGCACCTCGACATGTTCACAGGAGTTCCACAATACAGAGTTTCACAACTGGGACAGGTCCCTACAATCAGGACATCAGGGTGACAAAACAGATTCTGGAGAGTTTCCCACTGATTGGGGGGGAGTGAACATAATTAACACACTGCAGCACTACAACTCCTCATAAACATGGAATAGATTCATTTGCCACAAAAATCACAGCAAGTAACTCATCAAAGAATATCTCTTTTATGTAAAATATACATTTGTAGAATATAATTTGAATACATCTCTTAGTCTTACTGATGTTGGGTTTGCAACACTTGGAATTAAAAGGGAAATAAAATACCAAAAGAGTCTTGCTGCCAGAATTTTATTTCTCATAATACTTCTAATTTGAGGTAACAATGAAAGAAGACTGTGTGCTGTGAACAGAGTCAGTGATGTTTGTCTGTTGTCACATTTCTGCTACCAAAGTGAAAACTGAAGACTTGGCATGTACACTAGAGTTCATACAGATAGAGATTATGGCAAACTGAGAAAGCAAGGTCATAATGCAGACCTACTCTGTCCAGGATTGTGGGCTCTGTACAATCTACCATTACTATGACAGAAGCCAAGACAGATGGAGTTTACATCACTATTGTTATTAAGTGTTTGTCTATGCATGATCTACAGCACAACTTACTGCAGGAACCAGGAGGAATATACACAGGGCATTGGTCTGTGCATGGAGCCTTAGCAATGATGACTTGAATTCAGCTTTCCTGGATAGACACGAGCTGATACTCCATGCACACAGGTTCTATTTACAGCTGACTCATCAACAGTGACTAACTTCACCCCTTCCCCTGGCAGCAGCAATTATGAGCAGTCTTTAATCTTCGTCAACAAGCTCTACTTCACATGGAAAGTCTGTGACCTCCTCGAGGCGTGAGTTGTTTTTCAGGGTCCATTCAGCAGCAGCAGTTTCTTTCCAGTACAGTCCTTGGTATGGCTAAATTCCATTGTCCCTTTTTCAGCAGTCAAAAATCCATGATAAATTCTGTACAACACTGTAGTTAATATAACAGCAGCACCAGATAGTATATTAATTCTTTTGCTAAAAGCTGTTTGCAGTTATCTCTCTATTGACAATATTTTACCAAAACTAAATCAATGTACATCTCTAAGTATCATAAATGTATCCTCTGATAAATACATTATTGTACAAGGATTCTGACATGCAGATCATGCTGTTGGGCTAGGCTATATACATCATAGCATAGTACATGGTCAACAATAATTTATATTCCTTTCCCTAACCAAAATGAATAAATAAATAAAGCATGACAATGAGGGATTGTTCAACAGTCTCAAGGTTCTCTTAAGATTTGGGTTATTACAGTCTTCCCCATGTTGTTCTAAAAGCCTATCATTAAGGGTAATTTTTCCTCACCAGCCCAGAACATTAAATCTGCCATTGCATTTGTCCCATTGCTTAAGCAGAGTATTGAATGAAAAAGCCACTAAAGGACACATGGTTTCAAAACTGTAAGGAATACCGGTTGTAAGGAGGAAGACTGATGCAATGGGCAACCAATCAGTATGGTAAAGTCACTACTACATCCCACTCAAAAGAATCTTCAGAGTTCTCACATGATTTAGTCTACAAGATACTAACTTGCACTTGAAAAATATATAGCTTTGTATCTGTACACATAAGTATAGGCCATAGGGGGGAAAAAAAAAGGAAAAGGAGAAAAATGTCCTTAGTTAATCTTAAAAGAGGGGAGCATTTTAACAGCATCTCTGTGCTTTATGGAGACAGATGGAGAATACAGTAGACAAGCTGCAAAACAGACAGACAAACAACATATAGGACAAAGCACCTCAAAAAAACACTGACTGAAGAAATTTTTGAAGCTCATGAGTCGAAAGTATAAGTGTGGTCAAAAACCAGACTTGAGAACCACTACCCTCTCACAGTGGTACAAAAAAAGCCCCCAGTAATCTTCTCCATTTTACTTGGTACTCATGAGGCCTGTGAAAATGTTGAAGACCCCTGGAGCAGAGAAATGACTACAGTACCAAGCAGCACTTGCTAGCTCAAAATTGCAAGTCTGGATGGCGTTTACCTTTCTTGCATGTTTTGTGCCTTCCCCAAGCCATTAAGAAAGAGATCTGGCTTCTGCTTGCGTGTAACCAGTAATGACAACCTCTTTGCAGTTATCTGTGTGCAAACAACCGGAGACATTCAGAACTCTGATACAACAATCCAGCACCAAAGTAAGTTAATCACAAAATAAAGCCATTTATAAACAAATAGATTGTTAAAAAATAAAGGAAAAGGTTACACAAAGAAAACCAATCCCACATGCAGACCAGTTCATCAGTGCTTTCATTTCAGCAGGATGGTACAATGTGAGAACACACATCCAGAGCCCTCTGTGGTCTCCACAATCGGCAACACTGCTTGTCAGGTGATGGAGACAGGATGGTCCATGCAAATGAGCAGACCCAAGTCACAGTGTGTGCAACCAAGACACAATTCCAGATATCTTCAGAATGGATTAGAGTCACAAGAAATGGAGGCTCAATGGAGTGACTGATCATTAGTTGGAAGCACGTTATTTTAAGTAAATCTCCCTGAACATATGCTTATTTATTGAATATACTAGCCAACGGCATCCACTAACTGTCCTTTTATTGCCACAGGAAAGGAGGACAATATAGTATATAAAAGGAGAAGCTCTACCTTAGATCATCTTTAAAAGCCAAGATTAAACTCTTCAGCTACCCAAGTGGCATTTTTTACTACTGACACAGTTGTATCGTGCAAGAGTTATACCAGATTTGTGGAGCCTATGGAAACTGCTACATTTATTTCCAATATGTAGTAACCAGCATTTGGAGTAGCACTGTGTAGTAGCAGCACTGTGTAGCAGCACTGTGTAACAGCACTGTGCAGCCGACTGGTGCCATCTGGGTTACAAGATGGAAGGGATAGGTGACCGAGAGCGCCTTAGAGGACAAGGCGAGCTGTAGGGTGATGTTACTGGAGAGAGCCGCAGAGCATTGCCTGCCAAGCCAGCTATGTTGTTTAAGCTTCGAGACTTTTCATAGCCTTGTGTGAGAAAATGCACAGACATCAGTTGGATTCAGCCAAACAAGAGACACAGACAAACAGTACAATGTAATGCAATCCAAGGAGCTAGCTGGGACTTGGATGGAACCTGCCTGGAAAAGAACTCAATGCTGAGACACATTACCACCAAAAGATATTAATAAATAAAATTATTAACTGATTAAAGCAGCTGTTCTATCCCAGAAAATTCAAGAGGCCATCTGACCTGCTCTTTGGCATCTCACCTTCCACTCAACACCACTCTTTTGGCTTCAGCAGGGTTGCACAGAGCAAAAGGTTACTGGGTGAGCCACCTGGCTAACTGTAATCAAAGCCCCATTCAGACAGACTATAAAATCTGTCAGAACTCTATAATCCAGTTGGTAATAAAGGATGATTTCTCTTTAATAATAACTAGATCACAAATCAGATAAATTGCAGACAATGCGTGTACATCCCTTCCGCAGAGGACTGGTTTTACATGGAAAAGAAGCCCCATCCTCAGAGAGAATCAGCCCTAAGGCTTTGTGTCTGATATTGAAGTGTACCGAGATTGCAGTTTGACATATTTGCAAGTGCCTCCTGAGTGGCAAATTTAAAACGACAGACTTGAGCTCCTTCTCTAGCCAACTCAAATGAAATGAACAGCATTAATCCACATCAGCAAGTAGTAAATAATCAAATATTAGATGAGGCAATCAGAATGCTTCACAATTTGGAGGGAACATTGCAGTTGCAGACATTTTTGTTCACAGGTACTGTGAGCTCTAGATACCTACATTTTGCTATCAATTGTTTTCACCTTGTACAGGCTCTGCTGTAAAGAAACAAATCACTGCCATTCACTCCATCATTATCTGCATAACCAAGTACTTTCAATAGTATCTGATAAAGCTCACTTAGGAAGGATCAACTCACCTATCTGGAGAGAAATACCAGTGAAGCAATACAAAGAATGTGAAGCCAGACAAGACCTCTCTCCTCAAGCAGATTGCCTCACGGCAAGCATGAGGATTCCTACCGATCTCAGCTTCGCTGTCTGCTTCTTTGAAGGCAAGTGTGTGCCTAAGCACTTGCTTACAGTGAAACACTACAGCTGTTCCCACAGAAACTATCAAACATCAATGACAGTACAACTAAATATTATGTGGGAGGTCGTCAGACACTTCTTAAAACTATTAGAATAGTTACTGACTCAAATTCCTGATCTCCAGATAACAGACAGCTGTTAACATCATCAGGAAAAGTTGTATCTTACATTCTCCCCTTGTGACAAGCAAGAAATTTCTTACCCACTGAGAACTGCATACTGCAAAACTAAAAGCAAATGTGTAAGCTCAAGTCTGCTCAATCATTCTGCAATGTTATCTCCAGATTGCAAGGGCAGGTTAGACTGTAAAGCTTCACAGGCTTCTGATACAGCTCGAAAACAGCCCCCAGTTTATAGGTGTCTGTCAGTATTTACACGGATCAGAAAGGATCATGTTTGCAAGGGGTATCAAGGGGAAGCACAATGCTAGGGTATGCATTTAATCTCCTCTGCAATCATAACAATTACTGGAAAAAATAGATCAAAATAATCAGGTAGCCTTTTTATACAGAAACTGGGAGAGTTGCGTTGTTTTCTTTTTCCAAATATTCTCCCTGCTGCTTTTCTAATGATGAAAGCAAATAACCGATGTGTGGAGATGATAAAGATGATAAAGAAAGCAGGAACTCCTGAAAAGTGAAACCCAGATACACAGCAGGAATGGATGGGAGGCGTAATACAAAATTCATACTTTCCTGGTGTGTTAGCAGGGTTTGGATCAGCTCTGAATCAGCACCATCTTAGAGATGGAGATAAGATGTTGGTGTAAAAAAACTCGGAATACAACCAGGAACCAAAGAAGGAAGTAAGCAAACAAGAAGGATGTACCAAGAGAAAGAAAGGGGGGGAAATAAAATAAAAAAACAGCTGACTCGATGTGTGAATTAAATTCAAGTATGTAAAACCATTTGGAAGCTACTCAAAAAGTTTTTTGCTTATGAGCTCACATCCCTACTATGTACGAAATAAACTTGCAAGCTAGTGGCTAAAACATTTCAGTCTAGATTAAGGTTGTGATCAGAACCAGTAAAAGAGCACATCTCTCATTAAGAAACTGCCACTTCTGAACTTAGGCTCCATTTTTCTAGTAAAAACTATGAAACAATTTTCTCTGAAATTTAGATTTTTAAATTAAAATGGTCCCAATATGAAATAAATTCTATTGATACCTGAATAAGCCTCTAGTAGCTGGTGGGTAACTTTGTTGTTGTTTCTGGTCTGCTCTAATGATGGTTATTGCCAATGAACAGCACCCGGATGCTCATGCTAAAATTCCTAAGAGTTAAGATCCTTGTCTTGCAAGATGCCACAGCAATTTGCCTTATTCAAGCATCCCTGGACTCTTACCTTTAGATATATTTAAATAATCCCAGTAGTTGAGAAGACAGTGTGAAATACATGCGGAGCGGAAAGCACCCTGAATCTTTGTGAAAGTGTGTCTGCAGTGAAATCCCTTTCAATCCAAACCTTCCATACAGGAATATGCAATGTGCAGGAGCATAGAGGCAATCACGCTCCTGCAAACACCGCACACTTTGAGCCCTGGCTGCACAGCTGCCTTCACAGCTCTAACCTACTGAACCCATGCTTTTTCACCTGGAAGAGCATGTGAAAAATAACCTAGGAGGGTCCTCTCAGGGTCTGTGCCTGGCTGGGACAGCCAAGTTTGCTGCACAAAGGTGTGGTGCCTCACGCCCACTGCAGACTGAGTCTGTGGTGAAAAACTGCACATTGGCACTGGGGATTGAGAAACCTGTTGGAATGGTACAATTTGCCACGAAACCAAAGCTGGCATTGATGAGCTGGGGGCTACGCCCTGAAGTTAAGTTTTTAGCCATAGACATAGCCAGGTGTGGCCTGATGTGGAAGCCACACCACCAGTCACAAGGGTAAGACATGCAGTGACAGGTGGTTTTGCAAACTCTGCTTGGGGAACCAAATCCTACTGAGCAGTGAATAACCGGATTCCAAGAAGCTGAACTCCTAGGAAATAATCTTTAGCACTGTGCTAGGTCACACATTATTTACTGTAGTTGAATTCTGGTTGGGGTAGGCAGTCACCTTTTAGCATCAGTGGTACATTACAGAGTAAATGTTTTGTGGCGTTAATAAACTCAAACTTTTATTTGAAAGCAATCTAAATAGTGTCTTGTGTGATATGTTTTGGTGTGCTCAGAATAAAACCGTTGCTTACTTCTGACATTTCAACCTTCCAAGTGTAATTGATTCAGTGGTACTTTTTACTAAGTGATTAAGTACAGGCCAAAGTTATTAAATTATTAATCTTTTAGAATGACAAATGGTACTGAGTGATGAGTGGTTGGATGATCAAGGTCTGAACTGCAGGATTTTCCATTAAAGGGAACAGATACATGAAGACACGAGTGAAATGAGCTCCAACATCAAGCACACTTTGTGAAGACTGAAGAAGATGAGTGTTTCTAAAAGGAAAGCAGGAAAAGAATAACTAGGAGTAAAGAAAAAAAAAGTATACATTGTGAGTACAGTCTTGCCTCTAAGAGCATTGTGCACATCATTTCACTCCAAGATTGCTTTTCACAAGCACACTACTGAGTAACCTTTTATGATCTAATGAAAGAATTCCATACCTTTCCTGATCCCTCCATCAGTAGCACACGTGTAATCCCCTGTTGTCAGTAGGAAACATGTTCCCCCTCTTCTGTTTTTGTCTCTTGTGCTAGAGCGTCTGATGGGAGGGAGCCTTTCCCCAGGTGAGAGTGGCTGCTCACTTCCTGCACTGTCTTCACCTGATAACACTGGTTAAAGCACCATGCCCATTTACAGACAAGAATGAATGAGGAAATGAGACATCACAAAGAGCTTATGCTGAATGCTGGATATTCCCGTCACTCAAAAAGTAGTTACAAGGTAAATCATCAGAAGAAAACAAGATAGCAATTCACCATTCATCAGTACAAAATGGCAAAAGAAAAGAAAAATGATCTTTTGACTCTCCTAAATCTCATACAAAGTTATCCTAAGCTAACATGGAAAAAGGAAATAATAAATCAAGGCTCAGTTAGTTGCCGTTTGTGAACTGTACCTTTTTGGAGTACAGTCAGCCTTGGCCATTCCAGACAAGTAATTATGATTCTGTCTATCCTTCTTGCTGAACAAGAGGTCATGTCTGTTTTGCTTAGAGTATGTTATTTAGCATATTCTAAAGGTAACTCTTGCTCCAGGAGGGTTACACGTTCGAGATGTGCTACTAAAACCTGTTTAACAACACGCTTCGCTTTCACTTCATACTTAGCACACTTGCACTGCTTGTCAGTGTAAATACTCAACATTAAATGCTGTCTCTAGTTTATTTTGTCTAAGCCTTATCTTTCCTGATTTGCTGCTCCCAAGGGATTATCTTTTACAATTTTCTGCTATTTCAGATTCAGGCCACACTTCCAGAAAAAAAATAAATCTCTGCTCAGTACAGCATATAGCAGGTAATAGCATGTTCTTTATTTCAGCCTCACCCTTGCACTTAAACCTAAGCACTTTGTTGTTCTGAACTGTAAAGCTATGTTCAAAGCTATGTTCAGCCTTGAAGCTTTGGGCAGAATTAGTGACTCCAATGTCATTCACTATCAGAAAAAAAGAACAAGCTATGGTGCATCATGTGAGTGGTGGCACTACTGAAGAGGAAGTTGACACTTTTGAATGGCTCCTCTTTGCATATCTGCTTTCCCCTGAACTTCCAGGATTGCAACACCTTGTGAACAAGGCTGCAGACACAGAAGTGTCTCTTTGCTCTGATCACGCAGAGCCTTCTTCATTCCAGAATACTTCTTGTAGGACTTGATGGCATGAAAAAGCTGTTACCACTGCCAGTTGAAAGGTGTTTTCTGCAAGTGGATAGCGGTGGGTATAGTTAATAAAACTAACCATACTCCACCTTCAGTGTGAGTTCTTTCAGGGTTTCTATTCACTTAAAGAGATTTAGGGTGTTCAAAAAGCTGTGTTAGCTTTGCGAACATTCATTCAGAGGCTGGAACGGAGTTTCTTTGAACAGCAATATTATTCAGTAACAGCACAACAGACCCAAGATGGATATTGTTCAAAGATCAATTTTCCAGCTTATTGTTTCTAGAAGACAAATGCCAGTTACTGGCTGGCTCAAGCCATGGGTGATTTTGCTCCTATTACTCTTTAGCAGCTTTCCAAGAGGAGTCTAATAGCTGGTATGTGAGCTTAGTAATCAGATTGGGCTTGGTTTAATAATAAATACATTCAACAAACAAACAAACAAAAATATCCTTGCTGCTAAAAAAAATTGTTTTAATTGTACTGAGAAATAGAACTTCCTCTTTATTTCTAAAAGGTGTAAGAGGGGGCAGTGGCTGGGAGGGGCAGAGGCTGTCATTTGCTATGCATTTTCACAGTGATTAGCACAAAATATTCCTTATCCACACCTCAGAACTCTAATGAATACAATGATGTAAGTCATAAAAATCCACACTAACAGTGATGATGGAGCTAGGGGCTGTCATTTTCATTTTTCTTGCAAATTTCATATCAGCTATGCTATTGTCATTCAGTTATAGTAAATATCATGCAGTGTCTCATCTAGCACAGACAAAGAAAGTTCTTCTAGCCAGGGAAGCAGAATGCAAATGGAAAGAAGGCTAGAAAGAGAATTCCTTTTTATTTCCTATGAGTGCTGGGCTTCTGTTGTAAAGCACCTGCTCCCTTTAAGTGACTGCTTCGTTGTAGGATCTTGCTTAACAGGCCACGGTGTGGCACGGGCAAAGCTGACACGAGAGACAGACACTGAGGCAAAACACCATGGAGTCCAACAGGGTGGGACACGGTGGCTGCTCAAATAGTCATGCAGGAAAACAGGAAACATCCATACAAAGCAACAAACAACAGGCAAAAGAAAAGGTTGATATCATCAGCAGGAAAGCATTCTCACCAGAGCAAGCAAAACTGTATAGACCAGCTCCATAGAGGTTTGGAAGGTCACTACACCTACTTTGTCCTCTATGAGACTGACACAGGCAAATGCTGAGGGGAGAAGGCTGAGAGCTACGTCTTCTCCTGACAGAAAGACTGGCTGCTTTCTGAGCCCTGCCAAACACACTGGTCTATAAAGTGTTTTCAGAAGCATGCATTTCCAGTGGGCTCCTACCTGATGCTCTGTTGTGTTCCATCAGCTGGCTGTCCTTGCCCAAGCAGATGTCCCCCTGCGTGCTATTGCAGGCCATGTTCAAATCAGTCTTGCAGAAGGTGGGTGAGCTGGCTTGAGGAGCTGGAGGGATGTGCTTCTTCCGCTTCCTCGGTAGCTTCTGCTTTGCCATGGCCAGGGAGTAGTACATCCCAAAGTTGTTAACTATCACAGGCACCGGCATGGCTATGGTGAGCACTCCGGCCAGCGCACACAGGGCACCCACCAGCATGCCTGACCAGGTCCGTGGGTACATATCCCCATACCCCAGGGTGGTCATGGTGACTACAGCCCACCAGAAGCCAATGGGGATGTTTTTGAACTGTGTGTGCTCGCTTGCTGAGGGGTCGTTAGGCTGGGCTCCCACTCGCTCTGCGTAGTAGATCATGGTAGCAAATATCAGAACGCCGAGTGCCAGGAATATTATCAGCAGCAGAAATTCATTGGTGCTGGCTCGCAGAGTGTGGCCCAGCACCCTGAGACCCACAAAGTGCCGGGTGAGCTTGAAGATTCGCAGGATTCTCACAAACCTTACCACCCTAAGGAAACCAAGCACATCCTTAGCAGCTTTGGAGGAGAGCCCGCTCAAGCCCACTTCTAGATAAAAGGGCAGGATGGCCACAAAGTCAATGATATTCAAGAGGTTTTTGATGAATTCAAGTTTGTTTGGGGAAAAAACAACACGTACTAAAAATTCAAATGTAAACCACACCACACAGACTCCTTCCACATACGTCAGGGCAGGATCTGTCTCTATCTCATACTGCAGCACAGCTTCTGTCCCATTGATGATCTGCTCAGTTTTGTTTATAATAGTATTGAAAGCCTCATGTGTTTCCAGGCAAAAGGTTGTGATGGACACTAGGATGAAGAATAAAGAGGCAAAGGCGATGAACTGAAACAAAAAGAAGGAGAAGGGACATCAGAAACACACAGCTCCTCACATTAATTCTAACAATGTCAGTGCTCACAATCAGTCTTCTACTGATTCAGCTCCAAACAATTCACACATTTGTACGCAGAAAACTTTGTCTCTAGGCCAGAGGAGAGCAGCAGACAACTCTCACTTGCAGGCTAGGGGTCTGGGAGCTGGTGGGTTGGGTAATAGGTTGGACGCAATGATCTTGAAGGTCTCTTCCAATCTGGTTTATTCTAGTCTAGTCTAGTCTAATATAACACGACAGGCAGTAACTCATTCAGAAAGGGACAGCAAATTCTTCAATCTGTCCTAAATCATCCGAATTCCATTGGGCTGTCAAGTCACCTTACAAACAGTCCACAAACAACACACCAGCCACAGGAAGATTTAGGGCTGTCTACCTCTCACATAGTGGAAAATAGATCTGACCTTGATGGTATTGAGATTATGGTTCAGGAATTTAGAGCTGGCCTGAGAGGCATCTCATCTAAGACCAGATCCAAACACTGGGTTTTGTTTGGATTTTCAGTGATTCACAAGAACAGGATATTTACTGATAGAAAGTGCCTTTTGTGTTGCAGGTACATCCTGTTATGTTCAAAATCATCCATCACTCATACTCTTAAGAGTGAGAATTAACCTAGCAGAAGTCACTGGATCCCAGGATGTTAGGGGTTGGAAGGGCACTCCGGAGATCTTCGAGTCCAACCCCCCCTGCCAGGACAGGACCACAGAATCCAGCACAGGTCACACAGGAACACATCCAGACAGGGCTGGAAAGGCTCCAGAGAAGGAGGCTCCACAGCCTCAGTGTGGGGCCTGTTCCAGTGTTCTGTGATCCTCACAGTGAAGTTCCTCCTGATGCTGGGGTGGAACCTCCTGTGCTGTAGTTTCCATCCATGTCTTCTCACTGCAGCAGCAGAACTTTGCTGTGTGAGGATCCACAACATCCACAATCTTGCAATCAAAGTTACAACTCCAGGACAATTTCACAAATAGGAAAAGGCAAATTCAGCTCTAGCAGAGGTACATGAATAGATAAAATGCAAATAATATGGAGGGAGCCCACGCAGAGGACTGTTAAAGGTTTAAAGAACGTTTTACTGCCTGATCTTTAACTCAGTCACCACAGTCAAGCACTGAAGGAAAGGGAACATTCAGGACAGGATTTCATAAAAATCATTACTGAGCCAAAGAGCTGGAGGGGGAGATAAAACTTTCTTACCTCCAGTAAAATGTATCAAATGAAAAGGTGTTTTGAGGGCAGCTCTTAATTTACTAAACTGGTTAACTTCTTTTAAGTGTCAATACCTTGCCACCATGTCAGTACTCCAACAGCAACAGTACAGTACATGAACAGCTGATGTCTTTAAATTCCTCCCTGTGCCAGGATTTATAACATGTCATCAGTGTGTTTGCCATGCTAAATTTTCAGCTTGATAGACATCTTATAGCCAGCATCATCACAGAAAATATCTCCCAAGACTTGAAGCTTTTCAAAGGTGTTACAGACACAAATAGACAAAGAGATGCCTGAAGAGGTTTTTGAAAAGATCTGGAGCCTCGGTGCCTCCTCGCATATTTAGCAGCTTGAAATTTCACCATTGCATAAGATCAAGAAAGAAACACATTTCTTTCAAAATAGCAGCAAATGACTAACTCTTTTGGCTTGGGATTTTCATCATTTGAAACTGCTACTTGTTAGTAAAATGGGGAAAAGTATGACAGGGATCTTAGAGTTTGATGCAGGCTCTTCACTCATTTTAATATGATTTAATTTAGTAAATAAATCTAATGTACTTTCTGTCTCCCTTACTACTACTTACAAATTGCTCAGAGTATCACTCTTTTAATCTGCTGATTCCCAAGCTGAAACCAAGTACTTCAAAGAAGACCAGCAACAGAAAAAACTGTCATACTCTCTGCTAACACTGCGCTGGATCAGGTGATTACAGGCTGGGTTCCAGTGGTACTGACAGAAAATGAGGCAGTAGGATGCTGGTACTTTACCACCCCAAAGCCTTAAATCTCGTTGAAACAATCGAGATAAGTAGGGTGACAAGAGGGCAGCCGCAAGCCAGAATGTCTGTTCTGCCACTTTAATGCAGGCTGCAACACTGCAGCAAAGCTGATTCTGTATACGCTGGGTATCAGTCATTCAATTCAGTGTTAGCACTCAGATTTAGTACGTGTGCCACAGGAGTTCATTGAGGCTGGTATAATACTGAATGGCTGCATTTTTCTAACACAGAACATTAGTTAGACAACAAAATATTGTCTCTACAACCAATAGAGAGAATCACTTTTAATCTGAGAAACATTTACATCTGTAATGCAAGTCTGGCAGATTGATTATACTCAGACTCATAGGAGACTGGATGTAAAACCCGCTCCATATATGAGAGAACTGCATCTTATTTATGGCCTCCTTTCCTGAGACAATGAAACAAAGTTATTACACCAAGCCCTTCAATTACAAATGCTCTAAATCTGATATCTTTCAGAAGAGACTGACTCAGGGACTGATCACTTATCATCCAGCCTGAACTTCTAGTCGCTATCTAAGCAAACAATCTTCAAATTGTCTAGCTGATGTTTACCCAACAGGCTTTTCTGTCTTGGCCTTAATCAAAGCATTACTGCACACTGATACCTAATTTATTCCTGGCACATGGCACCAACATTCACAAAACAGCCTTGGTCTTGTGTTAGACAACTAGAGTCAGCAAATATAAAGAGATTTATATAACCTAAGAGAATTAATCTCAGCAGATCTTAATGAAACCTCTCCATAACACAGACAGGGAATTTATCAGACACTGAGCCACCAGTGGGCTGAATGACACCAGAGAGGCTCATGGAGCATCCTCCAGCACCTTTCTACACAGTCAAGGGGTAAAAACAAATCTGTGGAGGTTGAGGATGAAGGAAGCTAAACCAGCACTGTAGTTTGTAATCTGGGGAAAATTTTAACAGGTAAAATATTGGGCAACCTCTCTAACAGCAACACTTTGGTGGTTTTGGACAACTGTGAACAACTTTGGACTGAAAAGACCAGAAAATTACTTTCAGCCAAATCAAGCTTACCAACTTGGATATATTAAGGATTATCTATACACTCAACAGTGCACTGATCAAGACAGGCTATTGCTACACATTATTTAGTATTCCGAGGTGGACATGTCACAGGCAGCGAAGAGGTTAATGCACAGTTAATTGTTGGTAGTCACAGTCTCCTTTACTTATTGCTTCATAGTTAAGTTTTGAATAATACAGTATCACAGTATCACCAAGGTTGGAAGAGACCTCAAAGATCATCAAGTCCAACCTGTCACCACAGACCTCATGACTAGACCATGGCACCAAGTGCCACATCCAGTCCCCTCTTGAACACCTCCAGGGATGGTGACTCCACCACCTCCCTGGGCAGCACATTCCAATGACGAATAACTCTCTGTCATTGTGACCTGTCACAATATTCCAGTATTTTCCCAAAAGGAGTCTGTATCCTGCCTGGACACAATTTGTTCTGAGGCTGGATCTCACCACCTCCTCTTTCAGCTCCGTAATGTATGTTTTTTAACGTGAGTATCAAGTAGCAGCTTTTAAGGTTCAGTTAGTTCATTTAAGTGTCATTCCAGGAGTTAGGAGGCTTGCCCTTGACACATTAGACTACAGAAAAAGAAACCTACTGAATATTTAATAAGCCCTTGGAAATGCAACATTTTATATTCTCTAATGCAGGTACAGAATTGACTTTATAGAAAATGGATGGCAATGCTACTTTAAGTAAATATCTTCACAGGCACATTATAGGACTTGGTACATGCATGTCACTGGAGTTTAAAACATTTTAAAAACAAACAAACAATGAAACCAATGATCTTTGCCACTGCAATTAGCAGACTAGAAATAGAACTCTAGGGAGACCTTCAGAGAAGAGCTACTGTGTTTTGTCTCTTACAGAAACCAGCCTTGAGAGCTTGCTCCCTGTTGAGCAATCTTTAATGCAAGTCTGGCAGACTGATTACGTTCAGACTCATGGGAGACTGAATGCAAAAACCCCTCCATATATCTACCTATATCTACCTACCTAAATCCTGCTTTCATTACAGGAGGGTTTACTGAGCAGCTTAACTGACCACAACAAGACCGAGGGTCAGGAGATCTTTGCTCTCCACCCAGACCATTCATGCTAAACAGAACCCTCAAAACAGAGTAAGTTTTCTGTTGGATAATAGAACACTTAAAACACGTTTTCTTTTTTCTTTTTAATATCATATTCATCTTTAAAAATAAAAAATAAACTTCCCTACTACAGAGATTTAAAACTTCTTTTCAGTGACTCCTCTTCAGATCTGTTAGTTTGTCTCATCTTTTCACAGTTCAGAATATGATGCAAATTGTCTGAAAAAAAATAAATGACATGTTTTTTTCCTCCTCCTAACCCTCATTTCTCATTTTAACATGGTAGATCTTTTTCCCTCCATTTCATTTCATCTGGCTATCAGGAGACTTCTGTAACCACACTGTGATTCAGGAATGAGCTCTTCCAATGACCTTACCTCTCTGCATGGTTTAGTGTTCTGTGGGATGAAATCTAAATATCAGCATTCATTCTACACAGACCCAAAGATCTCACCTAACACATCTCCTCACGACTCCATCTCTCAACACTGCAGCAAGCTCCCCCTGGCAAATTATCATTTCACATACACAAAAGGGAGAGAACACACATGTTTTTATGGTGTGATGTGTTTCCAGTGTAGTGTACTGAGTAAGAGACCGAGTACCACCAGTAGCTACTAAGCAAATCACTGGCATTTAAAATAAAAACTCCTGGCAAATATACAATTGGTTTGCTTCATCTCTCATACATCAGAATCTCTCACAGTGGCACTCTCCAAGATTAAGGGATACATGTAGACACAGCACTTAAAACAAATCTTCACGGGACTGGCTGGAAAGTAGCCCTGAGGAGAGAGACTTGGGGGTGCTGGTGGACAAAAAGCTCAACATGAGCTCTCAATGTGCACTTGCAGCCCACAAAGCCAATCAGATCCTGGGCTGCATCAGGAGAAGTGTGGCCAGCAGGTCAAGGGAGGTGATCCTCCCCCTCTACTCAGCCCTGGTGAGACCCCACCTGGAGTACTGTGTCCAGTTCTGGAGCCCCTATTACAAGAGGGATGTGGAGGTGCTGGAAGGTGTCCAGAGAAGGGCCACGAGGATGATTAGAGGGCTGGAGCACCTCTCCTATGAGGACAGACTGAAGGAGTTGGGGCTGTTCAGTCTGCAGAAGAGAAGGCTCCCAGGTGACCTAATTGTGGCCTTCCAGTATCTGAAGGGGGCCTACAGGAAGGCTGGGGAGGGACTTCTCAGGATCTCAGGTAGTGATAGGACTAGGGGGAATGGAATGAAGCTGGAGGTGGGGAGATTCAGGCTGGATGTGAGGAGGAGGTTCTTCACCATGAGAGTGGTGAAACCCTGGAATGTGTTGTCCAGGGAGGTGGTCGAGGCCCCGTCCCTGGGGGTGTTTAAGAGCAGGCTGGATGAGGCTCTGTCCAGCCTGATCTAGTGTGGGGTGTCCCTGCCCATGGCAGGGGGGTTGGAACTAGATGATCCTTGTGGTCCCTTCCAACCCTGAATGAAACTATGAAACTATGAAACTATGAAAACAAGAACATGACATGTGAAGTATCAGGCACCGAGATCAATTTAATGTCTCTAAGAATTTGCCATATCCTCCTCCAGGGAGACAAGGTAGAACATCAGCATTAAGCTGTTTTACAAATGGCTATGCAAAGATTTACAGCCTAGCCTTAGGAACCTAATTAGGAAACTCTGTTCAGTCTCTTCTGGGTGGTGCCCCAGTGTAATGGGTTGGGGCAGACCCCCTCCCCACCACGCGCAGAAATAATGGTACAAGGGATCATGGTAGGAAATAACCTAATTTCCTGTGTCCACCCACTGGGCTGGACTTCTGGACACAGGAAACACGCCTGTAGCAGAGGGCACCCAGCCCAAACTACGACACCCAGTGACAGGACAAGGAACAACAAGGTGCAAGCTAGGACACAGGAGGTTCCACCTCCACACGAGCAGACATTTCTTTACTGTGAGAGGTACAGAGTTCTGGAGCAGGCTGCCCACAGAGATTGTGGAATTTCCTTTGCTGGAGACTTTCAAAACCCACCTGGATGTATTCCTGTGCAGACTACCCCAGGTGATCCTGTTTTGGCAGGGGGGTCGGACTCAATGATCTCTGGAGGTCCCTTCCAACCCCTAAGATATGGTGGCTCTGGGGTAAATAATTTCTCAGACAACATGAAGTCACACTTGGTAAAGTCCTTGCCAATGTTTTCATTTTTATCCTGTAAAAGATAAGTCAACTCTTTTCAAATCCCCAGTACAGCTCTTCCTCATTTGTACTCTCCTGCTAATATTATTTGGCATTCAGTTTAATAGTTAACAATCTATCTGCTGCTGTATTTCTACACACAGTCATATTTTAATGAAATAAAACCCCCTATCACTACAGTTTTATTGACATATTCTCTTCAAGAACAACCCATATGTAATACTCTATGCATAGGTTGCTAGTGCAGGAGTATTTACAGCTCAGAATGGATACCATCTGCATGTAGTAGTGGGAACACAAAGGTTCTCTTGCTTGCTCATTGTTTCCCCCTTTGTTATCTTATTATAAAGCAGTTGTTGTTCATTAGCAGTTGAAGCACAAATGAAAAGGTTGTGAATCCTTCTTTCCATATTCAGAAATCCAGGTCTATGATGAAGTCACTGCAAATCAGCTGCCAGGTAAACCTGCAGTCTGACACCAGGCTGACCCAGACACCTATCTGACTCAACAGATCTGACACACCTGCATTTTGAAGCAGATCACAAAGAAAACCAGAGGTGTGAATTACACCGTGTTTTAGCTGCATTGAAGTGACATCTGTATCTTCCCAAAGGATTCAAAACTGCCCTAACAGAGACACATCCTCTGCTCCTCAGTATGAAAAACATTGTCTGTTAAGCAACTGGAAAGAAGCTGACAATGCAATTCGGGGTGGGGGGGGCACACCTCATACAGTGGAAGTCCCCAGGACAGAACTATCTGTTCTCCAGGACATTCCTTGTACTTGATCCCTGGCTGCCTCACAGCCAAGAAAATTACTGATTTTCTGAGGTGCCATTCCTAAATAGACAAATCAGAATGATCTGACTGTTGTCCTACTGGGCAGCTAAGTCAAACACACCATACTGACACAAAACTTGTATCCCACTGCCTGTTTGTCCCTTCTGAGGACTCAGCAGAACTGATTGAAAAGCAATGATGCTGCCTCCAGAAGATTCCTTTTCCCACCTACTTGGGTTGATCAAGCTCATTTCACTTGTGATGTCTCTGAGCCGTGACTATTGCAGCAATGTTCTAGGTGTTACACCCAGCTGGGCTGATTTTTTCAGCTAGGCATTTATATTCTAGCAAGGATTTATTTAAAAGGCTCAGTTTGACCTCGCATGGTTATGTGGCCTGATTAAAAAACTGCTGCCACTCATTCATTAAACATTGCTGTAAATCAAACAGGCAAAATATTTCCAATGGCTGCAAAAATGCAGGGGATGTTCTCCCTGGAGCCAAGGCAAGAGTGAGAAAAGTAGGAATTCTCAGACTATATTCTGGGTCTGGTACCAGACACACCGAGGCTCCTGGTTACTGAAAAACACCTCCCAGAAAGAAGCTAAAATTCTCTGAGGGGGTGTGGAAGACAGATTTAGAAGGACCTACTTCAGCCAATCCCAAACTTAACTGCTGAGTCAAATTAGCCTTTCTGAATGCTTTGTTGCCCTTTCCTAGCCCACCTGCTGGCCACAGACATTACAGTAGAGGTTAGGCTACTGGACTTGGCAACCTGAAATACTACCCAGGCAGTATTGTTCTTGCTGCACTTTATCATGAAAAGGTTTAATTTGGTTCAGTGGGTCAAAAGTGGAATAAAATATGTTCAGTATACACTCTTTGTTATTAATAGACTCTCACACCCATGCAGACTATCAGAGAAAAGACATTCTGAAGAAGACAAATTCATAACAATTCTGTTATAATGTAGTTTGCATAGTAGAGAAATCTCATGGCCATTAAAATTGCAGAAACGTTTTCAGCCCTATCATCTCCATCTCTCTGAAGCACTCAGGTTCATTGGTGTCTACTTTTCCCTCTCATTCAAAATAGGTCTGATGGCCTAATTTAAAATAACACAGGCAAATTTGGAAAATGTTAAGTTTTTTTGTGTGTAACAGAGCCCATTTTAGAATGGAATGGAATGGAATGGAATGGAATGGAATAGAATAGAATAGAATAGAATAGAATAGAATAGAATAGAATAGAATAGAATAGAATAGAATAGAATAGAATAGAATAGAATAGAATAGAATAGAATAGAATAGAATAGAATAGAATTAACCAGGTTTGAAAAGACCTTTGAGATTGAGTCCAACCTATAACCCAACACCATCTAATCAACTAAACCATGGCACCAAGTGCCCCATCCAGGCTCTTCCTAGACACCTCCAGGGATGGTGACTCCACCACCTCCCTGGGCAGCACATTCCAATGGCCAATCTCTCTTTCTGGGAAGAACTTCTTCCTAAGCTGAAAATGTTTCTGCAATTTTAATGGCCATGAGATTTCTCTACCATGCAAACTATATTATAATAGAATTGTTATGAATTTGTCTTCTTCACAATTTTGGCTTCCAGTAAATTGGCTTCCTATAACCAAGCTGTATAACCTTTTCTATTGCCATCCCAAATCTAAAGAAAGCATAGTGGAATTATTTACACGTTTGCCAGGCCTGTCTTTCCATACAACATAGTAAGACTTCCATTGCAAGTGCTAAAATAGACATTTCAAAAGTATGTCTTAAAAGTTGAAAGGACAGAGCCATTTCTAAGAGTCAAACAAGTGTATATGGAGCCTTCAAACAGCTGATTACCAGGTCCTCCTTTCACTGGAAGCTCTTTCTTGCTTACACTAATTAGGCAGCATTGGTTTAATTTTTCATACCTACATTAATTAAATAGAGTTGATATTAATTGGATCCTTCCTTCATGACTGTTTAATTAATTAGCTAAGGGACGGCAAAACCATAATTAATTGTCTACCTAGATTGTGGCATCACCCTAATCTTAGATTTTTAGTATGGTAGTCTTATTGATGACCCTCCAATGCAGCAGGTTTTGTGCAGTAATCTAAGATTTAATAAAAGCCAAAGCTAAACTCAGAAACTTCATCCTGTGGCTTATAATGGGGATTGTCACAACAAAGCAGACAAACCTACTCTGCCATGTGCACTAGTAAGGTAGTAGATCACAGTGCCGAGGCTCAGCAGCCTCAAGCTCTCTGTTTCTGACATGAAAAGCCTCTAGGGAGTATGGATTTGTTTTCTTCCCCATGTGCCCACAGTTCTCTCCTTTCAACATTCCAGATTCCAATGTGGCCCTGCCCTGGTACTGTCCCTTCGCTGTCCTTTGTTCTCTTTCTCAGACCTAGCTCAAGTTTACAGTTGGATCCTGGATTTTCTGCCTCTCATCAGAACACAACAGAACAGAACAGGAGTAGAATAGAATAGAATAGAATAGAATAGAATAGAATAGAATAGAATAGAATAGAATAGAATAGAATAGAATAGAATAGAATAGAATAGAATAGAAATAACCAGGTTGGAAAAGACCTTTGAGATCACTGAGTCCAACCCATCATCCAGCACTACCTGGTCAACTAAACCATGACACCAAGTGACTCATCCAGCCTCTTCCTAAATACCTCCAGTGATGATGACTACACCACCTCCCTGGGCAGCACATTCCAATGGCCAATCTCTCTTTCTGGGAAGAACTTCTTCCTAACATCCAGCCTAAACCTCCCCTGGCACAGCTTGAGACTGTGTCCTCTTGTTCTGGTGCTGGCTACCCAGGGGAAGAGACCAACCCCCACCTGCCTACAACCTCCCTTCAGGTAGTTGTAAAGAGCAAGAAGATCTCCTCTGAGCCTCCTCTTCTCCAGGCAAAGCAACCCCAGCTCCCTCAGCCTCTCCTCATAGGGCTTGTACTCCAAACCCCTCCCCAGCTTTCTTGCCCTTCTCTGGACACCTTCCAGCATCTCAACATCTTTCCTAAACTGAAGAGCCCTGAACTGGACACAGGACTCAAGGTATGGCCTAACCAGTGTTGAGTACAGGGCAGAATGACTTCCCTGCTCCTGCTGGCCACACTCTTCCTGATGCAGGCCAGGATGCCATTGGCCTTCTTGGCCACCTGGGCGCACTGCAGGCTCATGCTCAGCCTACTGTCAACCGGTACCTCCAGGTCCATTTCTGTCTGGCTGCTCTCAGCCACTCTGACCCCAGCCTGTTGCATTGCATGGGGTTGTTGTGGCCAGTGTGTAGAACCTGGCACTTAGATGTGTTAAATTTCACACCCTTGGACTCTGCCCGTCTGCCCAGTCTGCCAGAGCTCTCCCCTCTGCAGAGCTCTCCTACCCTCTAACATATCAGCTCCTGCCCCCAGCTTGGTGTCATCTGCAAACTGATGATGGACTCAATCCCCTCATCCAGATCATCAATAAAGATATTGAACAAGGTGGGGCCCAGCAGTGATCCCTGGGGGACGCCACTGGTGCCTGGCTGCCAGTTGGATGTGGCACCATTCACCACCACTCTCTGGGCTTGGCCCTCCAGCCAGTTCCTAACCCAGCTCAGAGTGCTGCTGTCCAAGCCAATTTGTTCTTATCATATTTGTATTTTGATGCCTTGTATCTCCATCCACTCTCTATTTTCATATGCAGATGGCTCTCTAGAAAATATGCACTTCTCCTCTTCCAGGGTCTTCCTCCAGCCTCAGCCTTTACTGCATTTGCTACCCTGACTCTTTGTCCTAGGCTGTTTTCTCAACCTTGTCTTCCTCCTAGTCTCTCTCTGTGTATCTATTTCCCTTCATATTTCAGGAAGCTCTTCAAGCCCTTCTTCTCTGACATAAATCACAAGCACTTTCTCATTTCTCATCTCCAGAAGCAACTTTAACTTCCTTCAGCTCCAGTACTAATACCATTCCATGGTCTCCTGGTGCTCAAGCATATTTTCTGCTTTCTCTCTTCACTCTCAGGTATTTTTCTGCTTCTACTCACAACCTCATAAGGACTTTTATGACAGCATACTTCCCTGTGTGGGAATACATGCTGCAAACTCACCTACTGATACAATAAAATATATAATTTCTTTCTCCAAATCTGGGCCTCACTTTGAGGAGAAAAGCTTCCTTCCCCACATCAGGTAGATGCTGGAAAGCAGAAGAGAACACAGGGTAAATACTGACCTTAATTAAACAAATCTACCATCTAATAAAATTAAGCCAGTTCCTCTGCAGAGAAAGATTTATACCTTTCTGTAGTCAAATCATTGGGTGGTCTATAAATAAAAGCAGTATCTCAGCTTTAACCTTTACCTAGGCCAGACAAGACAGTGTCCTTGGAATCCCTCCATGATCTCACAGAAGCCTCTGAAAAGTCTTTTAAGATGTAAAAAAAGAATCTTTCAGACACCTAAATTGATGAACTCTGCACCCTATCACACTGGTGAAGCTGAAAGAGTGATGCACTTGCAGAACAGTTTGAGGTCAGAAGGGTATTTTTATGAGAGGGGGAAGGGTAAGGTTGTTAGAGCTCCTGTGCATGATATGTGTGAGTATGTTTCAAGCTCATAACACAATCACATAGATCAAAGCTAAATTTAGAGACAGTAAATTATTCATTGCAGCAATAGTCAGCTAGGCTTGTTCAGACTCTCAGGAGCTGAGCACATCAGCACAGACATCTCCAGTTTATACATACACAATTGCTTCTTCAGAGCTATCTTTGGGCTCCATGGTGCCAAAACGTTCCATTGGTAAGCCAATTGCCCAGAATCTTGTCAAAGGGTTTCCTAAAAATAGGTTAAGAAGCCATAGGTGTCTTGCTTGCAGTTTTTTAATACAGTAAAATTCCATTTACTTCTGTTTCCAGTGATGCAGAAGTGACAGTTCCCTTGAACCAGAAAGGGAACATAAGAAAGAGAAAAGCCACCAGAAGTACAGCAGTTATTGGATATTCAGACAATTGACATTCATATTTCATTCCTGCCCTGTTCAAAATAAACACTTGAACTAAGCTAAAAGATATTTCAAGTCTCTCCTCTAGATCTTGGGAGAAGCTTGCTTAAGCATATGTAAAAGATTACACACATTTATGAGAGGGATTACATGACAATGGAGAATTGGCTCTTCCAGCCCCCTGTCACCATGTCTGTTTCCAAATCCAATGTGTGCATCTATTTCATACATAATGTTCTAAGCTATTGCCATTGCAAGCATCAGCACTGAAGTCACATACAGCACTATTTCAGATGCATCCCTATTATTTAATAGTATCTGCATTGCCAAAATTATTTACCTTAAATATTCTCTTAGAGTTTTGTCACCATTTTGCATTAGGGACTGGCACTAATCCTTATACTCAGGAATGGACCAATTAGCACAATGACAAATATTAGTAATGCTATGCACAGACCATCGTCCTTATGAAGATTTCTTTATTCAAGAGCTTGATATTGATGAGAGGAAGTTGGTTAGCAGTAGAGGGGAAACATACAGTACTTGGCTTGTGACCTCAGGAAAAGAGAAGAAAGAGTCCCTGTGCCAAACCTGCCAATTCTCTGCAGCATGCATTTCTTCAGAACCAAGTGCTGAGATGGACAAGAGTATTCATCTCAACCTGCCAGGCTTCAGAAGCAGCCTTCCCAGCTTGCCAGGGAAAGCTACTGTCCATCTTCTGCACTTTTGGTTTGATGACAGCCCTTGACTCTTTCAGAGGCATGACAGTTATTCAGAACATAGATATCTTTTCCTTTGTGATTCTAAACTACATCTATATATATTTTTATTTTATAGATTAATTATGAAAAACCAAGAGTAGAGTATACATGTTAGAATCATTCCAGGCCCTTTTTGATTACACTATCCATACAAAGGGTGTGGGGCTATCTGAGGAAAAATACTTCTGCATCAGTTATAGTTTAGGCTGGTGTCCTTACAACCGTCCTCATGGCAATGAGAGGCAACGTTTGTAGGATGCAGTGAAAGCTTTGCATTAAGGGAATGCAGTTTTCTGCAGAGTGTCTCTGTGGTGAAGCCCAGAGTCAGAAAATCAAACAGTAAAGGGGGTCTTGGGCATGACTGACTTGGGATCTTGCTGTTACTTACACAGAAGGGGAGCTCTGGGGGAAAGAATTGCCAGTGCTGTCACTGCCAAGCAGACTGTGCTCACTAGGGTCTGATGGTGACCAGACTCTGCAAAAGGAGAGGCACACAAAGCTGCAGAGAGCCACACTTCGCAGGTTTCACTTCCAGTCTACATGGGACGTTTACGGCTGGCACATTGCTTCCAAGACTGGTCCCATCTGCCTTCGTGCCTCTGTTCAATCAGGAGCAGGTTACTTGCAGATGGAATTCAAAGTGTTTTGTTTTTATCTAGAGCTTTGCAGTCCTGATTTGAAGGGTAATAAATTGTCTTTGTTTACACGTCACTGACAGTCATACAACATCTTGACAAAGTGATGCATGCCAAGAAAAAACAACTCTATTTAACAGCTTACAAGCAGAGAAGTCTAGTGGCAGGCTCAGCCTTCATTTGCACCTTGTTTCTTCAGCTCTTTTTCACCGGTTCACATACTCTTACTATTCTGCACTCTCAGATGTAAAATATGGAGCCATTTTATCACAGGATTTCCAGATGGTTTGACTGAAAGCCCACTGCCATATGTCTAATGACATTTGCCCTGGTGACTCTTGGGAAAACTGAAAACCAAACCCCACAGTTAGCAGGACACTAGCGGCAGCCCTGTACTCATTTCTAACAAAAGTGCTGTGACTCACAAACAATTCTTAACTGTTCAGGCTCTCTGCCCCTTATGATGCTCAGAGTTATAATAACTGCATTTAAACATCAATCTTTATTCAGATAAGGGTTAGTGGTGTGGTCTTTTCTGGAGGATGAAGGTTCTTGAAGAAGCTGCTAGGAGAAATGGCAATCACTAGAATAATCTAATGTGAAGCTATCACTTGCAGTGATCAGGATTACTTTGCCAAGCAAGAGCAGAGACTTATTAAGAGACTCTAAGTGACAAACCTGGGAGACTGGGGGCAACAGAAGCAATCTTTAATGCACAAGGGCTTTCTTTCTGCTTTGCTGCACGTAACAGAGGTCTTCTTTCATTTTAGGCTGCTTCTTCCTTTAATAAAGGATTTGCTATACTGTAAATGTTACCCCAATCAGTCAGGCATTTCCCCTGCCCTCAAGATACAAAAAATAAAATAACAAAAAGTCACTCATGGTCAGGGTTCCCCATGAATGCTGTGTTTATGAATATGTTTATAACTGATGCCCTTTACAGCTCAGATACAGGTGGCTTATACGTCTTCATCTTTGACCTGCAGGATGATAATGGATGCCTCTGGTGAAAGGCTCTCCATACAATTATGATTTTGGTCTCTGGGGAGAGCCAGGGAGTGACAGGTATCAGGTGAGCATCAGTGCAGGACTCACTGAAGATACCAAGGCTGAGAGCAGGGTGTCCACTCAACAAAGGGAAGAATGTTGCTACAAAAGGGATGTTAGAACTGCAAGAACCTGCAGACATCTTATTTCACAGTAGTGGTAGCAACTATGTTTGCAAACCCAGTCTCCCTCTTCGACAGAGGAGAACAATGAGAAGAGATGTAACTCGCTAAATTGAAATGAATAACACAAATTTGCCTGTACAGAGTATTTTTCATCCAGTCATCTCAAGTATTTCAGAATTATCCATGATACCATCTGCACTGTGTGAGCTAGGATTTTGGATCCCTGGTGCCTCTATTGCTTCCTGAGCTCAACCCCATCTCACCATAGTAAGGGCAGACTGCTCCCAGGCCACAACACCACTCCAGATCTCTCGGTACCAAGAAAAGTACTATTTGTAGCTCTCCTATATACAGCAGAGATGAAAATCTTTGAAGTTCAGACAGAAATAACCTGTGTCTCACATGTCCCAGGGCATCTGATTGCTTCCCTTACCTCCTCTGTCATTGCCAGATGAAGTGAAAAATCCCTATACAGTGGACGACACCCAGTCATAAGCTGGGGTGTTTACTTTGGCTTGGTCCAAATGTGCCCACTTATGCCTGCTTTATTCCTGTGATGCTGAGTCCTCAGTGCCAGGGCACACTTTCTGCACTGATACCACATAGAGCAGTAGACAAAAGCTGTGCCTGGTAACAACCACAAGCAGCTCCAGCTCGAGTGTGCATTGCTCAGTGCATTTGGAGGGACACAGTGCATGCAGGGTCTTCCAGGGGCAAACTGCTGAGGTGCTGTGGCTCAGTTGATAGTGCATAAGACCCTTAATGGAAAGGGCATGAGTTCAAAGCCTGCAGTGGGCAGTAGCATCCTCCCTACTCTAGTCATGAGGTCTGTGGTGACAGGTCAGACTTGATGATTTTGAGGTCTCTTCCAACCTTAGTAACACTGTTGTCAGTTCTATAGATGACCTCCACACATTTGTACATGAATAACACATTTCTGACAACATCTTCCTTCATGCTAAATGCAGGCATTGATATGTTAAGGACCTTGTTTAACCAAGACAGTCTCAATACATGCATAAGGAACTTCAAATCTTTTGAAAATTTCTGTGGCAGTGATCTTCCAAGAACATGGAAAACTGTCAAATTTCTTCCTCCCATAAGTCTCAATATATTTTTGGGTGGGAGGACATAAAGAGGTGTTATACAACCTCTGGAAGTATTCCAGTTTGAAAAATCATGATGCCTGGTCATTCTAGCACTTGCTTTTCTAAAATAATGCAATCCAGGAGATGATGTTATGCACAGAAAAATGGTTTGTTCCATTTTCTATGGGAATTCTGATCCCTCCTGGAGAGAATATAATTCCTGCTCTGCCCTGTTTCCCTCCCACAATTGAGATTTACCACCAAAACCACCGGTAGCCAGGGGTTAGGATGATCACAGGGGAAGTGAAGAACCATTTTAACATCTTTAAGGAGTCATTGCATGCCCCAAACTACAGCCTTGTAATGATGTGGAGTCCATCTTTCCTTGCTTTCCAAAGTGCTATGCAACAGACTTCAAGCTCCCACAATTTCATGAAACTAAATTTTTGTTTCCAGTCAGCCACAACCATGGTTTTACTTCAGCTCCTAGTAGGTAAGGTATTCTAACTACAGCATTCCAACATTCTCTCTTTCTTTTCCTCTCCATCCCTTCTTTCTGCACCAAGCACTATCTGAAGTGGCAGACAGGCAGACATCAGCCTCCCACTGGGAAACACAGTTGAAAGAAAAGTATTAAAACCATCCAAAACCACACACAAAATGTAATGGCAAGCAATTAATTAACCTGTCGGGAGATAAGCCGTTCAGATGAGCTTTGTAGATTGTGGAGTGCTTCCTCCTGCCAGGTGCAGCTGCAGCAATAGCTGGGGGGAAGCTCACAATAGTACTATACAGCCAGCCCAGAACAAAAACTACCCTTCAGACAAACGGCCTGGCCACACACACTCACTGCATACAAGACCTTCTCTCCTGAAGAAAATACACAAAGAATGAGACAAAGCAAGGGTGGAGGTTTTGCATTTTGCACAGCTGGTGCCAATATTATTGCTACCAAAAAACAAAACAAAAAAAGGAATAGCTGCAGCTCAACCTGGAGCTTTTCAGGCTCAGTTCTGTGAAATACTGAGTATCTCCTGCGTGGGAAGTGAGGATCCTTGGTAGAGGGAGAGCTAAGCAGAAGAAAGGCCTGGTCCAGGGAGGGCTGTTTGCCCAGGCTCCCTGAAGGAAACGTGAGAAACTGACAAAGCTCCTTAGCTTTAGGGCAAATGAAGGGGGAGGAAAAAAAATAAATAACATTAGGAATCTCAGTTTGTACACACTGTTTCACCTGCCATTCTTGGGCTTCCATCTCTGTTTTTGTTTGTATTTATAGCAAACTTGATGCTAGCCCTTCCAGAGCTCGTGCCTTACTGGCATAGCTTTCTGGAAATGTTCTCACTTGATTAGCTCCATCTACAGTTTCCTTCATTACATAATCTCCTAGTGCAGCTCTCACTCACACTGACAGCTTTATCTTTTTTTTACCCATATTTTAAAATTTTCTGGAACTCAGAATATTTTCTGTATTATATGAAGTTAAATCACTACCAAGATTATGAGGCCTTATTGACCAGCTGCCATTAAACAAGTCTCCTTATTCTATAGCCTTTCTTTTTCACAGGTACATTGTAGTTTATTAATAAGGAAGGAGTAGGAAGCAGATAACCATTCAGGTACAGATAATTGCAGTGCCAAGATAGGAGGTTGTCTGCAATAAAAAACAGCTATTTATGTGTTGTTCACTTCTTCTTCTTCTTCTTTTCAGATTTCAGGCATGAAATTTCAGGTGACTCTCAACAGGCATCTTGGGAACAGATACACATCATAGCCTGGGGACAGCTATTTCAGAACTAAAAGCTAAGTTCTGAAATTACAGATAGCAAGAAGTTAGGAAGCAAGAAATATTGCTTCACTTAGAAGGCCTTCAATATGGAAGAGGTTTTGAGAGTCCTTCTGTACAAAACAGGGTTATGAACACTTATGCTCCCGTGAAATGTATGCACCAGGACAGCTGAAAAGGAGTTTTGCTCGCTGAGTATGGGTTCATGTTTAAAAGATAGAGTTATTCCCCACCTAGTCTGTAGGGATTTCATTAAACCTTTCAACTACTAGCATGCTTCAAACGTGAGGTGATGAGTGTTAGTGTGAAAATTCAGGTTTCCCGGCTTCATCTTCATTAACAGTTTATTCCAAAGCATGAAAAATTATGCTTGATGTGACCAGAAAAAGTACTCAATTGTCTACTATTAAATCCCTTCTCATCTATCATTGGCTAACGATCCAAATACTCAGAAACTGAGGATGAAGAAAGCTGGGAAGGTTTATGTGTACTTGTAGACCGACTTGTGCCTGCCCTGCAAGGACTGACTGCTCATTGCCACAAATCCATGACCACATCAGATAACTAGAATAGGAAAACAGAAACTGGCTACCTGCATTGGTTGAGCAAAAAAGACTTTCCTTGTTTTATTTTCCTTATCTGGTGATAGTACTGTGTGAAAATATGACTATGCTTGTTCAGCTCTGTGTTACTGAAATACGCACATTGCAAGAGGCTAAAAAGGCTACGCTATGACAGTGCCATAACTGGTTTGGCACATGAGCTTCTTGCATCTTCCAAGAAAAGAATATAGAACAGTTGAAAAACTTACTTTATGAAAGCAAAATGAGCCAAAATTCTGTGCAAACAGATATTAAAGCATTTGGGTTCTTTTTTGGCTACAGAAATGACAATGCATTAAATTGGCGCATGCAAGTTATGATTATATAAGATTTACATATATATACCGACAGATGCACAGGAGATCAGAAGCAGCACATTTAAAGAGCAATAGAAGGCAGTAAGGCAATCTACATAGAAGGGTAAAAGAAAAATATTGAGCAGCTGACTGTGCATTTACAAGGTGCAGCAGGGAAGCAGCTGGCCACTGCATCTGGCCTGGTGTGGCACACATATGATCACCCAGAGCAGCAGCAGCCTGTACAAGCAGGGACAGCTTTCTCTCATTTTGTCCAGCCCAGGCTGCCTGCACACTAGCTGTTGTCACTGACACTGCTCCAACAAGACAAGATAACCCAGGCTGCCACCCCGGCAGTGCCTGACCATCACCATATGGGATCTGCTGATGAATGCAGCCACAGTAATGTAACACCAGAACAACTCAGCAGCTGATGTAGTGCAGCTTCACACTGGGAGAACCAAGACCAGAAACAGGCCCAGCATCATGCAACTGAGCAAAGGAGAAGGAAATCCAAAACAAAGTGTCTTAGTCAGGCAATGTCGGACCATCCAAGAATGTGGCTATGTAACTCTCTTGAAGCCATTGTGATAACACAGAGGTTTCAATGGGCCACATGCTGACCAAGGAACAAAGACATTATTGTGGTGAAGTGATGCTGACTCTGTCCCCCCTGTGTGTGTGTAAGCTTACTCAATGTGAATGGGCTGCTGCTGTATTGCTCTGTAGCTATCAGGTATGGTAAATCTATAGAGAAGTAATTAAAAAAATAATACTAATGAAACCCATTGCCACCTGATCCAAAGTGCAGCTTGTGACACAGACCTTAAGATCTTCCTTTTATTTTAAGCAAATATGGAATTTAGAAGTCCCCAACAAATGTATTCAGGGCAAGCTTGTAAGACATGCCAACGTGCAGCAAAATGCCTGTCTACAAATCACTAATTAATATTCTCTTAGACAATTCCTCCAGAAATAAGCTTGAAATGAAGTTCAAAATGGTAGAATTCTACACCAAGATATTGGCATAACAAACGTCTATTAAACTAACTCTGGACGATAGCTGCACATCAGGTCATTGGAAGACTCCTCAGCTTGACTGGGGAAAATGGGGCACAGGCAGAATCACACACAGAATTGCAGAATGACACACAGAATCACAAAATCAAACATGGAATCACAGAATTCATCCCAGTGGAATAGACTTCCAAGCCCAGTCAGTCTAACCCTCAGCCCAGCACTGAAGGGTCAACAGTATCACAGTATCACAGTATCACTTAGGTTGGAAAGGACCTCGAGGATCATCGAGTCCAACCTGTCACCACAGACCCCATGACTAGACCATGGCACCAAGTGCCACGTCCAATCTCCCCTTGAACGCCTCCAGGGACGATGACTCAACCACCTCCCTGGGCAACCCATTCCAATGACGAATGACTCACTCAGTGAAGAACTTCCTCCTCACCTCGAGTCTAAACTTCCCCTGGCGCAGCTTGAGACTGTGTCCCCTTGTTCTGGTGCTGGTTGCCTGGGAGAAGAGGCCAACCCCTTCCTGGCTACAACCACCTTTCCGGTAGTTGTAGAGGGCAATGAGGTCACCCCTGAGCCTCCTCTTCTCCAGGCTAAGCAATCCCAGCTCCCTCAGCCTCTCCTCATAGGGCTTGTGTTCAAGGCCTCTCCCCAGCCTCGTTGCCCTTCTCTGGACATGTTCAAGTGTTTCAATGTCCTTCTTAAACTGAGGGGCCCAGAACTGGACACAGGACTCAAGGTGTGGCCTAACCAAAGCAGAGTACAGGGCACAATGACCTCCCTGCTCCTGCTGGCCACACTATTCCTAATGCAGGCCAGGATGCCATTGGCCCTCCTGGCCACCTGGGCACACTGCTGGCTCATATTCAGGTGGCTGTCGATCAGCACCCCCAGGTCCCTCTCTGGGAGCTCTCAGCCACTCCGACCCCAGCCTGTAGCTCTGCATGGGATTGCCGTAGCCAAAGTGCAGCACTCGGCACTTGGATTTGATGAATGCCATCCCATTGGACTCTGCCCATCTGTCCAGTCGGTCGAGGTCCCTCTGCAGAGCCTTTCTACCCTCTAACTGACTAACATCTGCTCCTAACTTGGTGTCATCTGCAAACTTGCTGATGACTGACTCTACCCCTTCATCCAGATCATTGATGAATATGTTGAAGAGGACGGGGCCCAGCACTGATCCCTGGGGGACACCACTAGTGACTGGCCGCCAGCTGGATGTGCATGTCCCTAAGCACCAGCTCCACACACTGCTTGAACACCCCCAGGGATGGTGACTCCAGCGCTGCCCTGGGCAGAACATTTCAATGTCTGAGAACCTCCTTTGTGAAGAAATATTTCCTAACATCCAGACTGAACCTCCCCTGGTGCAGCTTGGAAGCCTTTCCTCTGGTCCCATCCCTTGCCACCAAGGAGCAGAGGCTGCCCCCTCCTCACTCCAACCTCCATTCAGGGAGCTGTAGAGAGCAATGAGGTCTCCCCTCAGCCTTCTCTTCTCCAGACTGGACACCCCCACCTTCCTCAGCCCCTCCTCATAGTCCCAGGTGCTCCAGGCCCTTCTCCAGCCTCACTGCCCTTTTCTGGACATGCCCCAGAACCTCAAAGTTCTTCCTGGAGTGAGGGGGGCAGAATGGAACACTTTACTCAAGGGGTGACTTCACCAGTGCTGAACACCGGGGGGCAATCACCTTCCTGTTCCTGATGGCCACAGTGTTTCTACTGCAAGCCAGGAGGCATTTCCTCTGATCATCAGAACCTGTTTAACCCAACAGCCAAATGTCTTGGGAGTCGCTCATGCCATAGTCAAACAGGAGTTTTCCATAAACATCTACCATCTGCCACAGAAGATGGCACATGTGATTTAGACTCAGACCACTAATCACTTGACAAGATCAGAGCATGTCGACAAGTTCAGAGTTAACACTGCAGACTTGTAAGGAAAGAGCATATCACAATTACCATAGCTGGGAAAACAAAGTATTCCCTTCTGTCAGTACAACAGCTTTGGAAATTGCTCTCCTGCAGTCAGCACACAGGACAGAGAGATGCTGTTTATAATAGAGAATCCCTTCCTGGCAAATAAACATAGCTGAAAATATGCCACTGCTGCTGGCTCCTCTGCAACCTCCACAGAATGCCAGTCCTTCTATTGAGGATGTTTAAGAGAGCAGCTAAAGAGATACCATATTTTCACTAGGAACAATTAAAAAGTAGATCATCTTATCTTTAGCCTGGCCATGCCATAGGCAATTAATTTGCTTGCTTTCCTAATGAAGAGGTAAATAAACAGGACATAAATATTTAATCCTCACTCTTTCCCTCTTGCCAAAGTGCGGTTGGCTTCTCACAGCAACAACAGCCGAGCTGCTGTCAACAGCAGCCCACTTGAGCTACTGCAAGCCTGGACTGATTCCACTAAATGTGACACTCCTACATCTGTCCTTCACTGGAGCTGTTGCCCTGGTGTCAGCTGGAAAGGCTTGCTCATGGTGGTTCTGCAAACCAAGGGTCAGCAAACAATTCTAGTCACAATCCCTCCCACCTCCCAGCTCATCTCTCTTGGATGCTTCTCTTACAGGGATGCAGGAACAAGTGGCCATAAACACAGAGAGGAATAACTCTGTGACCATGAAAAGCAGGGGAACCAGAAATCCAAGCCAGCTCAGCAATTTCAGAAGTTACTCCAGATTCACAGTGGTGTGCCAGGACTGATAGCTGAGCCACCCCCACCTCACTGTCATGATATTAAACCTTTTATCTTGCAGCATTCTCCCCTTTGGCAATCAATCATGCAAAGCCTCTGATTTCATCCTGAAGATGATCCTTCCCTTTATCAGCAAACCAGCTTTCTGCACATGGCCTTCTCCTTAATATCTATCTGGCCTCAGCCAAACTGTCAATTAAAGATTCTTCCTTCATCAGTGAACTCTTCCCATACCACATTTTTAGCACAATAACACATTACTCACCATGCCAGCGGTCACTAAAAGCAGGCTTCATGCTCCACACTGGGTCGCTGTTTGTTATTCAAGCTGCCTGTATATTTCACAGCTCAACTAACCATGCATGAAAGCAGCTAAAAGTGAGAACAATTATAACAAACAGAACGATAATAGCTTTTTACTGCAGTTTATGTTGCTGGTGTCTGGAATCCTGGAAATATTACTGATTCAAATCACTATTATTGAAAATAATTGCACATAACACACTGAATTATTCCCTCATCATATCTGACTACAGAAGAAACTGTCTAGATAAATTATCTGGAGCATTCAAGAAGACAAGGATTTAATCAGAAATCAGTCAGCATATATGCACTCTGAATTTAATGATAATAAGATGTCAGTGCAGGTAGAAAATTTCCTGGCTTAGGTTTAGAATAGAATAAACCAGGTTGGAAGAGACCTTCAAGATCATCGTGTCCAACCTATCATCCAACACCACCTAATCAACGAAACCATGGCACCAAGCACCCCATTAAGTCTCCTCCTGAACACCTCCAGTGATGGTGACTCCACCACCTCCCTGGGCAGCCCATTCCAATGGGCAATCACTCTCTCTGTGTAGAACTTCTTCCTAACATTCAACCTAAACCTCCCCTGGCACAGCCTGAGACTGTGTCCTCTTGTTCTGGTGCTGGTTGCCTGGGAGAAGAGACCAACCTCTGCCTGTCTACAACCTCTCTTCAGGTAGTTGTAAAGAGCAATAAGGTCACCCCTGAGTCTCCTCTTCCCCAGGCTAAGCAACCCCAGCTCCTGGCTGGCACTGAGGTGGCCTCTAAGCCGCTTGTTGACTGTAGCTGCTGACCTGTTCCTTCTGGTATTCCCTCCTGCAACTAAGGGTATTGATGAAAAACCCTCAACCAGATCCCCCAGGGCCTTGAAGTAATTTTTGATAGCCCTGGGAGTTCTGGTTGCAACATCATCATTCCCTAACTGCGTAACTAGTAAAGGATAGTAGTCAGAGGGCTGCACCAGACTAGGCAGCCTTCTGGTAACATCTCAAACTCCAGGGAGGCAGCAAACTTCCCTGTGAGAAGGGTCTGGCCAACATATGGGGCCCTCTGTTCCCCTCAGGCTGTTTTACCTTAGGAAAAACCCCAGATGATGTGTCCTCTGGTATCAGAATCACCTCACCCTTGATCTCCAGTGCCCCATACTTGTTTTCCAAGGCCAGCAGGGAAGGTGAGGGGAGGCAAGGAGGTTTTACTTTGCGTCTTTTGAGAGGAACCTGTGTCCATTCCCCTCTGCTTTTTGGATAACCAGCCTCTGCTGGGGGAGCCTGCAGAGCCTGGTTACTCTGGTTCATCTCTTTCCTACTGTGGTTCATCTCTGGTTTCAGCAGTTAGTTGCCTGTTAGAAGAGTATAAAATGTGATACCAAAAATCCCTGTAACCATTTGAGTACATGTGCCAACTAGCCCTGAAAGATTAACTTAATTATGTAGGAGGGGGGAAAGAGAGCTGGTAGGATTGTCAGGATTTAAAACTCTTTGAAGAATATTTCTTAAGTGCTGAAATAGGGCAGCTGAAACCACATATAGAATACCACGGAAATGTGTTTGGAAATGCTTCAAAAACATACAGTGCCTATAACTGCTGATACAATTACTGTACCCAAAATGTGCACACACACATCACCTTTGAGAGAAGAGACCAACCCCCACCTGCCTACAACCTCATTTCAGGGAGTTGGAGAGAGCAAGAAGGTCTCCCCTGAGCCTCCTCTTCTCCAGGCTAAGCAACCCCAGCTCCCTCAGCCTCTCCTCACAGGGCTGTGCTCCAGACCCCTCCCCAGCTTTCTTGCCCTTCTCTGGACACCTTCCAGCATCTCAACATCTTTCCTAAACTGAGGAGCCCAGAACTGGACACAGGACTCAAGGTGCGGCCTAACCAGTGCTTGGTACAGAGCACAATGACTTCCCTGCTCCTGCTGGCCACATTATTCTTGATGCATGCCAGGATGCCATTGGCCTTCTTGGCCACCTGGGCACACTGCTAATAACAGAAAATAGAACTTCATTCTCTAATATTTTAATGGTTTTCATATAGCTAAAAAGAATCTGTGATATTTTGCCATCTCCTGTTACAACCTCGGTCAACACATACACAGACTACAACTTTCTATGAAGCCATCAATGTAAGGCAAAGCAAAACCAAACAAAAATACAGCAAATACTTCTGGACATGGAAGAGGAAAATAAAAGGAAAAGTCAGTACCTGATGAACTCCTCTCCCTATTGCTTCGAAAGTAGGAGTACACCATGGAAGACAGCTCTGTGATTTCTCATATAATTTAGTCAGTGAGACTCCCAAAGGATGGCTGCCTTATGAACTAATGCCTCAGGAGTTATCAGAATTCTGAAAGTATTATGTTGCTTTCCTCTCCTTACCCTTCATTCCTGAACATCATGGCATTAAGGCTAAACAACAGCCTGAGCTGACAGGCAGGTTTATCTGTGAGCAAAACTGTTATGGCTTTTATTTCTTGCTCTTTAACTGGAAAATGGGCATTAATTATGTATAACTCTAATGGTGCTAAAATGTGCTTAGAAATAATATCTTTAAAAAAAAAATCAGGCAGACAATAACAGCAAGAATGCTTCTGTTCAGTGCTTTTTATTTTGGAATGTAAAAATGCTTGCTGTAGAGACCTGGAAGTGACTTCATCTTGGGGGCCTACCTTTGTAGTGTAGTGGTGCAGCATTGCTTTGGTTTTTATATTTGCTTTCAGGCATTGAAAAGTTCTTAAATGCACTTAAATTAATTTTAAAGTAAGTTTCCCATACATTTTGAGTAATTCCATGAAATATCTTTCTCTTTCTAGGAAGGCTTTTATTTACTTAGAATCACAGAATATTTTGAGTTGGACGGGACCTCCAAAGGTCATCTAGTCCAAGGCTCCTGCAGTCAGCAGGGACATGCTCCACTAGATCAGGTTGCTCAGAGCCTGACCTTGAATATCTCCAGGGATGGGACCTCAACAACCTCACTGGGCAACCTGTTCCAGTGTTCCACCACCCTCATGATAAAGAATTTGTTCCTAACATCCTCCCTTGTACAGATTGTCTCCACACCCTTACAAGTATTTGACAAGACTCAACAGACATTAGAGGGCCAGGTGCCTTCCTTTCTGCAGAACACCAAATATGGAAAACACATCCTTGCCATGTGAGACACTCTACATCAGAAAGGTGAGACACTCTACAACAAAAAGGCTTTTGGAGCATGCTTAACAAAATAGGAACATCAGAAACGTTCAGCCCCAATTGAGAGGTCTCTGCTTCACTGTTCAAAGTTAGGAGATTATCAAGAGAGATCCCTCACTGAATCTTCTCAGTCCTTTTCACCCCTGCAAGTTAAAAATGTATTTGTTGTCAGACAAGCTATTGCTCCTCACCTCCAGGCAGTGAGGGTGAAAGGGTGAGAGAGAAACACTAACTATTTCCTGATATTCAACAAATCTGTGTTTTTCACACTGTCCTTCAAATCCATGCTGTCCTTGCAGACCTCAACGAAACAGGGATGGTTGGTAGGTCAGGGAGCTGGGAAGAGTGAAAGAAGGTCAGCAAAGTGAGGAATGAGCATGAGAGATGCAAAAGGGGCACTGCCATGGAGCAGGAGGGTGTAGCTAATAGTCACTGCTGCCCATCAGTGATTGTCATTTACAAATGCCATGTTGTAAGCAGTCTGCAGGCAAGGGGAGCCAAAAGTACATCCCACAAAATAAGCACAAAGGATATGGGGCATGCTTCAGCCCAAAGCTGCCTACACAAATGCTTATGAAGTGCTAGCCCTTGGAGTACATTAATATAGTTGGATAAGATAATTCAGATTAATACTCAACAATGGATGCTCTGCAACATAGACAGGACATGGGTATGATACTGTTATGCCACCCAGCACACAGTCTCAAGCTGTGCCAGGGGAGATTCAGACTGGATGTTAGGAAGAAATTCTTCATTTTCTGTGTAAACAATTTTCTCTCTCTGCCTCTACTCTATTAGGACAGATCCCATGATTGAAAGAAGATAATGCAAAGACAGAAGAAAAGCTGCTGGCTGATTCGAAGTTACGAAGACCAAGTTCCCATGTACCCTCTGCAACACACAGATTCTAGAGCAGTCTTCCTTCCTGGCACTTGATATCCTATCATGTCCAAAAGTCTGATTATGGCACAGAAAAGAGACAGGAAGCTGCAAAGTGTTTTTCACCTCCTTCTGACAATGTAGGGAGAGCAGAATCCAGGGGCTCTCTGCCGTGTTCCCAGCAGGGAAGGGCATATTCACCACCCCTCACCTTGGACAATGGCTCAAAGCCACAGTTTATTTTTAAACACTTCAATAATAGAAGGCTGAAATAACCTTCTGGGGTCTCAGGGGGTCAGATCCAGTGTGCACATCTGACAGCATGATAACTAACACTGCCTGCACAGCTAGCAACAGTCATAGATCCTTTGATGTAAGATTGACTGAAGTACACCAGCCAAGCTCTAGGTGTAGTTTGAAGGCAACCCTTCAGGCTGTGGTTTCCCACTCCTCCTCTGGCCAAAGCTTAACGAGTAGGCTCTGAAGCAGCTGCAGCCAAATCATGGTGACTATTAATTGTGGTAAGAAAAAAGCCATATACAGCTGACAGGAGAGGAGAATCTCTGAATTCTCGGGCATTGGGAGCTGATGAATGCAAAACACAAAATAGATTTAAGTCACATTATTTCCTCTCATAAAGCACATAGAGAGCAGGCACCAGTGAATGCAAAATGAGTAACAGCTAGAAAAGCATCCAGTTGTACTCATGCCATTGAGAACAGCTTCATCTGCACAAAATGCATGACTCTACCTGTTCTGTTAGCATGTAAAAGATTGTTAAAACCAAAGCCATATTTAAATCCACAGAGAATGGCAATTTGGATTCAGTGCTGCCCTGAAAATGTCTTTTTATAAGGCACTTTCACACCAGTCATCTTCCAGCCTCTTCCTTCTGCAGAGAAAGGAACACTCTCAAGGAATCACTCCCTCTCTCCATTTACTACGTAAGGTTCCTTACCAGACTATCCTCTGAGTTTGGCTGTGGTCTTATGAGAAGCACTGCTGTTCCTAGCTCACATACTTTTAAAGTCTTCCATTTCCAAGTCCAATTCACGGACCAGCTACACACAGCTCTGTGGCACAGCAGCCAAGAGAGCATCACGGAGTGGAAACGGTGAGTTGATGACAAAGTAGGACTACCACAGCCCAGTATAACATGTGTGGTTATGTCTGATAATGCCTTGGCTGTGGCTGGCTAATGAAATACTGGAATGTGGGTGATGAAATCTGTCTTATCCCACCTCAACCTTAGTGGTTAGCTGATGCACTGAATTTAGGGAGTAGAACCTCAAGTAATGCTCAGCTGATAGAAGGAAATGTTTTAGCTCTTATGGACCACAAACCCTGTGAACAAACTGCAGCTATGTAGAGAGAAAAACGCATTTAGCTGATTACCAACGGCCATTGTGACTCAGGGAAGCCACACAACGACCTGAGAATAAGAGCTGGTAAACATTGCAAGAGAGTCTTTTGTCTTCTCTCTGAACTTAGATAAGAGATGCTTGATCGTCTGTCTATTGTCTAACACCCGTCTGTGCCTTGCTCAGGGATGTTTGTTCCCCGGCATTTTCTCGGCAGCCAATCATGAGTCTGTAACTGTTGCACGGACACATCTAATTACCAATCACGAGTTGCTTCTGATTATGTTAGCCTATATAAAGAAAAGACTTTGTACAATAAAGTAGACACTTTGCTTGCATCAAGCTTTGTCTCCATCTCTCAATCACGGTAGTTAGCAGTGGCAAATAACAGAGCAATCTCAGGACAAACAGGAGCTGCTGCATTAGGAAACTGGCCCTCTTTCTCTGCAGCCAAGCTGTGCAATGCCTACGGCTTTCCACAGCAACACTCATCCTGAAATATCCAGTGAACAACAGAAAACGGAGGAGACCTATTTCAGTAATATTTACTAGAAGAATCAATCACTCACAGAATTATTAGTACTCCTCATGCAAAATATTGAGCCTGTTACCTTCTTTACACTGACAGGGATGCTAAAGAGTGTCTTTGCCCCTAACAAGCACCTACAGCCAGTGAGAAGTAATAATTGTCAAAAGAAATATGAGAGAAGAGGGTTTATGAGCAAACAAATGTAACCAGACTCTTCTTCCCTCGAGGACAAAGCAGATATGATTGTGAGCAGGAGTCACAGAGGTCTTAGTCCTGATTTAATACAGTGAAAGCTAAGCAGAAGAGATGGAAAGAGAGAAAGTCACAAACAAGATCTCCCTGAACACCATACAGGGCATCACCTTGGGATTTTAAAATTAATTAACTTCCCAATACTTCACACAAGGCATCTTTTCTTAGGTCTAGATATGAGGAGACAGGGAACACACATCTACTTTGGGTTTCAGTGCTACCTGCTGACCATCACCATACTCAATGCTGAGGTCTCCAGATTGGAAATGGACAGCAAAAGTTGCATTTTTTTGCATTTTGATCACACCACTTCCAGCATCTAAGGTATGAAGACAGAGGTTGTTGACTGCCCTATGCTGTACAGCTGGAGATGGGGCAAAGGAAAGAAAGACTTTATTTTTTCTTACCAATCAAATTCAGTAAGGCCTTAATTTACATCAAAACAGCATTTCATTGATGAATAAAGAGGGGCTATTTGACCAGAAACAATCTAGCTCCAAAAGCTTATTCCAGCAATGGGAAGTGACAGTATACACACATATATAATCACATGGGAAATAATTATAGTGCATCCCAGTGCACTGCATAGCATCAGAAAGCCAGCTGCCCAAGGGACATGTCAAGAGTGATTTATTTGCATACAGGGCTCTTTTTCCATGTGTCACCACCTGATTTCTTCAATGTAATCACCAAAACCTTGGTGAACAAAACAGCTGCAGCTTCCTTTCCCTCACCCAGGGATGAGGCTTCCACCACCTCCCTGGGCAACCTCTGCCAGTCTCTCACCACCCTCATGGGGAACAACTTCTTCCTAACATCCTATCTCAATCTACCCATTTCTAGTTTTGTTCCATTTCCCCCAGTCCTATCACTCCCTGACACCCTAAAAAGTCCCTCCCCAGCTTTCTTGGAGCCCCCTTCGGATACTGGAAGGCCACAATTAGGTCACCTCAGAGCCTTCTCTTCTCCAGACTGAACAGCCCCTTCTCCCTCAGTCTGTCCTCTCAGGAGAGGTGCTTCAGGCCTCTGATCATCCTTGTGGCTCTTCTCTGGTCACCTTCCAGCACCTCCAGATCCTTCCTGGAATAGAAGCTTCAGAACTGGACACACTGCTCCAGGTGGGGTCTCACCAGAGTGAAGCAGAAAGGGAGAATCACCTCCTTGCCCTGCTGGCTATGCTTCTCTTGCTGCAGCCCAGGCTCTGCTTGGCTCTCTGGGCTGCAAGTGCTCACTGCTGGCTCCTGTTGAGCTTCTCATCCACCAGCACCCCCTGGTCCTTTTCTTCAGGGATGCTCTCAAGCCAGTCCCTGCTCAGCCTACATCAGTGCCTGGGATTGCCCCAACCCAGCTGCAGGACCTCGCACTTGGTCTTGTTGAACTTCATGAGGCTGTCGTGGCCCAGCTCTGCAGCCTGTCCAGGTCCCTCTGGATGGATCCTTCCCTCCAGCTGTCTGCTGCAGCACACAGCTTGGTATCATCAGCAAATCTGCTGAGGGTGCACTCAGTGCCACTGTCCATGGCACCGACAAAGCTGTTAAACAAGCCTGGTCCCAGTGCTGATCCCTGAGGGACTCCACTTGTCCCTGGCCTCCACTTGGACAGGGACCATTGACAGCCACCCTTCGGGTGTGACTATCAAGCCAGCTCTGTATCCACTGAATGCTCCATCCATGGAACCCATCCTTCAGCAGCTTGAAAACCAGGATGTGGTTCAGGACAGTGTCAAAGGCTTTGCTCAGGTCCAGGTAAATGACTTCAGTTGCTTGGCCTTCATCTATTGATATTGTGACTTTGTCACAGAAGGCCACCAGGCAGGTTTGTCAGGCAGGATTTGCCTTTGGCGAAGCTGTGCTAATTGTGCCCAATCACCTCTTCACTATTCTTCTGCCTCAGCAGTGCCTCCAGGAGGATCTGCTCTATGATCTTACCAGGCACAGAGGTGAGACTGCCTGACCTATAGTTCCCTGGGTCATCCTCCCTTCTTTTCTTGAACATGGGAGTTATGTTTCTCCTTTTCCGGTCAGTGAGGACCTCCCTGGACTGCCAGGACTTTTGGAATATAATGCAGAGTGACATAGCAAACTCATCTCCATCTTCCTCAGCACCCGTGGGTGTCTCCCATCAGGTCCCATGGACTTGAACAATTTCCAGTTCTTCAGATGGTCACAACCTGATATTCACTCACCATGGGCAGTTGCTTCTTCAAGTTCCTGCCATTATCTTCCATCATTATGGGAGTGTGGCTGGAGCCCTTGCCAGTGAAGACTGAGGTAAAGACATTGAGAACCTCAGCCTTCTCCATGTCACTTGTCACCAGCTCACCTCTTTCCTTTCTGAGGGGGCCCACACCTTCCCTGGGCTTCTTTTTACCATTAACATACCTATAGAAGTGTTTACTGTTTCCTCTGATCTCCCTGGCCAAATTTAATTCTAACTGAGCTTTAGCTCTCCTAACCAGGTCACTTGCTGCTTGGGCAGCTTCCCAATATATCCCCATTCCAGCTGTCCTCTCTTCCACTCCTTGTAGAGTTTCTCTTTGTGCCAGTGTGTCCAGGAGCTCCTTGCTCATCCAGGCAGGTCTCCTAGCATTCTTTTCTGCTTTCCTTTTTGTGGGTGTGCTTTGCTCCTGGGCATGGAGAAGGTGATCCTTGAACATTGAGCAGCGGTCCTGATCCCCTTTTCCCTCTAGGGCTTTGTCCCATGATACTTTGGCCAGCAGGTCCTTAACACCATCACACTCTGCATGTCTGAAATCCAGGGCTGTAAGCCTGGGATATGTCCTCCTAGTGGGAGTCCAAGGGAACCAGCAATACTACTCCTGTAGGAAGTGGGACAGGTGGACATCTAGGATACAGCCCAAGTGCCATCCAGTGAGTGGCCGCTGTGCTGGTTTGAGGTTTACCCGGAGTCTAAAAGCCCAAATGGTAACAGAGATTCCTCCCCCCTCCCTTTCCTGGTAAGATAAGGTAAAACAAAATCAGGTAGGGGAAAGGAGAGGTAAATTCACAAAATAAATAGTCTGGAATCAATTTGGAAGAGTCAAGTTTTTAACTCTATATATATGTATAGCAGTAACAGGGAGGATTTACAAAGGTAAGGGATAAGAATAAATGGGGAGATATACAAAACCAAGCCCAGATGGCCTTGTATTCCCTGGATGTAAGTGGATTCAATTCTTTAGAAAGCATGGATGCAGCTTGGAAATTAGGCCCCATCACATAGTCAGTGCAGGAAGCAGCAGCAACAGATGATCAGTCTCAAGCAGGCGAGGCAGGGAAAGAGAGAGCAGTAAAAGGTGTCGACCCTTTTGATAGGCTTGCTGGACAGGAAGGGGGAGTGCAATAGACCACCTTTGACCAAGGGGACCCCTCCTCCTGGGAGGGGGAAAAACAAATCGCTCTCTGCCCACCTGGAACAAGTTTCTTTTGTCCAAGGTCCTTTCAGCCCCCATCCAGGATGGGTGTAACCCAGCACAGTAGCATAGTTTAGGCATGTGGGAGCTTGAAAGTTTCTTGATTCCCAGCACAGAATTTAAAGGCTTATTCAGCAATGGAGGAGGTGAGATGTGACAGCAAATACAAAGGCAGAAGTAACCCAGCAAAGCAAGGAAGACACTGGCATGGCATTATTCAGAGAGACAGAGGAGAAGCAGAGCTCCTTGGATGTAATACACAGTGAGAGGTAAAGGTGGGAGTTTCTACGCAAACACCCACATCCGAAGTGCTCCTAGCCTCACACTAACAGTGCACTTGACAGAGTGTGACTAGGTAGTGACATATTTATTCCAGCAGTAACAATTACTGCCATTCTCCACCCTAAAGTGTAGAAAAGAAACCACAGAGGCCGACATGCAGTCACGTGAGCTGGAGTTACACAAGGTAGAGGATTTAGTGTCTTTCGTGTTTTCAGTTTGCCTGCAGAAAAAATACTGCGTTCATTTGTCATCAACCATTTGGCATAAAGCAGAACAAGAGCATAAACAATCATCAGGCATTTTTATTTTCAGAACGTTGTGACCAGCAGCCCCTTTGCAAATTTCATAACCTGAGTTATTTTCCACTTGCTGTAAATAAGTGAGACCAGGATAATTACTCATTATACAAATTGCATCAGAGAAACCTCTGGAGCAAACTGCACATCTTGAGCTAGTGCCTTCCCTAGCATCAGCAGCTAAGGAAAGCCACCCAGCTGGAGAGAATGACTGGGGTATGTGTCAGGAGACTCAGTCCCCAGGTGTCACCCTCTCTCCTGGTCTGCAGAGGCTGAGCTGAAGAAGGTGGGAAAACCTTCTCTGAGACCCTTAAAAATGTGAGGCTGAGAGGAGCAGCAATGGATTTCTGCAAGGTTCCTGGTGCTCAGCAGCCCCAAAACAATCACTTTGGAGTCAGTTTTGCCTCTCTTCCCCATACCCTCAGATAACCTGAAAAGGTTACCTGAAAGTCTGAAAATACACCAGATGCACCCAGCTCTCCAAACCACCACAGAGACTAAGGGCTAGCACTATAAATGTGACACAGTCACGATGCAGTCAGGACAGGTTTGCTTTACTCAGAACAAGAACTACATCACCTCACCATGCAAATGTGAATCTTTGCTGCAGAGAGAGGTACTTAGCACAGCATTAGTGATGCTTAATAAGTCATTTCTCCCTCTTACAGAGCTCTTTTCAAAAGCATGGGAAAGACATCTGTTCGTTTTGTTATCTGACTGCTGCTTAGTAGGCAATGATTTGTAAGTACTCTTAAATACTGCAGTTATCAATTCCTCTAAACACAAATATGAATTGCCAACAATCCAGAAGAATCTACAATTCAACTACTTAAAAATGATCTTTTTTCTTTCCATAACTACCAGAACTCATTCAAATACAAAGACATGTAGAGTTAGATCATCACCTACATGATTTCTAGGGTTTAATTCATTTCAGTTGGTTGTTTTTTAACATATCATGTGCTTGCATTTAAAAGGACTTTTTATTTTCCTGATTGAGATGAACTATTTCACATGAGGAAGAAAAGCCTACCTGAAAGTGACAATGTAACAGTTGGTGTTGATGATCTTAAAGGTCTTTTCCAAGCAATAATTTTATGATTCCATTACATTTGTTCAGCAACAGGCAAACGTGTGAACCTCACAGTCGTACAACCCCTTGTGTTACACAGGGACATGCAGATTATTGTCTGATGCTAGGGAAGTGCGTGTGGAGGTGAAAAGAGTGAATGGCCAATTCCTAACAAAGATCTCACAACCTTTGTCCTATTCAGAAGGAGCAGAGTAGAACCACTCATAAATTATTTAATGCACATCCTAAGCACATCAAATTAAAAGATTCCTATCTTGTGCTATTAACTGAATTGTGGTAGTACTAAAACCTTCAAGTGTTATGAGAGTAGAATTTTGCAAACACTGGAACAACCCGTCCCTGTATCCCAGAGTTTCTAATGTAATTTCAATCCACGAAATCAGTAATGGCTTAATTGTTTCCAAATTTTAGATGAAGACTATAACTTCCTATTTAATGAAAGCGGGGAAGAAAAGTCTGAATAAGCCTGGTGACAATGCTGTTTAGTTAATTCATTATAAGAATAGAGCTTTGTGTATAGTTGTTTCTACTTGCCTCAACTTGGATAACCAATGAATCCTAATGAGTTGCAGTTTTGACAGAGCTGGATCTTCAGGGAGAGCGGAGTCATTTTGCATTACAGCAATTAATTTGCTAAGCCCTGTAGCTGTCTGCTTAAAAGGTACATAACATTTATTACTTATGCAGAATGGAAGTAGAATGCGTGGCTCATGTGAAAATAAAACAGTTATACAGTAGCTGACTCTTTCTAGAGAGAGAAATAGATATGTACGTTAAAAAGACATAGCTAAGCTCTCACACACACGGGGATTCACGTGCTCTAAATACAAATACAACCATTCTATAGAATTCATGTGTGCAGACACACAAGCATTCAGTCACTGATATGGACAACATTCCTTGAAGTTTCAATCAGCTAACACACACAAAACCAGGAATTTGGCTTCTCCCTGCTCATTCTGAAAACAGATCCCTAAAACTCATGGCCAAGAAGACTGATGGTCTTCTGGGATGTATTTACAAGAGTGTGACCAGCAGGTCAAGGGAGGCTCTCCTGCCCCTCTCTCTGCCCTGCTGAGGTTGCACCTGCAATATTATGTCCAGCTCTGGGCTCCCCAGTTGCCCGGGGAGGTGGTGGAGTCGCCGTCATTGAAGGTGTTCAGAAGGAGACTTGATGGGGTACTTGGTGCCATGGGTTAGCTGTTTGGGTGGGTTGGATTGGTTGATGGGTTGGACACAATGATCTTGAAGGTCTCTTCCAACCTGGTTTGGTTTATTCTAATGATATATGAAAAGCCAAGTGAAAGGCAGACACAAAGACATGTTTGCCCATACTGTGGTCATCTGTGTGCTCCTTTACCAGGATAGAAAGACTAAAAATAAGGGAAGGGTGGGTATGAAATTGGTTTGGAAGCCATCACCAGCTTAACCAAAATGGACACTTAATAATGTGTAGAAGTGACTCAGAGTTTGACATTGTCATAGGAAACAGGGACAGGGAACTACTGGAAACAGTCAACAGAGGGCCATGAGGTTGATTAGGGGACTGGAGCATCATCTGTCTTATGAGGAGAGGCTGAGAGACTGGGGGCTCTTTAGCCTGGGAAAGAGAAGATTCAGAGAGGATCCTATAAATGCATATAAATATCTAAAGTGTGGAGATCATGAAAATGGGGCTAGGCTCTTTTCAATGGTGGCTAGTGATAGGACAAGGGGTACAAAGTAAAATACAGGTGGTTTCACTGGAATTTATGGAGAAACTTATTCACTTTAAGGGTGAGAGAGCAATGGAACAGGCTTCCCAGAGAGGTTGTGGAGTCTCCTTCTCTAAAGACTTCCAAAACCTGCCTGGGTGCATTTCTGTGCAACTTGATCTAGGCACACCTGGGTTTAGTAGGGAGGCTGCACTAGGAGATTTGCCGAGGTCCCTTCCAACCCCTGCTATTCTGTTACTCCATGCTGCTGTGATTTACATGAACGCCAACACTATGGACAGCTGCCCTTCTCCCAGCTACATACAACTCAGCTTTCTCTGCAGTCACATAAAGCGGCACTTTGGACAGTGCTCTAACACAGCATTTAACCAACAGGTCCTGACAACCAGTTGCTTCCTTTTCATCTTTAGAACTCACCAATCACAGAATCATAGAATTTACTATCCTCAAATGACATAGAATAGTCAATATGGGAAAAAAATACTCTCTCCTTTATTCTTATGACTGATTTCCCAGTTCCTCTGGATCACTGGGCTGTTTTATATGAAAAGACAGCCGGCATACAGAGCATCATGTAGGTATTAATAATCAAATGCAAATGCCTGTACTGTAGACATCTATATCCAGGTTACCTTCATAGATAGTGGAGATAAATGAGCATTCTTAAAAGGCACAGCATCTGAGCCCAAAATAAAGATCTTCCTCTGCTATTGCAGCCCAGATGGGCTTGAGAAAATGGACCTGTAACATGTAAAATGCTTAATGTATTCAGTTCTACAGAGAAAAGCCAGGAGAAGCTGGAATCTTTGTTGGAAATGTCCTTTTCTGTGCATGAAAGCTACATAAAGACAAGTGCCAAAAGAAGCAGACATGAGGGAACAAAGTGAAGTGGCTCCAGGGTAAAAACTCACAGATTAACTGGCACTCCAAGGAACATTGAAAAGGGCAAAGCATACTCTGGGTCCAAAGTAGTTTAACTTCATCCACTGCAGAGGTTTTTTTTCTGTCTCCCTTGCAGGAAAATGCAATACAAATACTGACAACCAACAGGCAATACACATACTAGAAAGAACTGCTGATTGTACAAGTGGATGCATCAACATACACAGGCCTTCTGCATTGCAGCTGAGGGTGAAATGCTCCAAACTCAGGAAGTGAGCATGGAACGGTCTCCACACTCTTCTGTTAGTCTGCAAATAAATGACTGAAGCTCAGTGATTCTTTTACTACATCACACTGAAGAGGCGAAGGATTTTGCCTAGGGAGTAGAAACACTGTCACCAAACTCATCTGTGCATTTTTGTAGCGATTTTTCTCGCTGGCCACCTAACAGCTGGACCCATGGAAACCTCATTTTGCTAATGCCTCCTACCAGGAGCATCCACAAAACTGAAGCAGCCATTTTCATGGTCTGTGAGTAAACCTATCATTTAACTATTTCCCTAAACTGGTTGTAAGCATTACTGCTGCCTCAGTCCCTACATCTCCTCAGGCTACTGGACTGGTGCTTGGGTTTGCACCAGCACTCTGCTCCAACCACATGCCAGCTGTGTTTCAAAAGGCCTGAGACTGAACAAGCCTGCAGAGAGAAGCACATAGATACTAATACATCCTCAATTAAGTAATTTATAGAAATTAGTCTGTAAAGTGTTTTCTTTGGAATAAAAGCAGATGAAATGCAAATTGTGGTGTAAGAGCACACATTATTAACAGGTCTTCTCAATTTAGCATTGATGCTTATCTATTTAAGATGCAGTAAACCTGTGCCATGGAATTTACACAGCCTATAGGCTTATCCAAAGGTGAACTAAGTATTTGGCATAGTAGAGAGCCTCAGAAACATTAAAAAGTTATTCACACACGATATTTACAGTTCAGTAAAATGAAAACTACAGAATAGAGTGAAAGTCACAGCTACCACACATAGCTCAAGCCCAAGCCTCGGAGCTGAATTCCTGCTAAAAGTAGCACTGTCCTGCCAGTCCTTGTTTTCTTATTGCAAAGATTTTCTAGCTAGCAGAGATTCCCAGCCATCATGTGTTTTTGCTTTAAGCTCATATTTTCACAGACAACATCTCACTTTGAGTCCAACTGTAGCCAAGGGTTACCTTCCTTGTGTTCCAGTCAATCTTAGGTTTGCCACCACAAAGGTTGTAGGCACATCTCCCCTTTAGCACTTATTGTCCTTATCAAGTGTAGACAATTAACGTTTGCTTAAGGGGCTTCAAGAGAGCACTCAGTTGTCCCCCTTTTCAGTAGACTTCAGTTCAGCTCAATATCAGGCCTCAGAAAAGTTTCATAAAAATAAATCCTAATTAAAATGGGGTTTTTTTGTTGTTTCATAAGAAAAAAAAAATCTGGTTTGCTTTGTAAGGTCAGTAGTGTATTCAAGAAGCAGCATCCTCCATCTAATTAAAAGCCTCCTGCACATTAAAGTTGTCGCTGAACTTGGAGATGGGAATTTTCTGAGCTCACAGGTCCAGGAATTTAGTGTGACTGTCCTGAGACTCTGCTGTGGTCAAGACCCAGATATGCAGTGGCTCCCTCTGCACCCTCCTCTGGATGGTTTCCCAAAGAAGGAAAGCCGGGCATGCAAAGCTGGAAGTGCTGAGAGGATTTGGCAGATCTAGGCTCTTCAGGTAAAAATTGTTCAGCATCAGCATAGTCTGAGACACCTACCCAGTTCACCAGGGAGAATTATTTATACCTTGCCCATTATGATACTCTCAGCAGGCCAACCTCCCTTTTTCCTTTGCAGAAGTGATTTCAGCTTCTCCAGTACCCTAATGTTCATATCTTTTGAAAGAGTTTCTTGTTCTCATACAGAAAGCACCAAAACAAGCAAGCAAAACTGCTGAAAGACTTGTTACAAGAGAAGGCACTAAACACAAGCAAAATCGAGGGGGTTGGCCACTCTATGCAGTATTCAGAAGTGCAGTAGCACGGCAGTTACCTTAGGAGCATCCATGATCTATAAAATGTTTGTGAAGTTGCGCATTGTGTGAACAATGTGGTCACAAAAGGAGAAGAGACAACAAGTAAATAGTGTTAAACAAAGATGAAGGGAGTTAGCAGAGGCTGGAATGACTAGCAGATAACTAAGAAGCTAGCAGGTAAGTTGTGTGGAGAACAGGCAGATGAGAAGTGGCTGGGGGAAAAAAAGCCTATTTGCTGTGGATAGGCTTCATGTTGAAAGATAAAGGTCAGCACCTCAGGTGAAAGCTGGTTGAGTTCTTGTAGATGACAAGTCATGCATGGACCAGAGTGACTGACTCTAACCTGGGTAGCTCTGCAGGTAGGGGTGCACTGGGGGACAGGATGGATCTGGGTCAGAGAGTCTTAAGTGCCACAACAACCAATGTCAGATTAGAACAAAAGTTAAAAATTAAGTACAGCAGACATATTTTTCAGTATAAATTCTGTTAAGGCTAATAGATCCCTTTGCCTGTTGGAATATGGATCTGGCTGCACATGGTACAGGTAAAAGGTCAAGAAGCTGGGACAAACACAAATACTTTTGCCAAACATCATTTTTAACCAGGAACACTTTCAGGAGAGCAATACACTGGGTGAGGAACCAAGAGTAGAATTCCTCTACTATAGTCTTGAGAGAAAGTTGAGTACCTCATGAGAATGATCCTCCTTACAGTAAAGCTTTTCACTCATTATGTGAGAGTGCAGACACTAGTTAAATGCAGGCAAACAAAGTTTAGATGGATTAGGTCGGGCAGTAAAAATGTTATGCTCATTGCTGATGTCCCTCACAAGTTGTTCTCAACCTGTGCTATTCTGTCGCATATTGCTGGCTGGGATCAGCATTTCATCAGGCTGTGCACAGAGAGTAAGGAATCAGTGACCCACACAGAGAACATTAGACACTTTACACCACTCTAGGAAGACTTTTTTTCATGGTCCTCAACCACATGTCATGCAAAATGATAAATTCAAGATTAAAAATCGGTTTTTCTTTATTTTGTTTCTAACCTGTAATGATGATGTGCATCATCATCATTAGAACACATTACCACCGTCACAAAGAGACTCACAAGAGGTTTATGCATGTGGTGTTGCAATGAACACACCTGCCTCTGCCAAATGAACACAGAGCTACAGCCCCTGAAAGTGTCCATGAGGCCAGAACATGAACTCTCAGAAGGTCCTAAGGACAAGCACCAGCTAATTTTGTTTTCTGGGAGGAATGTTTAAAATCAGTAAGGATCTTCAGACTTTCTATGATTATATGTTCTTTTTCACTCAAGTACAGACTCTAATGTTAAGCTTGCTCACGCTTGGCCTACTGGTTAAGCACAACTGAAGCAGGTCCTGGATGGGACTCCATTAAGATCCTACTCAATGTGAGCAGAGTATTTTCTTGGGGAAGTTCTTTCTGAAAGGTTTCCAGGGTTTCACAGGCACCATAAAGAATTCAGTATGTGTTTCAGATTATTTCTTAAGATGAATCTTCACCTTGAAGAATGCAGGAGAGGTGGTAATTTCTTCCTGGAACTTTAAAAAAATGCTGTTTCCCCATGAAGTGAACAGAAACAGGGTGAAATCACTAGCACCAGTAATCACCCTGTTTGTTGAGCTAGGGTCATGGTGTTGTGCAATCCACTAGCAACAAAAAGGCAAAAAACATAACTGAAAGCCCAGGTGTCCCTCAAGCTCAGTGTGAATCTGCTCCAGTTCTGGATGAGTAGGCAAGAGATGCTTTACAAGCCAGACAAAACTTGCTACGACTAATCCTACTCCCATTGTAACAGGTTAAGGCACTGGAACAGGTTAACCTGCCTGCTTTCCCCCAACCCCAAAGTGAGGGAAAAGTAACACACTCTTTAAAAATCCCTCTGGGGTGAGGGGAAAAAGCATCTATTATAAAAGAGAGAACATAATGCACAATTACCTTAGCCTATGTGCAAAAGAAAGCAGCAGCAAGCAGAAGCCAGCAAGCTGAACCCCAACATAGCTCCCCCTCACACCACCATCCCAGCAGGAAAAGAGCCAACACCCAATGCCCAGAACCCAAAAGCAGCAACCAGAACAGGAAGCCTCTCATGTTACAACCTGAACTTCAAGCCCCATCACACTTTGCTCCAGCCAGCACTTTCATTTTGAAGCTGGCATGCGTGTACCATGGTAGGAATAGAAACTCAATCCCTGACACCCACTCATAAAAAAATCCTCCACTGTATTTCCAACTGCAGCCTCTCCTAATTTTTCTGTTTAAATATGAGGAGAAAACATCAAACCAAGCCAAAAAGTAAAAACCTTTATGAGAAGGCTGAAAAAATCTTCCCCTGATGGATTTATTCTGAATTTTTCTAGAGATGCCTCAAAAAAGGTGTCTATAGGCAACAGCCTATGAGTTTAGATTATTATTCAGCTAACTTTCTGTGCATATTGATACTAGGTAGGGAATATGGTGCTGCAAGCCTTTTCCCTGAATAGTCTTCTAAAGTTTTATACAGCAACATAGAAAATCAGTGCAGTTTCACCTACACTTCATAACTACCATTTATAAGCACAAGGTCTCCATGAAGTATTTTAACTTGCATGTTCTTCCAATTAAGTTCTTCCACTTAAGTCATTGTTTAAAAAACTAATTCTGTGTAAGAAATCATATATTACTGGCTAAGAGAAACTGTTATAATCAGACAAAGACCTTTAGGTGCAAATTAGATTTGCATGGGTAACAAACAAGAGGAGCTGGAAGCCTTGTTGCAGCAGGAGAGTTAGGAAGTAGTTGCCATCACAGAGATGTGGTGGGACGACTCACATGACTGGAGCACTGCAATTGATGGCTACAGGCTCTTCAGGAGAGACAGGCAAGGGAGGAGGGGTGGAGGGGTGGCCCTGTACATCAGGGAGGCACTAGATGCCATGGAACTAGAGATTAAGGATGATCAAGTTGAGTGCCTGTGGGTGAGAATTAGAGGGAAGGCCAACAAAACTGACATCCTGGTTGGAGTCTGTTACAGACCACCCAACCAGGATGAAGAAGTTGATGAATTATTCTATAGGCAGCTAGAGACTGTGTCAAGATTGCCAGACCTTGTTCTTATGGGGGACTTTAACCTGCCTGATATCTGCTGGGAACTTAACACAACAGAGAGGAGGCAGTCTAGAAGGTTCTTAGAGTGTGTGGAAGACAGCTTCTTATCCCAGGTGCTGCATGAGCCTACCAGAGATAAAGCTTTGAGTGTTCAATATGCAGCCAAGCTAAGAGGGGCAGCAACAAAACCTCCACTCTGGACTTCCAGAGCACAGCCCTGTGAGGAGAGGTTGAGGGAGCTGGGGTTGCTTAGCCTGGAGAAGAGGAGGCTCAGGGGAGACCTTCTTGCTCTCTACAGCTACCTGAAGGGAGGTTGTAGCCAGGTGGGGGTTGGTCTCTTCTCCCAGGCAACCAGCACCAGAACAAGAGGACACACTCTCAAGCTGCACCAGGGGAGGTTTAGGCTGGAAGTTCTTCCCAGCAAGAGAGATTGGCCATTGGAATGTGCTGCCCAGGGAGGTGGTGGAGTCACCATCACTGAAGGCATTTAGGAAGAGACTGGATGAGGCACTTGGTGCCACGGTTTAGTTGATTAGATGGTGGTGGGTGGTAGGTTTGACTTGGTGATCTCGAAGGTATTTTCCAACCTGCTCCTATTCTATTCTATTCTATTCTATTCTATTCTATTCTATTCTATTCTATTCTATTCTATTCTACCTTGCAATCAAGCACCTTCAATTCTTGCAGATCTGAAAAGAAATGTTGAAGGAGTTTCCTTCTGGATGTCAAAGAACATCCTCCTTTTACCTGCTTTCTGTACCTGTATGTCTTATCATACCAAAATGAGTAGCTGTACAAAACCACCTGTTAGGGAGAACACTTCCAAACACACAGTATTTGCCAAGCTGACAAAAGCTTATCACATAATTAGAAGGTTAATCCTGATATTTTCAGTATTTTTTCACAGATGTAGAACAGATTTGGCTTTGGACTTACCCCGTCGAGTATGTTCCCGGGGAGGTTCCTCATGGCAATTGCAGTATCTTCCTACTGGACGATTTTCCACCAGGAAAATATACTCAGCATTTAATTATCTTTTCACTAAGGCAATGAATCCTTGGAAACATTTCAGTTAGTAAGATGCATCTCATTAATTCATTATTCACATGTTTTTCACTGCTTGTTTCATTTGCACAGACTGGCTCCTAAATATTTCACCACAGGACATTAAAATTTCTAATCCAGAGTCAACAAAAAACAGTAGTATGCTCAGTCTTAATGGGATGGATATTTTAAAACATAAATTGTTTTCCAACAGAAAAATTACTTAATTGAAGGCAGTTCTATTGGAAAATATTTACTTTCCAACCCACACCCTAATGCAGAGCTAAACTAGACAGAGATTTCAAAGCCAAACATACCTTCTTTCAACCATCTCAACCAAAGTACCCCCAAAGGATTTCAATTTCCTACTTCCCCAAAGAGAACATCTGGAGAACTTGCAAAGCACTTCTAAAATCGAGTAAGTAGGATGAGCTGGAAGGAAAGAGACTACCCACCAAAAACCTATGCAAACTTAGTTGAACTCAGAGGGTTCCAAATAAGCTTTTTGCGTTCAAGTAGTCAAGATCTTGTGATTTTGTTTAGTTTGAAAAAGCTCTGATCACCTCTGGTTCCTTAGGTAATGTTTGGGAATTACTGTTGTTGCATAGTCCTAATAGAAATTCAGAATTATTTCAGAGTTGGAATAAATTAAACAGAGACTCTCAGAGTGGTGTCTCTGGTATGACATGAAAATGAGATTAATTTCTAGCCCTTCTTCCCTCCGTACAATGTTATTACTCAGACACACATGAGCTACTCATTACTGTGCTTTATGTCCTAGGCAAAAACTGAAGTATCATGGCACTCAAGTAGTAAATTCTCATATTGAAATAAGGAGCATTTGCTTCCATCTGACACACCCACAAGCCTCTAAACCCTTTGCAGCCTTGAATTAGCTGAGCTTTACTGTACACCTTTATCATGCCCTTTTACAGCCATGGAAACAAAGCCATGTAAATGATTTCCTAAAGCTTCTGCCAAAGCTGGAAATGAAGACTGTCCCTGGCTTGCTTTTTTTTTTTTTTTTAGAGGACACAGCCTCAAACTGCACAGGGGAGGTTTAGGCTGGAGGTTAGGAGGAAGTTCTACACAGAGAGAGTGATTGCCTATTGGAATGGACTGCCTGGGGAGGTGGTGGAGTCACCATCACTGGAGGTGTTCAGGAGGAGACTTGATGGGGTGCTTGGTGCCATGGGTTAGTTGATTAGGTGGTGTTGGATGATAGGTTGGACACGATGAGCTTGAAGGTCTCTTCCAACTCAGCACTGCTTAGGCCACACCTTGAGTACTGTGTCCAGTTCTGGGCTCCTCAATTTAAGAAGGACATTGAGACACTTGAATGTGTCCAGAGTTGGGCAATGAGGCTGGGGAGGGGTCTTGAGCACAAGCCCTATGAGGGAGCTGGGATTGTTTAGCCTGGAGAAGAGAAGACTCAGGGGAGAACTTATTGCTCTCTACAACTACCTGAAGGGTGGTTGTAGCCAGGAGGGGTTTGGTATCTTCTCCCAGGCAACCATCACCAGAACGAGAGGACACAGCCTCAAGCTGTGCCAGGGGAAGTTTAGGCTGGAGGTGAGGAGAAAGTTCTTCACAGAGAGAGAGCCGTTAGCTGTTGGAATGTGCTGCCCAGGGAGGTGGTGGAGTCACCATCCCTGGAGGTGTTCAAGACGGGATTGGATGTGGCACTTGATGCCATGGTTTAGTAGTCATGAGGTGTTGGGTGATAAGTTGGACTTGATGATCTCTGAGGTATTTTCCAACCTTATTGATTCTATGAAACCAAACAATTAAATGCTTTGCAATGAACAATTAGAGGGTAAAGTTGTCTGGGATGCTATAACTTTTGTATTCTCTGGTTTTGAAGTGTGCAAGTCTCATGACATACTTCTGCAGTCAGACACAGCAGGAAGTCTGAAGATCCCTCCAGGCATTGTTCATCCCTTTGAAGCATCACAGATCTTCTTTGTGCATGGTTCTATCAATAGTCATCTCTGAGCAATCTTAGACATCTCAGTGCACCTCCAACACCAAAAAGTGAAAATAACTTATCTACTGATGACAAGAGCTTACCCATTGCTAATCTGAGCTTGTTAAGAGTTGCTGCCTAGGTATGTGACCAGCCTTCCTCTCCAGCTCAGCACTTACTCTGGGGAAGCTCTCCCTAAAAATATTCTTGCAAGAATGAATTAAAGCCTTACAATTTCAGGTGTGTAGAACTTTGTGCTAGCTATCATTTTTCTTGCTGCTAACAAAAATACATTTAAAAATGCATTAAATGTAGCCACGGGGTGGGGTGTGGGGGGAAATGGTTTCCTTATTTTACCCATACTGTAAATACTCACACTCCAAAGCTCATGGTTAAACTCTCTGCATGGATTCAGGAGACAGGACAGAAAGTCAGCATTCTCCTCATCTGAAAGGACTTTACTTCATCCTACATGGCTTGCACCAAAGGGTTTGAAATTTAACTTTAGATATCACTTACCTGCTTGGGCAGATTTTATCAGCCACTTTGAATAGGGTTTCATACTGTCAGTTCTAGGCTTTTCATAGTTGGGAATCCTGACCCTACACCAACAAAACAGCATTTGTTAATTTTCCTGTCAAAAATAAAAACCTCTGACTTACCATAGGGTGGTTTGGGTTGGAAGGGACCTCCAAAGCTCATCCAGTCCAACCCCCCTGCAGTCAGCAGGGACATCCCCAACTAGATCAGGTTGCCCAAAGCCCTGTTGAGCCTCACCATGAATATCTCCAGGGAAAGGGCCTCAACCACCTCCCTGGACAGCCTATTCCAGTGGTCCACTACCCTCACAGTAAAGAACTTCCTTGCAACATCTAACCTAAACCTACTCTTCTCTAATTTCAAAACATTTTGCCCCTCATCCTGTCACTACCGGACTTTGTAAACAGTCCCTTTCCTTTCCAGCTTGCTTGTAGGTACTGGAAGGCCACTCTTAGGTCTCCCCTGGGTCTTCTTTTCTCCCCATAACAAAATTCATACTTCTTTTTGAAATGTCAGATTCTGCAAAGATTTGTATTTTCAGCTTTGTAAATATTGTGTACTTTTTGTGTGCATACACGAAAATTATTTGTCCTGTTTAACAGTTTCTACTTATTGAAGCAAAAACCTTTTACAAAACAGTTCTCCCTTGCTAGGTACAGGGATCTGCCTCATAAATTTCCCCTGCTGCACACTGTGAGTAAGTGTCGTACATACTGGTATAGAGGACAAGAATATAAGCAACTGTCACGAAAAACAACAGATGACAAAAGTGAAGATTACAGGTCTGGGTTACTCTGATTCTCACTGTGCTCAGAAAAACTAACACCTTTGCTGTAGATGAAAAGAAGGCAGCAAGAAAGGCATCAATAAAAAGCAAGCAAACAAACAAACAAACACACCTTAAAAACAAGTGAGGCATTTTTTGACCAGAAAAGGGGGAACAGCTAACCATGGACTATGGCTGGGTCAATCTTCAAATCTTCTGTTCTGTATTTTGTCTGTGTATTCTATATTTTCCTAATTAAATAATAATTAATAATAACAATAATAGCAGCTCTAAGAGAGGGCTGGAGAAACTGAGAATGAGAACTCCCATGTAATTGACTTACTGGAACTGAACCGCAAAGGAAAGAAGGAAAACAGTAATTCTTCTTCCCAAGTATTCCCATGCTGGCAAACTAAACAGAAATGTCTCATCTCATGACATTTCCATTACAGTGGTAAATATTACATCTGAGATGGGTGGAAAGGAGAGCAAATATGCTCATATTCACACCTATTGTTTTTTCTTTTCTTTCTACTCTTTTCCCCCCTCCAATTTCCCAAATCCAGGTCTCGAGATGCTTGAGTCATAGGTGCAGTACAGGAACTTGAAACCTAGTCAATAGTATCTTTTTTCTTTCTTTCTTTCTTTCTGTTTGCTCCCTTCCCACTTCCCACTGCTCCTGCAATAAGGATCCATTTATCATTACAGAACAACATATGTATAACTGTCAAAATCCAAACTCCAAATGTCTGTCTTCTAAGAGCAAAGAACAGAATGCTACCATACAGTAACATCTGTGGAAATAGGATAAATGGGGTTTGACACAAAAAATGTGCAAAAGTTTACAGAAGTCTGAGTCTATGAAGCAGAAACTCTATTTTTCCCTCAGAATTAAGTACGAACTGCCTCCACAAACTGCCTGCTAAAGGGTTAAATGTGATACATTATGACAACATCATTTTCAATACGTTATGCAGAGTTGATGAGAAGGAATCTGAATAAAATGCCTGTCTCAGCTTTAGTTACAGTGTCATTTCCCCAAGGTTGTAAGAGGGTTCATTTCCACAGAGCAGTTTTCCATTTCCCCCCTTGCTTACTTTATCTTAGCAGCAAAGGCATTGTTAGAAATTTCCCAGAACCAGAGCAAATGTGCTGTATTACAGAAGGATTCAACAAATGCTATAAATCCATTCACAGGTGAAAATTAAAAGGGAAAATAACAAGAAGAAAACAAATAAACTCAACACAAGAGAAGAAGCGGCTCCACTCTAAGCGTTGGAACAAAACACCACTGGTTTATTTCAACTACTGGAAAAGTACTGGAAATATGATTATTTTTTTTCCCTAACTATAAATGTGACAAAATCACTTGCAGGGAAGGTACTTGCATATTTGGCACACAAGGATAACTAACTACGTTAGCAGATCACAAATGGTTCACACATCTATCTCAACTGTTTCTCAGCAAGTGATAAATGCTTTGAACAGGCTAGAAATAATCTGGACATTTTAGGAAGATTGCACAAAGTCTGAATCATCATCCTCCTGTTTTGGTTGAAGGTTTCTTATGAACCAGACAAACAGTGAAAAGCACTAGGAGTTCACAGATTCACAGATTGCATGGGGTTGGAAGGGACCCCCAAAGGTCATCTTGTTCAACCCCCTTGCAGTGAGCAGGGACACCTCCAACTAGATCAGGCTGCCCAGGGCCACATCGAGTCTGACATTGAATGTTTCCAGGGAAGGGGCCCCAGCCACATCCCTGGGCAGCCTGTTCAAATATTTTACCCCTCTCATTGTAAATAATTTCTTCTTCATGTCCAACCTAAACCTACCTTGCTCCTCCTACATCAAGGTAAGAGACCTAAGTCCCTTGAAACAAACCAAATAAGAAAAGACAATACAGAATTTGAGGCTGAGAATGAACTTCAACCCCAAGTTAGCACAGCTAAAGAGGGCTTAACAGTATGGACATGGTAGCCATAGATCACACCCAACATGATCAGCTAAGTGTCAGCATAAAGTGACAAACTGGCAAAGGTGCAGGTAGCCTTTATGCCTGAAGCTCATTTATTGAGTTTGCAAATGAGTAAAAGAAGTTGGCAGAAGGTGTAACTAAAGAAAACATAGCTGACTTATAGCCTTCTGCCTCCTGGAGAAAGCAAAGGATGAGAAGAGTCTATTAAGATTAAGAAGAACCAGCAGGCTTGGCAGCAAAACATAAATAATTCAAGAGTGAAAAGGGAAGACCATCTCACTGCTGATAATGGAGAGAAGGTTCAGGAGGAGGCCAAGCTTGGGGAAAATCTGTAGCTGTTTGCTAGTGTGTGGCACAGGAAAGACTGCAGTGCACCGACTGGAAGTGCTGTCTGTTGATACTGGGAACCACCTGATTGTGTGCACCATAGCAAATGAATTCATTCAGCTCCAGAAGGCCAGCTGTACCTGCTCTGCACTCCTCTCCTTGCGCGTCCAAATGCCTTAATGCAAAACCTGCAGTCCCAGGTAGCTGAGACCAAACATAAACTGTAATGAAAACCATTTCTGGTTCTGGTCTGTTGAGTATTTGGTGAAGTAAAGCTGAAAAACACATTAAAAATTAAAACTACTGTTTCCTGCACCAAACATCTGGGACATCTGTCCACAAACTATTAAAATAAAGGTTTCTCTACTGCTTCATAAAATTGAAGAGTTGATGTTTTTTCTGAAGTATATTGTGCACAGTAGCTAATAAACATCACAAAACTCTGTGAATCTTCTTACTGGCTAATTTATTATTCCAGGGGGAAAATCACACACACAACAAATATTTGCATATGGATGGGTATTTTCTACTCATATTTACATGTCAACTAAATGCACTAATCGCATTGTAAATGGCCAGAGCAAGCTGTCTCCCATTGTGTCAGTGTCAACATGGAGAGGTAAACCTCCACAGGGAACTACAGGCCAGTCAGTCTCACCTCTGTGCCTGGAAAGATCATGGAGCAGATCCTCCTGGATCCTCAAAAGAATAGTGAAGAGGTGATTGGGAACAGTCAGCATGGCTTTGCCAAGGGCAAATCCTGCCTGACCAACCTGGTGGCCTTCTATGAGCAGGTGACAAAATTAATAGATGAGGGGCGAGCAACTGATGTCATTTACCTGGACCTGAGCAAAGCCTTCGACACTGTCCTGCACCACATCCTGGTCTCCAAACTGGTGACACATGGGTTTGATGGGTGGACCACTAGATGGATAAGGAACTGGCTTGATGGCCGCACCCAAAGAGTGGCTGTCAATGGCTCCATGTCCCAGTGGAGGCCAGGGACAAGCAGAGTCCCTCAGGGATCAGTCCTGGGACCTGTCTTATTCAACATCTTTGTGGGTGACATGGACAGTGGCATTGAGTGCACCCTCAGCAAGTTTGCTGATGACACCAAGCTGTGTGGTGCAGCAGACACGCTGGAGGGAAGGGAGGCCATCCAGAGGGACCTTGACAGGCTGGAGAGGTGGGCACAAGCCAACCTCATGAAGTTCAATAAGAGCAAGTGCAGGGTCCTGCATCTGGGTCGAGGCAATCCCAGGCACAAATCCAGGCTGGGCAGTGACTGGCTGGATTGTAGCCCTGAGGAGAGAGACTTGGGGGTGCTGGTGGACAAAAAGCTCAACATGAGCTCTCAATGTGCACTTGCAGCCCGCAAAGCCAATCAGATCCTGGGCTGCATCAGGAGAAGTGTGGCTAGCAGGTCGAGGGAGGTGATCCTCCCCCTCTACTCAGCCCTGGTGAGACCCCACCTGGAGTACTGTGTCCAGTTCTGGAGCCCCTATTACAAGAGGGATGTGGAGGTGCTGGAACGTGTCCAGAGAAGGGCCATGAGGATGATCAGAGGGCTGGAGCACCTCTCCTATGAGGACAGACTGAAGGAGTTGGGGCTGTTCAGTCTGCAGAAGAGAAGGCTCTGAGGTAACCTAATTGTGGCCTTCCAGTATCTGAAGGGGGCCTACAGGAAGGCTGGGGAGGGACTTCTCAGGATCTCAGGTAGTGCTAGGACTAGGGGGAATGGAATGAAGCTGGAGGTGGGGAGGTTCAGGCTGGATGTGAGGAGGAGGTTCTTCCCCATGAGAGTGGTGAAACCCTGGAATGGGTTGTCCAGGGAGGTGGTCGAGGCCCCGTCCCTGGGGGTGTTTAAGCCCAGGCTCGATGAGGCTCTGGGCAGCCTGATCTAGTGTGGGGTGTCCCTGCCCATGGCAGGGGGGTTGGAACTAGATGATCCTTGTGGTCCCTTCCAACCCTGAATGAAACTATGAAACTATGAAACTATAAGTTCATAAAATTCAGCCTTTGCTTTTCTTCTGCCCTGTTCAAGCACTGAACTGCAGCAGCACTGGGGCAGGCATCCTCATTCTGTGACGGTTTACAGGATACAATGAAATTAAAAAGAAAATTACAAAAAGTGGCAGTTTCAAGAATGTTTTTCTGTTAATCAAAACACAGTCTACCAACAATTCTGACTGAAGATTTTGAAACTTACAGCACTGTAATGCCTGTGAACAAAACAAATCCCTTTCGCTGCAGGAGCTGTCGCAGCTGGAATTCAGCGTAGTACGAGTGCGTACTGGTCAAGGCGGAACACTACCCTGCTGGGTCTAGGCTAGTGTTAACTTAGCTGTGATAGAAAACAAGGAGATAAACTGACAAAAGAGCAGCTGAACAGCAAAGGAACTGTTCAGCAACTTCTAACTATTATTATAGTTTAATAAGAGATATCTGTCATTTCTTCAATCTTTTACTAACCAGACCTCATCATTGTGACTTCATCAATGTTTATAAAGATGTAAAGGGTGAGTCCCAAGAGGATGGAGCCAAGCACTTCTCAGTGATGCCCAATGACAGTACAAGGGGCAGTGGTGGGAGTTGAGGTATAGGAAGTTTCATGTGGATATGAAGAAAAAACTTTCCCCTGGGAGGGTGATGGAGCCCTGGAGCAGGCTGCCTGTGGGGGGTGTGGAGTCTCCCTCTCCGGAAATATTCAGAAGTCACCTGGATGCATTCCTGTGTAACCTGGTGTAGGTGATCCTGCTCTGGCAGGGGCATTGGGGTCCCCTCCAGCTCCTGAAATTCTGTAATTCTGTTTGATGAAAATAGTTGTATCTTCAGAGAAGAGGAGGCTCAGGGGTGACCTCATTGCCCTCTACAACTACCTGGAAGGTAGCTGTAGCCAGGAAGGGGTTGGTCTCTTCTCCCAGGCAACCAGCACCAGAACAAGGGGACACAGTCTCAAGCTGCGCCAGGGGAGGTTTAGACTCGAGGTGAGGAGGAAGTTCTTCACCAAGCGAGTCATTCGTCATTGGAATGTGCTGCCCAGGAAGGTGGTGGAGTCACCATCCCTGGAAGCGTTCAAGAGGGGATTGGATGTGGCACTTGGTGCCATGGTCTAGTCATGGGGTCTGTGTTGATGGGTTGGACTTGATGATCCTCAAGGTCATTTCCAACCTTAGTTATACTGTGATATTTTGATACTGTGAAATGTCCACAAACACACTGTACTGTAAAGCAGAAAGCAGCTCTGTCATCCCAGTTTATATTAGTTATTACTCTTTACCCTGGTCACAAGAGGCTTTAATTACTTATTTCAGAGGCTGTTGGTTGCAAAATTTTCCTGCTGTATTGCTGGAAAAGCAATCACGAGGTAGTTCAGCTTCTCTCCCAAACACAGCACTGCTGTTCAGAGTGAAAATGACAGAAAAGCCTCCATGTCATGGTCAAGCTTTGGAACAGGCTGCCCGGGGAAGTGGTGGAGCCACCATCCCTGGAAGTGTTCCAGAAATGGGTAGCCATGGCACTTCAGGACAAGGCTTAGTGGGCAGGGTGGTGTTGGACTGGATGATCTTAGAGGTCTTTTCCAACCTTAACAACTCTGTGATTCTGTGCCATTGCTTGAATCCATTACCTTAGTTTGTCACTGAGGAATGTTCATTTGGGAGCAGGGTCCCAGAGCCAAGGCACACAGGCCAGCCAACTAAAGCACACCAATTCTGTCTGAGAGCCAGTTGCTGCAACAAATGTGAAAGGAAGAAGCTGAGCCTACAGGCAATGTTTGCAGCCCCAGCATAGCTCAGTCCAGCCTCGCGGCTCACATTCAGCAGAGCTCTTCAGCTTGTCATTCGGACGGTGCCGTTCCTGACAGACGGTGTTTTACATAATGATGACAAATGTGAGTGAGCAGCTGTCATGAGTGCTCATCACTTATTCATCCTGCAGCATCCACAGTCAAATGCTTCCCTTTTGAAGAGGGGAAAAAATAAATGTTTTCAAAGCACCAAAATCGACACATAAAATCACTCTCCCTGGCATAAAAATAGCAAGAGGAAGCAGTAATCACCACAGAGCAGTGACTAGAGAGCTAGGGAAGAAAGATAGATCCTTGACTATTTTTGAGACTACCAGAGTGGCTCAGTGTTACCACTCTTCCCCAAGCTGCTTGCTATTTGTCTTCTCCTGCAGCTCACCATCCCACAGGAAAAAGAAACACGTAAGCATGCTTATTCCATCTCATAACAAAGCTTTTCATCTTAGCTCTAGGTAGCTTCCTAAAGCACTTTGGAAGACCTGAATGACAAAGGGATATATAATTCTTCCTTATGACTAGTATCCTTTGGTCATAATGACCTCCATCCTGGTGATACGACACGGGTAGCTGTAGCATTGCCTTGGGTTTCTGCAGGAAAGGGGATCTGCTTTTGCCCTTAACAGAGTAGGAAACGGCCATTCGGGCTGCTAACAGCCATATGTCAGCATTTGTCACAGCTCTGCAATAACACTGAGGTTAATGCACCAGCACCACTGTATACAGAGGCAAACCTTGGCTCATCTTTTAGTTTTTGGCTCTCCCACACCAAGAAGAGAAGCCATAAAACTAATTAACCACTAAATACTAATTTGCTAATGTGAAGCATTCCCATTTCTCTTCACATACTCTTTGTAGTAAGTCACCTACATGACCACAATCTCCTCATTCTTACAAGAAAGCTCAAATTAACTTCAAAGATTAATTCTCCCACCTTAATTATTGTGCTTTGTTACACTACCAGCTACCTTGCAACACAGTTTCTCTTGTTTTGGAGCTGGCATTATGAAACTAGGTCAGTGCAGTATCTTTCAAAATCAAAAGGGAAGTTGATTTTTAAAAGAATTTTCCATCAAACTCTGTCCAGCTATAAAAGAAAAACAAACACAAAAGCAAGATGAGAATCTCGTCTCCTGTCTGTGAATAATATGAGGTTAGGCAATGGCCAAATAACACACCTGTGATCTGCTGCTTATCTTTTCCAGATTGGCCCCGTCAAATCGAAAAAGAGTCACTGGAGATTCATATTCTGTCGCTCAGAACACAGGAAAAAAATGGATTTCCAACAAAAAGCCACTTCAAGCCTGATCAGGTTCTGATTAAATGCAATGTGCAGAATTTAAAGTGGTGCAAACACCCTTCACATATTTCCCTTATTTTCAGCTTTCATCATCCATTAACGTGCAATGTGAAACCCTTACTTTCTAATTATCCTCACATTTCTCAACTCATATCAGGCTCCATGGCAAAGTGCGCTCTTTTGTTGCTGAGGCAAGAGCATTTTGACCTACATTTCTGGCCATCCTCTTAGTTGTTCAAAACCTGGTCTATTGCAGATGGCAGATTTTCCAGCTGAAAACCACAATGGAGTACAGGTGTGCTTGAAAGCACAGTTAGCAAACTGCAGCAATGGTAGCCCATCTATGCAGCTACACACTGTGTAGTACCCAGCCCACCCACCTAGTCATTAGCTCATTTGTCTGTAAAATTCAGCAACCTAATAAACTATAATTTTGCACAATTCACAAGCAAACAAATTCCATCTGTTTTCCCTTCAGAGGCAGTGTTGATTAGAGGCCATGAATGTAATGAAACAACACTCAGTGGTACTCTATTGATCTGATGAGAGAAAAGACTAAAGCTTTCAAACATTTGCAATAGTTTCAAGTTCACATGCAAAGAGAAAGGCTATCAGGATCTGAAGAACTGAAGAAGGACTCCAGGAGTCTCAGCATGCCCCTGTACACTGCACTGGTTAGGCCACATCTTGAGTACTGTGTCCAGTTTGGGCCCCTCAGTTTAGGAAGGATGTTGACTTGCTGGAAGGTGTCCGGAGAAGGGCAACAAAGTTGGTGAGGGGTCTGGAACACAAGCCCTATGAGGAGAGGCTGAGGGAGCTGGGGTTGCTTAGCCTGGTGAAAAGGAGACTCAGAGGAGACCTTATTGCTCTCTACAACTACCTTAAGGGAGGCTGTAGACAGGTGGAGGTTGGTCTCTTCTCCCAGGCAACCAGCACCCGAACAAGAGGACACAGTCTCAAGCTGCACCAGGGGAGGTTTAGGCTGGAGGTTAGGAAGAAGTTCTACACAGAGAGAGTGATTGCCCATCGGAATGGGCTGTCCAGGGAGGTGGTGGAGTCGCCATCTCTGGAAGTGTTTAGGAGGAGGCTTGATAGGGTGCTTGGTGCCATGGTTTAGTTTATTAGGTGGTGTTAGATGATAGGTTGGATGAGATGATCTTGAAGGTCTCTTCCAACCTGGTGTGGTCTATTCTATTCTATTCTATTCTATTCTATTCTATTCACTTTTCTGACATTTTGCCACAGAAAAGAGAACTTTCTGATTAACATAGAATAATGAGAGATGTAAGCTAAGAGGAAGAAGGGAGGGAAAGAGGAAGGGAAGGAAAGGAAGGAAGTTTTAAAAAATGAGAGCAAAGGGCAGCAGAAGCTCTAAAGTCCTTGAGGACAAAGAAGGAATAAACCAATATTTAAATTTTAACAGATGCTTGTCAACAAGCAGTAGAAGAAATTCTAGCATGGTGACCAAATAATTGGCCAGGTGGCAAAACTACGAGGCATTGCTCCTAGTACGCCTGTAGGCTTGAAGGGAAATATGAACATCAGCAGTTTGTGCCAGCCTACGGCTTGCTTCCTCCAGCTGAAAAATGTGATCCATCACAACATGCTTTGCACCACAGGTAGGAAGAATCCTTTTCTCTGAGTTGTCCAGATTAAATTAAATTCACAGCTACTGTCTTCAATCTGTAGTGTTCTCTTCTTTCTGTTTCTTACCTGAGCAAGGTCTTATACAGCCAAAGGCTCACGGATTTCTTCCACCTATGCCTTCTGATCCAGGCAAAGGTATTATTTCTACCTGTAAATCATACTTCTCTCCCATCTTTAGCAGAACCACAGAATGTATGGGGCTAGAAGGGACCTCAAAAGCTCATCCAGTGCAACCCCCTGCCAGAGCAGCATCACCTAGAGGAGGCCACAGAGGAACACATCCAGGCAGGTCTAGAATATCTCCAGAGAGGGAGACTCCACAACCCCCCTGGGCAGCCTGTTCCAGTGTTCTGTCACCCTCACAGGGAAAAAACTTCCTCGTATTTCCATGGCACTTCCTCTGCCTCAGCTTCCACCACTGCCCCTTGTGCTGGCATTGGGCATCCCCCAGCAGAGCCTGGCTCCAGCCTCTGGGCACTCACCCTGCACATCTTGATCAATGTGAATGAGATCACCTCTCAGGCTCCTCCTCTACAGAGCCTTCAGTTTCGCCAGGTTCTCCTTCATACACAATGACCATTTTCTCTTCAGCTAGTTACAATGTCAGAGAAAGTACATTTGCCAGTATCTCAGGTTTGGACACCTGTGCTCAGTTCAGAAAGTTACAGAACATCACAGTTCCCAGCAGAAGAAAAGGTTCAAGCTTAATTTTAACACATTTAATATTAATGTTTGATTTTGACATTCACCACTACAATTTCAGAACTCTTTTTTCTTTCTTTTACTTTTCTTTTTTTCTCAGAAACTTCCCCAAGACTAAAGAAGCAGTCATGATCTGCTGCCTAGCTCAGTTCTTCACTAAGGCAGCCTCCAGCTCATGAGGTCTGCCCTCATCAAGGAGTACTACTCAGCTGATGGGAGTAATTTTAGAAGGTTTGTGGGAGATGAAAAGCTGATTCACCCATATAAAAACAAACCCTTTTCACAACACCACCACCACACACACAAAAAAGAAACAAAATTAAAAATGCAGGTCTGGTACGTTGTCTGCAAGGTTACTTTTCATCTCCCAGAATAAAACATGAATGAAGCTTCCAACAGTAGCTGCTTTCTGCTCAGGAAAAACTGTTAAATATGTAGCAGGGTGATACACTGTGTAAGCTTTATACATTCAGACATTCAATTTTTCATATGATGCTTTCAGGATTTTCATGTATGTCAGAGTTTTCTTCACCTCAGTTCCTTGCCAATGCCTCTTACGAAAATCATTATATCTCATAGAAAAGAGGCAAAGGAGTTGGGAGATTTTTCTCTTTTGTTTCAGCTCAGGCAGAAACCCTGCTAAAAAAGGGAAGAACTCATTTCAGACAGCAAAATACAACTGAGGAAAGCATTTCTTTAAAAGAGAATAAATTATGTAAAGCAAAAATTGGATGACATTTAAGCTGAGAAGAAAAGTTGAATAACCCTTGCAAAACTTACAGAATTAAATATCTTCATCTTTCTTCTGATGAGAATTCCCACTGAATAAAAAACAGGCACAAATACGTACTTCCCACTTCACTGCACTTCATCTGTACATAAAAATTTCATAAGGAATACTTTCAATGAACTGGTTATCCAATCGACCTCCAGATTCTGCTTCAAGGAAGGACCACCCTTAAGGCCCTTCTGAAGACATTTGTATGTCCAACCTATGCAGATCCAGATCAAAGCACACTTCTTTTTCAGTCCAAGAGCTACTGTGATGCTGCTTCCTAAACTTCTAGCAGCATGAAAGATGTCAGCCTGCAGGAGTCTCATAGCTGGAAGCTCAACAGAGCGGCAGGTAATTAGATAAAGTTCCAAACTTTCTGAAGGCAGCAGCTTTATTCCTGCACACAGCCTCAACCAATGCTTCAGTCAGAAGCTTTTAAAGCAGTTTTTCCTGGTTTTTGAAAAGAGAACATGCTCCTGTGGTAAACACTCCCATAGCTCATAGACAGTTGATAAACAGCATTTGGATAAATGGTTCTTTTGCTGATGTGCATGAAAGAGCAATCATCAGTAGTCAACTCTTCATAACAGCTGCCGCCTAGGTAGTGGCAGCAGAAGTTCAAAACTTCTCTTTAAACACAGAAATCTGTTCATGTGTTTGAATAAAAGACCTATGGAGTGAGGAAGTGCAATATCAGTGCATTACCTTGACACAAAGTAGGGTTACAAATGTTGTGAAAGGACTGAATACTAAGTCAATTTAATCTATTGAAATGTACCCTTTTTTTGAGAGAGATCCACCTCAGGACTAAAGACATTGTTTTGAGTGATACATTTCATGAATAACTAGAATATAGCTAATGGAGAAGCTGTTAGAGCAGAGACCTACTGCTTTTACATTTTGCTTTCTTCATGTTTAAGGCCTAAGGTAGATGCCTCATCTTTCAATGTTAGTACTGCTTGATAAATACATTGATGCAAAAAAGGTCAAATACAAAAGGAAAAATACAAGTATTCCACACTGATGGAAAAAGTACCTTTTGTATCAGCTTTGCAGGTATTTCCTATATGTGAAAGTTCCTTTTTTTTTTCAATAACTCAGAAGAATGAGGTGGGGTTTGATTCAGTATTTTTCAAAACCCCATTTGCAAAGCAGTATTCTGTATTGCATACTTGACTTGTGAGGAATTACATTAAAAGTGCTAATAAGGTCATAAAAACCAAACAGAAGCTGGAAATGCCAGGCTCACTTGCTGAGCCTCCATTCCCAGGAACAGAACGTAGCGCAAGTGTTGAGTCTTATTCCTCACAGAAAACACAGGGGGGGGCGGGAAATTAAAAAATTACAATTCAGTCATAGGAGAGACCTAAAGCTCCAAGGAAGTGGCCTAGGCTTCATTCTGCTAGCCTACATTAGCTTACACCAACACCGATTTTCCCATGAGTCCATGAGAAAGCTGAAATGTAGAACGGTGGTGAAACAAAGGAAGATAAAGATTAGAGTAAACCTTTATTAGAATAAACCAAACCAGGTTGGAAGAGACCTTCAAGATCATTGTATCCAACCCATCAACCAATCCAACCCACCCAAACAGCTAACTCATGGCACCAAGCACCCCATCAAGTCTCCTCCTGAACACCTTCAATGACGGCGACTCCACCACCTCCCCGGGCAACCCATTCCAATGGGCAATCACTCTTTCTGTATAGAACTTCTTCCTAACATCCAACCTGAACCTCCCCTGGTGCAGCCTGAGACTGTGTCCTCTTGTTCTGGTACTGGGTGCCTGGGAGAAGAGACCATCATCCGCCTGTCTACAACCTCCCTTCAGGGAGTTGTAGAGAGTGATAAGGTCACCCCTGAGTCTCCTCTTCTCCAGGCCGAGCAACCCCAGCTCCTTCAGCCTCTCCTCATAGGGCTTGTGTTCCAAGTCCCTCACCAACTTTGTTGCTCTTCTCTGGACTCGTTCCAGCAAGTCAACATCCTTCCTAAACTGAGGGGCCCAGAACTGGACACTGTACTCGAGGTGTGGCCTAACCAGTGCAGTATACAGGGGCAGAATGACCTCCCTGCTCCTGCTGGCCACACTGTTCCTGATGCAGGCCAGGATGCCATTGGCCCTCCTAGCTGCCTTGGCACACTGCAGGCTCATGTTCAGCCTACCATCAACCAGCACCCCCAGGTCCCTCTCTGCCTGGCTGCTCTCCAGCCACTCTGACCCCAGCCTGTAGCACTGCATGGGGTTGCTGTGGCCAATGTGCAGAACCCGGCACTTGGATGCGTTAAATCTCATGCCGTTGGATTCTGCCCATCTGTCCAGCCTGTCGAGGTCTCTCTGCAGAGCCTCTCTACCCTCCAGCAGATCAACTCTTGCCCCCAGCTTGGTGTCGTCAGCAAATTTACTGATGATGGACTCAATGCCCTCATCCAGATCATCAATAAAGATGTTAAAGAGCACAGGGCCCAGCACTGATCCTTGGGGCGCACCACTAGTGACTGGCTGCCAGCTGGATGTGGCACCATTCACCACCACTCTCTGGGCTTGGCCATCCAGCCAGTTCCTAACCCATCGAAGTGTGCTCCTGTCCAAGCCATGGGCTGACAGCTTGGCCAGCAGTTTGCTATGGGGGACTGTGTCAAAGGCCTTGCTGAGGTCCAGGTAGACTACATCAACAGGCCTCCCCACATCCACCAGGCGGGTCACCTGATCATAGAAGGAGATCAGGTTGGTCAGACAGGACCTGCCCTTCCTAAATCCATGCTGGCTAGGCCTGATCCCTTGGCCATCCTGTAAGTGCTGTGTTATTGCACTCAGGATGACCTGTTCCATGATCTTGCCTGGCACTGAGCTCAGGCTGACAGGCCTATAATTCCCTGGCTCATCCAACCGGCCCTTCTTATGGATGAGCACCACGTTGGCCAGCTTCCAGTCCTCTGGGACCTCGCCAGTGAGCCAGGACTGCTGAAAAATTATGGAGAGTGGCTTGGCCAGCTCATCTGCCAGCTCTCTCAGCACCCTAGGATGAATCCCATCTGGTCTCATGGACTTGTGGGGATCCAAGCTGCTAAGGAGAGTTCCAACCACCTCCTCATGGAACATAGGCTGGCTCCTTCTGCCAGCTCTGCAGGCCAGCTGTCAGGAAGACGTTCTGCCCTTCTAGTAAAAATTGAGGCAAAGAAGGTGTTAAGTATCTCTGCCTTTTCCTTATCCTTGGTTACAATGTTCCCCTCCGTATCCACCAAGGAGTGGAGGTTGTCCTTTCCCTTCCTCTTACTATTAATGTATTTATAGAAGGACTTTTTGTTGTCCTTCACAGTAGAGGCCAGTTTAAGCTCCAAGTGTGCTTTTGCCTCCCTAATTCTCTTCCTACAAGACCTAGCAACATCCTTAAACATTCTGTGGGTTGCCTCCCCTCTCTTCCTGAGCATCCTGATGCCCTTCCTGAGCATCATTCCTCCCATCCATGGCTGTTCTCCTCATGAAAGATCCCCAGCTACTCCCAGATATTCAAGGAATACCCAGTTTTGTTTACTCTTCTTCAGAAGCAGAACCTTTGCAGTCTCCCCTCAGCACATGGACACATGGATGTGTGTTATAATGTAGATGGTGGATTTACCTCGAGCATAGCTTCCAGGACAAGATGTAAGTAGGCCAGTCCTGACTGGCCACAGAGTATATCTTGAAGTGTAGGGGCATCTTTTGATCTGCCTCTGGTACCTCTGCCCTCAGGAGCCATGTGCCATAACACCAAATCTTGACAGAGAGGCATAATAAAACATCAGGCAGTGTTAAAGACCAAATTTTCAGGCTCAGCAGACTGGTTATAACCAAAGGCAATGCTCCATGATACCTAATCATATATTCTGCCACTGCTGAAGAACAGTAACTATCCTCCACAGGCAAGGTCTGCAGACTTCTTGCAGGACAACAACTACAGAAACTAATATTCTGTTGCCTTAACTCTTGGGCACTCTGAGCATACCTGTACTTAAGGAGTAACCATCTCAAGGCAGCCATGTCCCATCAAAGTAACAAAAAGTTCTTTATATCAAGACTCATGCCTCATACAAGTCCACAGGCTTAGAATGAGCAGACCATGATCTTGGAGACTAAGCTGCTACCTAATTCTTGTTCTTCCTCTTCTCGTACTAAATCAAGCCATGATTTCCACTTATCTGAAAAATAACTCTATGAATCTTACTCATAATGCTGTTGGAACTACAGAAGAGACATTTAATGAATAAATATTTTCATTTTAACAGAGAACAGGAGCTGGCCAAATTGGCAAAACTTTGGTTTAAATGTCTAAATGACAAGAGTGTTTATCTTCCACAAAATGGGATTCAAATTTGGCATTTAGTATGGATGAAACTAAGGCTGTTGCTCTCGGAGCAGCTGTTTGTCTTTTCATAGAATCATAGAATTGTCAGGGTTGGAAGGGACCTCAAGGATCAGCCAGTCCCAATCCCCTGCCATGGACAGGGACACCTCACACTACAGCAGGTTGCTCACAGCCACATCCAGCCTGGCCTGAAAAACCTCCAGGCATGAGGCTTCCGCCACCTCCCTGGGCAACCTCTGCCAGTCTCTCACCACCCTCATGGGGAAAAACTTCTTCCTAACATCCTATCTCAATCTACCCATTTCTAGTTTTGCTGCATCCCCCCCAGGCCTATCACTCCCTGACACCCTAAAAAGTCCCTCCCCAGCTTTCTTGGAGCCTCCTTCAGATACTGGAAGGTCACAGTTAGGTCACCTCAGAGCCTTCTCTTCTCCAGACTGAACAGCCCCAACTCCTTCAGTCTGTCCTCACAGGAGAGGTGCTCCAGCCCTCTGATTATCCTTGTGGCACTACTCTGGTCACCTTCCAGCACCTCCAGATCCTTCCTGGAATAGAGGCTTCAGAACTGGACACACTGCTCCAGGTGGGGTCTCACCAGAGTGAAGCAGAAAGGGGAGAATCACCTCCTTGCCCTGCTGGCTATGCTTCTCTTGATGCAGCCCAGGCTCTGCTTGGTTCTCTGGGCTGCAAGTGCTCACTGCTGGCTCCTGTTGAGCTTCTCATCCACCAGCACCCCCTGGTCCTTTTCTTCAGGGATGCTCTCAAGCCAGTCCCTGCTCAGCCTACATCTGGGATTGCCCCAACCCAGCTGCAGGACCTCGCACTTGGTCTTGTTGAACTTCATGAGGTTGTCGTGGGCCCAGCTCTGCAGCCTGTCCAGGTCCCTCTGGATGGATCCTTCCCTCCAGCTGTCTGCTGCAGCACACAGCTTGGTATCATCAGCAAACCTGCTGAGGGTGCACTCAGTGCCACTCTCCATGGCACCGACAAAGCTGTTAAACAAGCCTGGTCCCAGTGCTGATCCCTGAGGGACTCCACTTGTCCCTGGCCTCCACTTGGACATGGACCATTGACAGCCACCCTTTGGGTGTGGCTATCAAGCCAGTTCTGTATCCACTGAATGCTCCATCCATGGAACCCATCCTGCCCCAGCTTGAAAACCAGTCAGCAGGACCTCCCCGGAGGAGAGAAGATGCTGGAAAGTTTGGGGCCAAGCACTGCAGCAATACATGGGAAGTGTTCATGCTATGAACCACAAACACAATCTCTCTCTCACTCTGAAGAGCTTTCCATTTAAATGAACTAATGAATTTTCTTGTTGATATATCTTGTTGATCATATTTCAGAGCAGAAAGAAAGAATATATTTAACATGGTTGCACCCTGAAAACCACGACTTATGATGGAAGCACTGACACATCCTGAGTTGGTTCGGGCCACAACTAGCACTGTGACAGCTAAATGAGCTTTCAAGCACTGTTTCAGCAGTTTAGGAGCAATGGTGGAGAGCAGTGGTAGAGTTAACAATGGACCACAAGAAAAATTGTCCGGACAGTATGATTTTCTGAAGGTCACAGAGGACAGCAAACACAAGACAAGCTCAGGAGACTGCAGTCTTCAAGTTTGGTCTGCTTCAATTTGTTACTATTTTCCTCCTAACCGGGAGCACTCAAAAAACATGATACCAACACTTCTTATTAAACCAAGCTGGTTGTCTAATACTATGTGGTGGGTTGAGAGAAGGCCTAGCCTCCTCTCCCCCACAAAGAGGATGAAAAACCACAGCTAGCCCAGCCGGAGAAGCAAAGGGAAATGCTCATAGTTCCTGAGGGTTTATTAAAATGTTTCTCCATGCCAACACAGAAAGTTTGACATGGAGTGGTCAGAAAGTAGGCAGTTAGGAACCCATGAAGGCTACACAACAGAGAAAAATGATCTCACCCTTTGGAATGCAGGTGAGGTTTGTAAGATTCTTCCCCATGCTATGAGGCAGACATCTGGATTTTTTTTCTGTGCTGCATTTTTCCTTCCAGAAAAGTAGAATAGTCCACTCCTCACTAAGTGAAAATGAAAAAACAGCTGCTTGTCTTGTAGATTTTTAACAGTAAATCCACGTGTAAATGACAATGCAATCGTTTAGACCCTCACTATCAAGGGTCCATTCTATGTTATCAATTTTTTCTGCCAAACAAAAAGTGACACTGTAGAGGTACATTGTTTTATAAATACATATTAATTTTATTCACTGGGCTAAAGATTTCTTCTGACAGAAGAAGAGAGTATGTGCAATAAGAAGGTACTGTCTCCCCTGAAACAGGACATTACCTTTCTTCCAGGATACTCAATGTTTGCTTCTTTTTGAATCAAACAAGTGATGATTTCTTTTAAATACTGAAAACTGACTGAAATGCAGCACTAATAAATCCCAACAAATGGAATATTAAGAATACTGTTTTCCCATGAGGTCTTAGAGAAAAAGTAGAAGATCTGTATTTCAATGCTGTAAGCCTCTCCACACAAACAGTCAGATGCAGGTACAGCACAGCAGCGCAAGGCAAGCTCAAGGCTGACACAGCTCAGCCATGCGCCACTGAAAATGTAAGAAGGCCTAAGTTAGACTCTTCTCAGATGTGCCCAGGGACGAGTGAGAAGAACTGGCACAAATCAGAACACAGAAGATGTCCTGAGATGCTTGGCACTCTGCATTTAACATTTCCACACGGGATAAAAGCTCCATGTGATTCATCAAATACATCATGTCGCAGCTGCTTCCATTTCTGCCTTCCTGTTCCAGTGGCACCTCATCTGTCAGTTTAAAAAAATAACAATCATTTGGAAATACCCAAACGTCTGATCTGTTATGGCAGAAGTTTAATTAGACCTAAAACTCATTGGAGAGACTCAGCAATACCTTTTCTAAAGAACATTTAGGTATACTCCATTTAATAATGACATGACATGGAGTAAGTAACGAAATTATTACTGTAGGAGGGAAAATTGTGTTAAAAGAAAGACTATTACTCACATTGAACACCACATGCTTAAGTGACTGGCATTGCATTAATAATTTAGGGAAGGGCTGGTGGGAGACTTGATTGTGGGAGGCTGCCTAGGGTGCAGTGACCACGAGATAGTGAAGTTTTCAATATGCAGGGAGATAGGGAGGAGCACCAACAGAACCTTCACCTTGGACTTCTGAAGGGCGAACTTCAGCCTGTTTAAGAAACTTGTTTGTAAAGTCCCTGGGCACCAGCCCTCATGAACCAAGGGGTTCAGGGTGGTTGGACCTACTTCAAACAGGAGCTCTTGAAGGCACAGGAACTGGCAGTTCCCACGTGCCGAAAGGCAAGCCGGCAGGGAAGGCGACCAGCCAGGATGAGCAAGCAGCTCCTGGAGGATTTAAGGAGGAAAAAGAGGCTGCATCACCTTGGGAAGGAGGGGAAAGCTTCTCAAGGTATGTTCAAGGAAGTTGTTAGATTATGTAGGAATAAAATTAGGGAGGCAAAGGCCCAGCTGGAACTGAAGCTGGCCACCTCTGTCAAAGACAATAAAAAGCATTTTTATAAATATATTAACCATAAGAAGAAGGGCAGGAAGAACCTGCACTCCCTATTGGACCTGGAGGGGAACACGGTGACTGAAGATGAGGAAAAGGCTGAGGTCCTGAACACCTTCTTTGCCTCATTTTTTAACAGCAGGGCAGGAGGAGGTCAGGGATCAGTGCTGGGCCCCACCCTCTTTAGCATCTTCATTGATGATGTGGATGAGGGGGTCGAGTCAGTCATCAGCAAGTTTGCAGATGACACCAAGTTAGGAGCAGATGTTAGTCAGTTAGAGGGTAGAAAGGCTCTGCAGAGGGACCTCGACAGACTGGACAGATGGGCAGAGTCCAATGGGATGGCATTCAACAAGTCCAAGTGCTGAGCGCTGCACTTTGGCCACAGCAATCCCATGCAGAGCTACAGGCTGGGGTCGGAGTGGCTGGAGAGCTCCCAAACAGAGAGGGACCTGGGGGTGCTGATTGACAGCCACCTGAATATGAGCCAGCAGTGTGCCCAGGTGGCCAAGAGGGCCAAGGGCATCCTGGCCTACATTAGGAATGGTGTGGCCAGCAGGAGCAGGGAGGTCATTGTGCCCCTGTACTCTGCATTGGTTAGGCCGCACCTTGAGTCCTGTGTCCAGTTCTGGGCCCCTCAGTTTAAGAAGGACATCGAAAGACTTGAACGTGTCCAGAGAAGGGCAACAAGGCTGTGGAGAGGCCTTGAGCACAGCCCTATGAGGAGAGGCTGAGGGAGCTGGGGTTGCTTAGCCTGAAGATGAGGCTCAGGGGTGACCTCATTGCTCTCTACAACTACCTGAAAGGTGGTTGTAGCCAGGAAGGGGTTGGTCTCTTCTCCCAGGCAACCAGCACCAGAACAAGGGGACACAGTCTCAAGCTGTGCCAGGGGAGGTTTAGACTCGAGGTGAGGAGGAAGTTCTTCACCAAGTGAGTCGTTAGTCATTGGAATGTGCTGCCCAGGGAGGTGGTTGAGTCATCGTCCCTGGAGGCATTCAAGAGGAGACTGGATGTGGCACTTGGTGCCATGGTCTAGTCATGGGGTCTGTGGTGACAGGTTGGACTCGATGATCCTTGAGGTCATTTCCAGCCATAGTTATACTGTGATACTGTGAATAATCATAGTAGTTGTCCCTCTCCATTGAAGAGAAAATATGTTCAGATTACTAGCCTGATCATGTTACAGCAAAAAGAAAAGAACACAGATTTAACAAATGCTTTTGCTGAGGTAAGGTAGTCATTGGCCAAATTCTACTCGCATTATTAGTAGACAATTTATTCTGAGGTCACTGAAAATCTGGGTAAGAAATTAGTTCTTCATACATATTTTATTGAGGGAAAGCCAAAGAAATATAAACAAAGTGTGAACTTAAAAAAAATGCATTTTTGTATGATTTTGTGTTTTCTTCACCTTAATCTATGTGTCCCAAATACAACAGACATCAGAAATTTAAACATTCTTCTAGTCTCTGCCAAGTGGAGTTTCTGTGGAGATGGGCATAAAATGCTTTTCAAGTTCAGTTTTCTATCAGAATAAGAATTTCCTCCCATCAGTAAGTTTGCCAGACCAGCTCTGTTGGAAGCAAATGAAAGCTAAACTCAGAAAATTCAGGAGAGATACTCACAGTTGTGTTGCTGTATTCCCCCCAACCAACAAATCCAAACCTCCTTAACTTGTATTTAAACCAAAGGAACAGCTTATATACTATGTACCTTCCAACCTGATCAATTAGTGCAGGAACAAACCATTTATAAAGCATCACACTTCAGACAGAGCATATCAAAGACAAGATGGTAATATAATTAAAGATGATTTTAGTTGCTTTTTCTTCACACAGCACACCCTTTTTGTCATAATGATGCAAAAGGGCTCCTTGTCCACCTGCAAGGACTGTGCACAACAGCAGCACATTACTCCTGCATAAGGCTGCCAGCACATTACATCAACTCTTTTCCTCATCAAAAACTTCTCCTGTAACCAGCAACCACTTTCACAAGGAACAGTTCTGATCTAAATTCCTCACTGTTTTGTAATTTTTTTTCATCATTGTGAGCAATTACCCTTCAATTGAGGTAGCATTTCTGCAGCTTTGAAAGTGGGAGAGACATTTATGCCTTATAAATGGGATTGGGACTGCTTTATCAATAGAGCCAAGTGAAAACTGAGTTCTCTGCAAAAGACTTTATATTACAGAGAGACAGAGAGAGCATGTAGAACATAGTTCCTACTCCTCCCATGCATGAGAAAGGAAAGTCTCTACACAGGATTAGGTCTATAGTATTCTCTGGAGGAAAAGACTCAGATAAATCTGCAAATTGGCATCACACCAGCCAGCTGGGATTTGACAGTGGAACCTTACACCACAGGCACTAGATAGCCATATTGAGTGGGCTGAGTTGGCATCCACAGAACCAGGGGCAGGACTACACACTTGTACAACAGCTCAGTGATGGCTGAAAAACATTCACATGCAGTGTAAAGAAGATGGCATCACAACACAAATTACAGGAGCGTATAATAAGAAATTCCAAGCAAGCACTTAAAACATGGAATGGAAAGTTATGATGTAGTTGCTATCACAGAGATGTGGTGGGATGACTCACATGACAGGAGCACTGCAATTCATGGCTACAGGCTCTTCAGGAGAGACAGGCAAGGGAGAAGGGGTAGAGGGGTGACCCTGTACATCAGGAAGGTTCTAGATGGCATGGAACTAGAGATCAGGGATGATCAGGTTGAGCTTTCTCCAGACACTTGCTGTCAGAGCACACACAGCTCGGACCTACCAGCACATGACCCAGCAGCCTGCCACATGATGCTGTCCTCTCCTCTGACCTCAGCAGTCAGGTTTGCTTTGGGTGTTTTGCCTTTTCATGCTATTCTAATGCCCATGGCAGGGGGTTTGAAACTAGATGATCCTTGTGGTCCCTTCCAACCCTGTACACTGCACTGGTTAGGCCGCACCTCGACTCCCGTGTCCAGTTCTGGGCCCCTCAGTTTAGGAAGGAGGTTGACTTGCTGGAACGAGTCCAGAGAAGGGCAATGAAGTTGGTGAGGGGTTTGGAACACAAGCCCCATGAGGAAAGACTGGGGGAGCTGGGGTTGCTTAGCTTGGAGAGGAGGAGACTCAGTGGTGACCTTATTGCTCTCTACAACTACCTTAAGGGAGGCTGTAGCCAGGAAGGGGTTGGTCTCTTCTCCCAGGCAACCAGCACCAGAACAAGATGACACAGTCTCAAGCTGCACCAGGGGAGGTTTAGGCTGGAGGTTAGGAGGAAGTTCTATACAGAGAGAGTGATTGCCCATTGGAATGGGCTGCCTGAGGAGGTGGTGGAGTCACCATCACTGGAGGTGTTCAGGAGGAGACTTGATAGGTGCCATGGTTTAGTTGGTTAGGTGGTGTTGGATGATAGGTTGGACTCGATGATCTTGAAGGTCTCTTTCAACCTGGTCTGGTCTGGTCTGGTCTGCTCTATTCTATTCTATTCTATCCCTGACCGATACTATGATACTATGATACTGTACTATGAAACACGCACTACAAGAAAATATTACCCTGACTCAGAAAAGTATGGAAGCAGATTAAAGAGGCATTTCTCTGCATAAGCACAGGCAAGAAAAGGCACAGCATCAGAAGGCATGACAAATGCAGAAGAAGAATTTATTCAGTTGAATGATACTAAGGTACATGGATAATAAAATCCACCTGAGTTCCAAGTTTTAGAGGGTATTCCAGGAGGGGTTTTATTATTAAGTTCTTCAAAACTTATTTTCAGATCTTGTTTCAGGTAAAAATCTTGCTACAATTTTCTGTGACAAGATAGGTCTCTCAAGAAATATGATGTATTTTTGGCACAAGAACACACATAAATGTCTTTACTTTCCCTGTGCTCATCTAGATACCTCGCTGGATTATCTATAATGTTGTATAAGTCTCTTGCATGGAGTCTGGACACAGAGGTGCAAATTGGCTGACACCTTCTTTTATGTAGAGTAGGCTTGTAAATCTTGGTCTGGGAGACAGAAATCACAGAATCACAGAGCATTAGAGATTGGAAGGGACCTCCAGAGATCATCCAGTCCAACACCCCTGCCAAAGTAGCATCCTGGATCCAGGAATGCATCCAGGTAGAGTTTGAAAGTCTCCAGAGAAGGAGACTCCACAACCTCTCTGGGCAGCCTGCTCCAGGGCTCTGTCACCCTCACTGCAAGGAAGTTTTTCCTCATGCTGAGCTGAAACCTTCTCTGTTTGTCTCCATTGCTCCTTGGCTTATTGCTGTGCACCACCCAAAAGAGCTTGGCCCCCTCCACTTGGCCCCCAGACCTCAGCTATTGATAGACATTGATCAGATCCCTCTCAGCCTTCTCTTCTCCAGACTCAACAGCCCCAGGGCTCTCAGTCTCTCGTAAATATTACTCTGGATTATTACACCGGATTTGATGTGGCCAAAATTATAGGAACTGCAACATCCTTGATCATCTTTCAGAGTCTACTTGAATTAAAACAAACAAAAAACCCACCCAACATATTAGAGCTTGCTTTAGGACCAGGAGCTGTGAAGCAGAAATTCATAATGAGCAAGCAGAGACTGTAGGGCAACTTCCCAGCCAGCTCTCCTGGTGGACTACTGCTTTTGTTTATCTTACACATGAATGCAAAATAGCTTCAGTCTATGCTGGCCTACCCCTCTTAACTCCCAACACTTCTGTTAGAGGGAACTACTTCTGTCACTTGGTGCTTTAAACAGCTGCAAACAACATTGGGTAAGAATGCCTGCAAAAACAAATTTATCAGGACGACCCAAAATCTTAACCTATTACCCGAGACGACCTCCTTGTTCTACAAGTCTATTTTCACAATCCATTGGCAAATACACATTTCCCAAACTTCTGTGACCAGAAATCTACAATCTCCTCGAAAGTCTGTATGTCCTTAGAGGTCAAAATCATGAAATATTCATTTATCTTCTAAGTCAGATCCTATAGTGGTTTAAAAACACTCCAAAATGTAATAAATCCTACTACATCTAGGAAACAATTTAATTAAAGAAATGCTTTAGTATGAGGTAAGGCACCACATCAGCAGCCAGCAGCCACCAAAGTGGAAAAGTGGCTCTCACAACCTTTCTCATTTGCTGGAAACCATAATACAAGTATGAAATAAAATACATGGAGTGATACCAAGCAGCCACACATTGCATGACCTAGTTAGAGTCCTGCAGACAAGACCTGCTGCTTTGAACTTTAAAGCAAGATTTTTCTTCCTATTTGTGACATTTCCAATGACATTTAGTCAATCTCTTCCAAGTCCACTACAAGATGGTTTCTTTGGAATGGGTGGGGCTATTAAATGCAGTTGAGACAAGCAAAATGGCACCAGGCAGCTGCCCTTCAGAAGCAGTTTTCCCATAGTGTTTTGTTTATACTGGCAACATCTGGAAGGCAGTCCATGGCTTTTGAGAGATTGTCTGTATTTGTTCTACATCCTCTTTGGCCCTGCTGAGCACCACCACGTTGCAGCAACTTGTCTGCCCAGCCTGGCGTATAATCAATGATCCGGAACAAAATGCCATCTTAGATGGACACAAATGGCAGTGATGCCCACAGCAATGTTAAGAAGGTGTCTTAGTCTGTAGTGGGGCAGCCAAAGTGTTCCCTACAGCACCACCATGTTATCCTTCACTTAATCCCTCAGCCTGTTTCTTTGAAATGCAGCCTATCAAAAGAACATCCTTCTCCTTTCCAAGTTACAAGACTATTTTCACTTCACACAGAGACAGAATAGATATAATCCACAGAAAGGGAAACCTAACACAGTGATCCTGAATGGGAACAATTCAGAGTGCACCATGGGGTCCTTGCTTTTGATTATATCAGGTTGCCTGGTCTACAGAGACTGAATTCATTAGAAAATTTTCAAGACAATATATGGCTATGACAAACTGACAGTTACCTACAAGCAAGGCTATGCCATGCAATAGAGTTTGGTGAGCAGACTGTGGAGGTGGCAACAGCCCTTACTGACTAGGTGAACAGTATCATCCAGCACTACAGTCTTGCATCTTAAACATACACTTAGGGGTGATGCTACTGCTAAATACTGAATTTTAGTATTCTTTAATTCAGGGTGCTAATTTTGTGATTGTAATAGATGCCTCTTACTGTAATTTCTGCATTTAAAGTATATGTATATATATCATGCATAGAAGCATTTCCCATAGAAGAAAGCATGGGTATATCATCTACAATGACCAAAAGATCCTGAGAAGATGAGTAAACTATATAAAAGCTCTACTGTGCAGCCTCCTGCCCCACATTCAACCCAAAGAGATGCATTCACTGCCTTAAAATGAAGAGGGGTGTGCAGCAGTGGGAAGGAGACATTCAATGGAGCAGAGAATAACAGGCAAAATTCAGCCCCAACAGTTTCTTCTATCAAAAATTAGAACAGTGAAACTAGAATATGCAGTTAGCGAATTTGTTCAGCTCCATGAAGTAAAGAGAAATTAGCAGAGATACCACGATGCTGCTCAGGCACACAGTGCCTACCACTTGAACATCACTTCAGCACAGCTCAGCAGCTGTGTGCCTGCTCCAGACTAGTCTGAGGCTTCCTGTAGAGCTTCTACTTTACTTTCCCTTTGAACAGAGACAATTTGCGTTCCTCTCAAAATGCAAATGTGCTGGCCTCCATTTTGATTGTGATTGCCATCTGTTGTTTCAAGTAGAAAGCCAGCTTTTCAGGTTGCTGATGCTCTGGTGTGTCATTTACTCTACCACCAAAAAAGCCCTGAAGGATAAACAGAAGACTGCACCTGCATGGACCTCCACAGCTCCATCCAAGAAGCTGTCTATGCCTGCTCCTTCAGTACTGCTCTCACTGCCCCACACACAGACCTCACCCTTTGATGCTTCTGCATGTGACCCACTGCAAAACACAACCCTGCTCTTTACTACAGGATTCTGAATGCATCCCAGCCTCACATCAATCCTCCTGTGCAGCACAGCCACCTCAGCATATGCTTCCCAGCTTGGAAGGGCAGTCTGAGGTGTTATGGGGGGAATAGCAATCACTGATACTGATATGCTTCTCCTCCCCCTCTATTCTGCCCTGCTGAGACCACACCTGGAATACTGTGTCCAGTTTGAGGCTCCCCAGTTCCAGAGAGACAGGGACCTGCTGAAGAGAGTCCAGCAGAGAGCTACAAGTATGACTGTGGGACTTGAACAACTCTTCTAGGAAGAAAGACTCAGAGACCTGGGGCTGTTTAGTCTTCAGAAGGCTGAGAGGGGATCTGAACAATGTCTACAAATTCCTGAGGGGTGGGTGACAAAATGAAGGTGCCAGGCTCTTTTTGGTGGCACCCAGAGATAGGACAAGGAACAATGGGTACAAGCTGGAACACAGGAGGTTCCACCTCAACATGAGGACAAATGTCTTTACAGTGAGGATGATGGAGCCCTGGAGCAAGCTGCCCAGAGAGACTGTGGAGTGTCCTTCTCCGGAGACTTTCAAACCCCTTCTGGAATCATTCCTGTGTGACCTGCCCTGGGTGATCCTGCTCTGGCCTCAATGATTTCTAGATATCTCTTCCAAACCCTAACATTCTATGATTCCATGAAGGAACAGATCTGGAGATCTGCCCTCAGCAGGGTTCATGCCGCCACAGCATGTTCCAAAAGCATGCAGTAGCTCTCTTGTGTGTTTGAGGGGCATGTCACACAAGAAGGAAATTCATCATAAATGCAAAAAAAAAAAAGGTAAAAAAAAAAAATCAGTTGGTGTTTATGTGATCTTATGAATTCCAGTAGATATACTGGCAGCTGTCACAGTTCTTCCTCATTAACATTAATAAGATATACTAGAATAGAAATGATGTGGTTTGACTGACTTCCTAAAAAAAACAACCCTTTCAATCTTTCTAAACCTACACTTGACTTTCATGAGGTCACAAACTCTACAGAATTGTGTGGGGAACTCATTCCTATCTCTAGCGGAGTAGCATGAGGGAAACCCTAATTGTTAGCAGTGTTCCTGCAGAAAAGTCCAAAATGCCAAGTCAGATACACACATACACATAGATACAACAGTCTCTGCTTGTATTGGATTTACAGAGGAAAGAGACAAAGCAGAGGGAGCAGTGAGTGGCTTGGAAGAAAGTGCATGAATAGCTGAGCCTCCTTCAATCTGATTTCACCCTCAGACTTTGATTTCCAGAAAAGCATTGCAAACTGGAAGCAAGTGCATTCAGACATACCTGCCCTCAGGAGCAGAACCAACTGCTCTAGGCATACAATGGTGGCTTCCTAGAATATCTCATGAGAGTTCGAACACCTTAACACACAAGTGGCCTGTAGAGAAATTGCACCAATTTAGGTAAACTGGTTTGCAAATTGACATATTTCCATCAGATTTTGCCTCTGGTGCATTCCGTTGAGTGTGGGAAAATTGGTTTGGAAGCCAAACTAAGCTAAAGCTGCACTTGGTGTTCTTAATCTGATTGCACCGTGGTCGTACAAGCTTGCTACACTGATTTAGCTAAACCAGCTTCAGCAAACGATTTACTTAAGCTAGTGACAATCTGACAGCTCTGTATTTAGGCCACAAATACAATTCACTCTTTTTCTACTTTACATGTTGCTTATTTCTCAGTAGTGCAGCTTATATGGGAACAAAAAAATAGCACAAGTACCTAACTCAGGATTCTATTTTGAACGCTCAAAAGGGGACTGACTCTGTCCACATGCATGCATCTCTCAAGCTATTTTTAATCATCTAGGCCTGTACCTTGAACTGTTAAGAAGATGGGGAAATTAGATTCTGTATTTCAGGAGCTCTGAACTGCACCTCCAGGCCACCTAGCTGGGAAAAAAAAAACAAAACCAAAATATATATACCACAACATTTGAGAACTTTTCAAGCAGAAATTGTGCAGAGGGTTCTGTAATGAGGATAGGTCTGCAAATGGTACAAAAAAAAAAGCAGAGGTGGCTCTCCCTGCAGTTTTAAGTAGCCATGCCTGAAAAGAAAATAATATTGTTCATTCTATTTAACAGTGCTGAGTTGTGAGTCTGCAGAGGGTTTTAATGTTGTTTTTAACATCATCCACTAAAAGGGGAAAAAATGAAAAGGATATGGTCTCTGCCTACATATTCTGCCCATGTCTGAAGGTCCCTTCCAACCCACTGCATGCTATGATTCCATGGCTGTTCTGCATGATCAGACATCTACCCTCAAGAGTTGTACCACTTGCTCTACAGATGCAAAGAGCCACCCTCATGGAATGGAGCCTTGCTGATGAATCTTTTCTTTCTACAGAGGAGAAATGTTCTACTTAAATGTAGACATTTCTCAAGTGATAATTAAATAATAATAATAATAATAATAATAATAATAATAATAATAATAATAATAATAATAATAATAATAATAATAATAATAATAATAATAATAATAATAATAAAAAAAAGGTGGGGGGAGGGAGGGGAAGCCAAGTGACTTAGAAATGAAATGAAATGGCCAAGAGAAAATTAGTTTGCTCCACAGATTAATAAATTTGTGAGACAAGCATGATGATTCATTTACTAACATTCTGGGAATCCAAAGTGAATCTCTGATGAAAGCTGCCATAAAATCATTGTTCACCCATAGCAATTTTCATGTAGTTCTGCTTCTTTCTTTTTGTTCCAAAGTAATTCCAATTTTCATAAAGTTCTCTGATTGTGGACAAAGCAAAACAAGTTATCAAGACTGACAGTTCAGTGTCTGTCATCTATAAGAGAGGAAAAGGTGCTCTGCAGATCTCCAGGCTTCATTTGCAAGATTTACTTCTCTTCTGCCTTTCTGAGTCTTCACCTTACTGGAATGGATACAAAGTAAGTTTCCTAAACCCAGTAACAAAACTGTATCCTAGAGGTGAAACCACAAAGTACTTTATGTCACTTCAAGTCACTCATTCTTCTGCTCATTTTTGTCTCTAATTCTTCATATCAAACCAATATTAGCTGATAGCATTGAGGGAGACAGAAGATTGGTGTCCTGCTCTGAACTAGAGTCGAGCTAATAGTTTGTTCAGGGATTTTAGTTTTCAGCTCAGTCTCATCTAAGTGACTGCAATTTCTGAAGTTAATTATTTTCTTTGATTTTTTTTGTTCAGGCAGTGTCTGCTTCTGGAAGTGACAGCAAGTGATGTTGAGTATTACTACCAAGGACTGCCATATAGAAAGGATCTCACTTGTCCTCGCTTCTATGGAGATCCAGGTCACTGCTAAATCCTGTGTACGACACTGCAGTGTCCAAAGGGAGAGTCATAAGCAAAGAAGTTGCACTTGTGGGGTGGTGTGGACAGGACAGGTGACCTAAAGCTGACCAACCAACAAAGTATTCCATCCCAAGTACCTCATCCTCCACGTAAAGCTGAGGGGTAACAAGAGTCAAGCCTGCTTCCTCTGTGGCTGGCATCCAAGCAGCACTCTGTTCATGCGTCTGTCTTCAGTCCTAATCCATGAGTTCCTGAATCCAGTTCCCACCTGCCACAGAGTTCAGCCTGGACTCTGAGGGACTTTGCTACTGGGTTTATGTATATTTGCATATATTTAAATATTTTCATAGGTTGTTTTGGTCTTTGTGTGTGTGTGTTTATTGTTGTTTTTTAGGGTTTTTTTCCCAGTCCAAAAGTCTCTCTCTCTTAATCCCTTTATCTTCCCCTTCTCGGATGGGGAGTGGTTAATAAAGTACATCTGTCACTCATCTAGTGGCCAGCCCAGCCTTAACCTGTGACACACAGCTAAGGAAAATTATTTAGCTTTTTAAATGGTATCGACCCATAAAAGAAATACTTCACTCTGAAATTTCCCCCCAAAAAATAATACCAGACTGCTGCAGGCAAGCAAAGGATTTTCACTTGCAGACTGCTCACAAGCATGACTTCTTTATCCAGAATCGGTTACAGAAAGGCACATTAAGGGAATGAGGAAGCCAACATCATTGTTATGAGCCTGAAAATACATTGTAAACCATAACACTAGACATCACAAACACATTTTCATTGTCAGAATACAAATTTACCCTCCACCACCAAAAAAAAATATATATATATATATATATATAAAATTACAGATCTAATAAACAGTAGGCTGCTACCAAGTTTTCAATAGATTTTAAGACACTAAAAATCAAGTATTAATTCAAGCCTAGGACTACAGAGATCATCACATTCCTGTATTCTAGACAATGACTGGAAAAATTTTTAATGAAGATTTTGTTGATCAGTTTCTTCTAGACTTTGCCTTCTGTCCAAAGATGATATTGGATCAAAGGAGGAATCAGGACTTATGAAACTTGTCTGTTAAGCTTCTAATTGAATAATATTTTCCTTTATTAAATAAGGGGGAATCTGCTGCACTGGGATATGCAGAAAAAATTGACATCATCCTTTAAAAGTTGAGTGTAACTTTTGCAGAAGGGTACTCCACAATAGACTACAGCTCACCTATTCTTCTCAGCCTCCAATCACTTTAAAATGTTATCATCATTTACAAAAGTAGCAGAATCAGCTGATATTTAAGATTCCTCAAAGCCTCTTTAGGACACTTTCTTACTGCTGCAGTACCAGTGTTCTTACAACAGCAGCCCTAAAGAAGGGTTTGAAATGGGGAAAAAAACCTTGATTGGAGTACACCAGTCCACAATGTACAGTGCAGCCTCCCTTAGCATCACTTTATCCAAGGTTATTTCATAAAAATCTAATGAGCTAGAAATAAAAGAAAAAGAAATCTCAGTGCTACTTAGTTGGTTTCCTGAGTCTCAGATATCAAGCATCTATCTTATTAGCCTCTTCACTTTAACAGGCCTCATTTTCACTTTCCTATGAATTGGGAAAAAAACTAAACCACACACACAAAAAAAAACCCAAAACACCAAAACCCAGTGTTTAATTTTCTTGGAAATCCCCACAGTATGATATTGGTACATATGTTTGCATACTTAACTAACTGTGTTCTAACACAGTCACACCTCAGTGCCATAGGTGTTTTATCTCCAGGCATTTAACTTCCAAATGTCCTATCCAAAAAGTGTCAAATATTGCAGAAGAGGCAGCACTTTTCAGAGCACAGTGTCAAGATTGTGACCTAGTGACTCAAAATAAAAATCAAAAGCAAGTACATGATCACACACTGAAGCTTATAGAGGTGTCCTGGGCTTTTGCCACTCAGATGCAGCTTCAGAGAGATTCACAGACACAGATCAAACCAATACAACAGCAAACTTCAAATATTTTCAACCTACAAAACTGTTAACATGTTAACATCTTTATAACAAGCAAAGGATTTCATAGAATAAGAGAATGGTCCAGGCTGGAAGGGACCTCCAAAGCTCATCCAGTCCAATCCCCTGCAGTCAGCAGGGACATCTCCACTAGAGCAGGTTGTCCAGAACCCTGTCCAGCCTCACCTTGAATATGTCCAGGGACGGGGCCTCAACCACCTCCCTGGGCAACTTGTTGAAGTGTTCCACCACCCTCATGGTGCAGAACTTCTTCCTAACATCCAATCTAAATCTGCTCTTCTCTAGTTTGAAGCTATTGCCCTTGGTCCCGTCCTTGCAGGCCTTTGCAAACAGTCTCTCCCCAACCTTCCTGTAGCCCCCTTCAGGTGCTGCAAAGCTGCACTTAGGTCTCCCCAGATTCTTCTCTTCCCCAGGCTGAACAGCTCCAGCTTCCTCAGCCTGTCCTCATAGCAGAGGTGCTCCAATCTCTGACCATTTTCCTGGCCCTCCTCTGAACCCACTCCATCACAGGAACACATAGAACTACTTTTTTCATGCTAAATTCCTGTAATAGAAGGTTTCTTTTTAAGGCTACACAATGAATGTGAAACACAATCTGTCCTACTACACTCCTGATTCAGAATCCAGCTCTGTCAAATTCAAAACCTTGCACATCAACACGGTGCATGTGCAGGACAGAAAGCATGTGCAGCAGGCTTACAAAGTTATAATTCCATATTTTTTCTCTTGCTAAATACAAAATACTTCCCATCAATCCTAAATAAAATCTTTTATGCTAAGATCAGACATTACTCTGTGTAAGGAAAAGCTGCTGAAATTCAGCCCTGCCTCATGCATCTATTAACAACACCTCACAAATCTCAGAAGAAATGCCAAAAAGGCAGCTTTCTCCTGTCAAGTCTATAGGCAATGCTGATTCCTAATGGAAAAAGACACTGAGCATCCTGTTCCAAAGCAATTCAGTGAATGATGAGATCATTTGCCTGTCCATGATCACAGCAGACTTAGCACTTGTCAGCTACCATCTTTTGGAAGTCATTCAGTCACATTAACCACATGCTTCAAGGGCATCCTCAAATCTTGGCCAGACATAGCTAGAAGTGAAACTATTTACAAAATTTTCTGTAGTAATTCAGTGCAGGTTCCCTGGCATGTAAAGGTAATGTAATGCTAAACTGGGAGCAGGTGTTTGTGGAGGAAGAGAGAATATTCAAACCAACATCACTGGTCCCTCAGGCATCTGTAAAGATAGATCTTCAAAACATTCCAACCACATTGACAGCAATGCACTTGCTCTGCATGGCTTCCGTCTTACAGAACCATTAAGGTTTCTGATCCAGTCCAAAATATTTGACTTTATTTCACAACAAACTGTTAAACATCTTGCTCATGAAAATGTGTTTGCCTGTATAGGAAGACCTCTCAGCTAAAGTTCTTGCACATAAGAACTTAAGTATCATAGTAGTAGTATCAGTCAGGGTTGGAAGGGAGCACAAGGATCATCTAACTCCCACCCCCCTGCCATGGGCAGGGACACCCCACACTACATCAGGCTGGCCAGAGCCTCAGCCAGCCTGGGCTTAAACACCTCCAGGGACGGCACCCCAACCACCTCCCTGGACAACCCATTCCAGGGCTTCACCACTCTCATGGGGAAGAACTTCCTCCTCACCTCCAGCCTGAATCTCCCCACCTCCAGCTTCATTCCATTCCCCCTAGTCCTAGCACTACCTGAGATCCTGAGCAGTCCCTCCCCAGCCTTCCTGTAGGCCCCCTTCAGATACTGGAAGGCCACAATTAGGCCACCTCAGAGCCTTCTCTTCTCCAGACTGAACAGCCCCAACTCCTTCAGTCTGTCCTCATAGGAGAGGTGCTCCAGCCCTCTGCTCACCCTCGTGGCCCTTCTCTGGACACGCTCCAGCAGGACACAAAGATGGGTGTTGTTTCAGAATTAAGGAAGAGGTATCATCCATTTCTTTGAGAAAATCTCTTGCCAAAATGTACAGGAACTCAACTATTAGACTGCTATGTGCTTAGCCAATACTGATCACCTACACAGCTGAGCACAGATAACGAACACATTAAAAAGCAGCAAAGAATAGCTACTAGCCTTCACTAACCAATGCAAATAGTCCTGAAATATATAAAACAGGTGCTATCATAAGTATTATTCACATTGGACATTTGTTTGGAATCTTCTACCTTTTTTTTTTTTCCCTCTTCTTCTTCTTTTTTAAAAAAATCTGATAAAATGTCCCCCCTAGAAGTACAGCCTGAAAGCTTAACCCCTGCCATAGCTGGTGCCCGAGGCTCACCACCTGGCTGCATCTCAAAAGCAGCCACAGAACACAATCAAGAATCAATATGAAATCACTGAAAATATTTAACAAACTGCAGATCTCATTGGTAGCAAAGTCAGCTGTAGAGATTGACCAATATTTCTTATTTTAAGATCCTCTACTATATTGTGCCAGAATTTAATTGCAGGGATGGAATGCCAAACGCCTTTGAAAACCGCCAGCAATCTGCGAGGAAGACTGAGAATTACATTGCTTCAGGTGTTTTAAATTCTGAAACCCTTTTATTTCAGAAATGTTACTACTAAGTTTCAGCAGAGAAGCACTGACAACCTTATCCGTGTCAAACCCACCTTCATTCATCTCCTTGTGTTCCCCTGATACAAAGCAACCTTTACTAATATCACTGAAGAGCCTTCTCCCGTGTAGACCCTGCCTCAGTCAGTTCACAGCCTGGACAATATTTGCTTACTGATTCCATAGTTTTCTCCTTTCCATGTAGGTCAGGTGTGGGATGTATGCTTCCCTCTCTGAATACACTTTCCAACTGCTCTGCAAACAAAATTAGCGATATATTATGAGGATTTCCTCTCATTACTGCGTACACCCAAATGACTACACAGGCCCAGTTTAACCTCCACCGTGGATCCACTGCATGGAAAAAAACCCAAACAACAAAGGACCATGGGGTGATTATGCATGCCTAAATCTTTGGGCACAGGAACCAGAAAACAATACCCAACTTCCTTTAAAAAGTACCTAAGCTCTCCTTTGCTGTATTTGACAGTCACCAACTAGGATACAATTCTCCTTTGTTTTATTTTTTTCCTGCAGTATTTCAGCACAGTATAGTGTTTGGTTTGGTTTGTTTCAGTTATTTTTTCTGTTTTCTAAGGTAAGAGAGCATTTCTACCTTTCCAGTTTGCAGGCAAGGCAAATCACAGTGGTGTGGTGAAGCGCAGATATTATTGTCTAGCAAAGACATAAACCTGAATCTCTCTACACTCTCCATGTTCCTCCTAGCCTGACCAAGTAAGTTCATCACAACACAGACCCTACACCATTCACAGCTTTCACCTTTGGTGGTCCCTTCCAATGTCCAGTTGCACTGGATGCTAGGAAGCAGCTGGCAGCAGCTGATGCAGCTTTGAACCATCCTCATGTATGCTGTCACTGGATAGCAAAGAGAAGAGATCAGTACCTCCCTCTCCACTTCCCCTGATCAAGAAGCTGTAGAGGGCAAAAACTCCATTGCCACCAAGTATTTTAACAATTTGCTGAAATAATTTCCCAGACTAATGCACAAATCATAGAATAACAGAATGATATGTGTTGAAAGGAACCTTAGAGATCACCTAATTCCACCACCACCACCCACCACCCTCCCACTCCCCGGGCAGGGACACCTTCCCTGAATACCTCCAAAGAGGGAGCATCCATAACCTCTCAGGGCAACCTGTTCTAGTGTCTCACCACCCTCACTGCAGAGAATTTACTTCTATTATCCAGTCTAACTCTACCCTCCTCCAGCTTAAATGTAAAAGAAGTGCTCCCAGCTTCCTTCAGATTCTGGACGGCTGCTATAAGGTCTCCATGGAGCTTTCTCTTCTCCAAGGCTGAACAGCCCCCAGCTCCTGCAGCCTGTCCCCATACGGGGCAGATGTTTTTCAACATCAACTGTAGCCTAAAATTCAAATGGAAAACTGAAGGTAGATATCAGGTTTAGAAGTGAAAATTCAAGAAAACTCCCTTCCCAAATATGACCAGAAACCAGGAAGACAAATAAGGGTCCTTCCCTAAACCGCATCTGGATTAAACTCAGAGTACTGCAGAATTCCTGTCTGGGAAAAAAGCTTGCACAACACTTAAAAAAACAAAATCAAAAACAAAAACAAAAACTAACTTTTCTTTTTCAGCTCCTAACAATTATCATCTTGTGAAAATTAAGACACACTTGAAACCAATTATTAAAAACGATTGCCATTCATAAGGGCAAAGTATTACCAAGTGACAATGCAGAAGATAAAATAGCTCACTTGAAGGGTATAGAAAATTATTGAATATCTATGTAAAAATAAGGACTAATTAGGGCACCCTAATGAGGGTGGAGGTCAAGAGTATGGGGTCAGACTCTTTTCAGCAGTGCCCAGTGATAGGACAAGGGCCAATGAGTGTAAACTGGAACACGGGAGACTTCACTGAAACGTAAGGACAAACTTCTTCACTTTGAGGTTAATAGAGCACTAGAACAGGCTGCCCAGAAAGGCTGTGGAGTCTCCTTCTCTGGACACTCACAACTTGCCTGGAAGTTTTCCTTTGCAACCTGACCTGGGGAAACCTGTCTTAGCAGAGGGGCTGGGCATCTCCAGATGTTCCTTCCAACCCCTACAATTTTGTAATTCTGTGACTTCCTTTGGTGTTGTCTAAGAACTAAAGAATGCTTACATCCACATCTCCATATACTTTTAAAATATCATTTACATTGTCCTGTGACTTGATGATCTCTGAGGTCTTTTCCAACCTGGTTGATTCTATGATTAAGTGATTAAGTAATAATTTTTGCCACTACTTCTTAAAAAAATAATTCTGCTATTGCACAAGCTTTATATAAAATACTAATTACTACATACTCAATTACTCTCAATGTTATATTAGACAGCATATAAAAGACTGATATATTTTATGAATATTTATGGTCTGAGAAATTGAGCAGGCCAACAGAAATATGATTAGAAGACATCACTCTCCCCTCTACTGAGGAGCACCTGCCAGCAGGCTGCCATTGAGGACGATCGAACAATCTCAGCGCTGCGGCAGTGCCAGAGTGATGTCCCCTCGTGAAGCCATCAGGAACTCAGCCTGTGCTCCTCATTGCTACAGCAACATGTACACAACATTTCACAGCACTGCTCTGCAGCCCTCTGTGGAATTTCGTCTTCTCCAGTGCAATTCACTGAAAAAAAAAGTTTTCTCAGCATGAATTGAGTTTCAGCACTTGGTATCTGTGGCTCTAAAATCCCACATCTTTTAGGATAAGGACTAAACAGTTACAAAGATTACTTCTATGACAGTAGTACCCTACAAATTATCAAAACCCAACCCACAACTTCAAGGGATACTTCCCCTTTTTTCAAAGACTAGTCACAGTTTTTTTCAGGAGAGTGATTTTGTAAGCTATACATTAATGAAAATGGTAAACACTTGGGTAGCTATACTTTTTCCAGAAATAATAGTCTGGTATATTTAATGCATATTAATGAACTCTACCACACCATGCAGCACTGGGGCAAGAGATTCTGCTCCATTTACAACATTTTGCAGGAGCATATCGAAGACCTAATATCTAAGGTTCCCTGAGAAACTACCAAAGGCTATCTGTAATGAGAAAAGACTGAAGCCCAAAACCACAGCAACATCTCAGAATTTCCAGCTTAAAGGCAAGAACAGAAAGGGAAATTCAATAATTTGGATTTCAAGCTTCAAGCCAACACTTCAGTCAAACGTTCTGTAAAGCAAATCACAAATCACAAGAAATTGTATTTCATGTGATTAGATGGCACTCCACTTTTAACAGTACTGATTAACAGGTGGAAGTGGATTTTTTTCCTTCAAAAGTGCTTTAGTCATCATGAGCTACCAACCGAGATGTTAATTATCATAGTATCATAGTATCATTCAGGGTTGGAAGGGACCACAAGGATCATCTAGTTCCAACCCCCCTGCCATGGGGGCATTTGTAGGATGTTTTAAAGAATAAATAACTAAAAGAACAACAATGCAACAAACCAAACTGTGAGGTTTCATGTTTGTTCGCTGCAGCAGTTCCTGCAGCTCACTCTAACAAAACCCCCATTTAGTTATAGCAACATATACTTGCGTATGGCAGGAGAGGGACGAGAAAGGCCCTTGCTACAACCCTAACCTTTCATCACGTTGATGAACAGTGGCAACGCAAAGTTTAGATTAGTATGTCCATGCACAACTGTGTATTGTGTTCACCACTTCGTGTTATTTCTGGCATGTGAAATATCTCCATGTTTTAGCCCTTGCACCAGGAGAAAGGCTCTTTGGAAATAACAGCACATGTAAGTAAGAACGGATGTAGCTCCCCTGTTTTCTCTCCACGTGCAATTCTTGAATAGCCTTGCCAGCACTGCCTTTAAAAACAGATTTTTGTTCCTATGCAATTACCAATTTACACTGGAAAGGGTGTGTGCTTGTGAAAGAATGAGTCTCTGTACAGGAATTATATCAACACAAGAAATATACAGTATCACAGTATCACAATATAACTAAGGTTGGAAGAGACCTCGAGGACCATCAAGTCCAACCTATCAACACAGACCTCATGACTAGACCATGGCACCAAGTGCCACATCCAATCTCCTCTTGAACCCCTCCAGGGACGGTGACTCAACCACCTCCCTGGGCAGCCCGTTCCAATGACGAACAACTCGCTCGGTGAAGAGCTTTCTCCTCACCTCAAGTCTAAACCTCCCCTGGAGCAGCTCGAGACTGTGTCCCCTTGTTCTGGTGCTGGTTGCCTGGGAGAAGAGACCAACCCCTTCCTTGCTACAACCACCTTTCAGGTAGTGGTAGAGGGCAATGAGGTCACCCCTGAGCCTCCTCTTCTCCAGGCTAAACAATCCCAACTCCCTCAACCTCTCCTCATAGGGCTTGTGTTCAAGGCCTCTCCCCAGCCTTGTTGCCCTTCTCTGGACACATTCAAGTGTTTTGATGTCCTTCTTAAACTGAGGGGCCCAGAACTGGACACAGGACTCAAGGTGTGGCCTAACCAATGCAGAGTACAGGGGCACAATGACTTCCCTGCTCCTGCTGGCCACACTATTCCTAATGCAGGCCAGGATGCCATTGGCCTTCTTGGCCACCTGGGCACACTGCTGGCTCATGTTCAGGCAGCTGTCAATCAGTACCCCCAGGTCCCTCTCTGTTTGGGAGCTCTCCAGCCACTCTGACCCCAAGCAGAACAATAACCAAGAACTAAGCAGAACAATAACCTATAGCTTGATCTTCCCAACATCACCATATCTGTATTTCATTTGCCTACTCACAACAAAACAAATACACAAACAAATCATCAAAACAAAGCCCCAAGCCAACAAACTGCGAAAATCCCCACAAATTTCTCCACTGAATCAACAATTGTTTGTAAATCACATTGCCAGGAGGCCTAAAGAAGAGTTTAGTAAAGATACTTAAAAGAGAAGATACTTAAAAGAGAAGATACTAAGCCCACCGGGTGCTAAATGCAGACAGCACAAATCTTTTCTTTCCAGTTGTGGCTAAGGCAAACTACGTTTCTCCAAGATGAGCCACAAGTCTGAAGAGCAGGATGAGCAGGAGGACTCTCAGAGAAATGAAGAGTGATGAAATAGCACTTGTTAACAAGAAGAGTTTGTTTCTTCTGTATTAAAATCAGTGGATAATACTCCATAAGAGACTATCAACTAGCAAACATTTATATCGGGATGCCTTTCCTTTCATCTGACCCTTCTGCATCAGGGAATGGATGCTGAGGGAGCAAAGGACAATCAAGCTTTATACAAACTTCCTTTAAAATATCTTAAATTTCCTACAGCAAAGGAAACTAATCAAGGATTTGGGATCAGTCTGAGTTCTGAACATCTTTGATGATGGGCTAACACAAGTTCACCAAAAAAAGCCAATATGTTCACAAAGTACAGATGGATACATTTACCTTGGATGAAGTAGCAGGCAGTTTAAGAATACAGGGACTTTGGAGCTACCAATTTGCTGACATCACTTTTTTTCATATCATGACTGCATCCTGTGACAATGCAGAATACCTCATCTGATAGTAGCACTGTGATACCTCAGCTGATAGTAGCATTGAAGCTTAAACAACATTCAGCAGAAGGCATGAGCTATTCCTTCTACCACCATCTTAATCAGTTTGAAGATAAATTCTTGTCCCCAAAGTAAACCTCTCAGAAAGTTTTACCACTGTAAACACATGTGACAGGTAGTTAACTACATAAAGGAAGGGAATGTGGTCTGCCAGATTTTTCAACTACAAGTCCTTCTCACACCATTATCATCTTGGTCTCTGTATGTTAAGCTAATTTCCACTCCTGGTTACACCAAAGCAAATTCAGCCTAAGTCCATTAGCCAAAATGTTTTAGAGCCTTTGGCAGATGAATCTGGCTTGATGCATGTGCACATAACAGCATCTATTTCTGAAATGATAGGACAGATCATCTCTGCAGCATTTATGTCAGAGCCACGACAGAATGCTTTTCCCAGATGAATAAGTGCCAGTGAGAAGGCTGTTTTCAATGGGAAGAGGAAGCCAAGAGATGGCTTGTTTCTATGGAGACACTTAGCAGCATCAGGCAGAACAGCTGTAAAGGAAGAAGTTCGGGAGGCAGAAATTGTGCTGATTTCACCTCACTGATATGTCACTGCCATCAAAGGCCATCTACATTTAAGGTAGATCAAGATAATTTATGTTGAATACCTCATGTATTAACCTACAGTTTCCAACTGGGACTTTTAAAAGCCAGCACATCAGAAGTAGATTAGCAACAATTACTTAAAATGCAAGTTAGTCAGCCCAGGTGTGCATGAAGCTACAGTTATGTGGATATCTGTAACACTCATGCATTGTTTTTGTCATTAGGAACAAATCTTACTGTTTCTTTAACAACAGCAGCCCTCACAGGCTAAATGCTTCAAGGAGGGTGACTGGCTTTCACCAGTTTCATCTAATGGATTATTTTCCCACTTAATAAATTCAGGATTAGGGTAAGCAATATGGCAAAGGGAATAACCTCTCTGCAATTTCTTTATCCCTCTTCACTGTTTCCTATCATTTTCAGATAGAGGATGTCTGCATAACTTAAAAATTATGAAATGCCAGAATACTTGCTCTCTTTGTTGAATAAAAGAGAGAGAAAGGATTTTCATTTATGAACTATTCACTATAAATCTAGGATCATGTAGTCTGAAATTAACACATCTTCACTTCATTCATGGCATCTCAGAACATCTTGTCAGCATTTCTTCTACCAGAAAAACATCTTGCATATCACACAGCCAAAGCCCTAAAAGTTTAAGCCACTCCAGTTATTCGCTACAGCACACGACCAGGTATCTAGGTATCTGGAGAAAATGCAAAGAAAGAACAAAAGAAAGACAGAAGTCATCTTTGGTAAGAATCTTCTCCAATAAAATTCATGTAGAATTACCCTCCCAAGGGGATATGTAAGGCTGTATTTTCTCCTTCTCTGATCTCCGTCACTTCAGCTGACTTTCCAAATGTTCAAAGCTGGCACAGATGTTATGGGGAAGAGAATGGAGTCTCCAAAAATGTAACTTCACTTCTTCTCAGTGCTGTACAATGACAGGACAAGGGGCAATGGACACAAACTGGAACACAGGAGGTTCCCTGTAAACAACGGGAAAAGCTTCTTTGTTTGAAGGGCGGCAAAGCACTGGAACAGGCTGCTCAGAGAGGCTGTGGCGTTTCTGTCTCTGGAGGCATCCAAAACCTGCCTGGACATGTTCCTGTGTGATTTATTCTAGGTGATCCTGCTTTATCAAGGGGGCTGCACTAAGAGGTCACTCCCAACCCATACCATTCTATGATTCTGTGAAAGCAGTAGATGGGAACTTCATATTTCTACCCAACACTGCACTCCCCACTCCAATCCAGCTCCCCTCATGAGGAAGCAGCATGAGATCAGTATTTGTAAGTACACTAGCAAGGATCAAGTATCTTGATGCCTTAGGCTGCAAGGCTTTTGTGATTTTATTCAGGGTTCAGTGAATACTTACAGCAAACTTTGCAAGTACTTGTGAATTAGTCCTTCACCTTCCCTGTAAACCAAGTAACTATAATCTTTCCTGCAAATGAAGTCTGAACAGCAAAAGGGTTGGCCAACGTGCCTTCAGCTGCTAAAAAAAGGCAAAGGTGCTGCAGGCAGTGTCTACTCAAGTGCCCTGGGCCACACTGACTCCCATGCTGCTGAGCTTCCCAACTTTGCAGACACTTCCCCTGTTGCCTTTGAACAGATTTACAACCTTCTCAGAAAATAAAGGATATAGTGCTGTAATCTTTGTGAATCGCAGGGCCATTTTGAGTTCCTGCACTGAGTGCAGCAGTAATCCATAATCCTTGGGTAAAATTAATGACAAATACTAATTACTTTTTTAAGCAGAGTCATGTTTCAACTATTACTCAAAAGTAAAAGGCCTTAAAAGCTTAGTTAATGTGAAATACAATAGCTGAGACTAGTGCTGCCATTGTAGATCCTGCTGGGTAGCTCCAGACACTTTTAAACTCAGTGCTTAGTTGTGCTTCTTCCACTTTCTTTTAAACTACTTAGACATAGCTTTACAATTAACTAAAGCATAATGACTACTTGCACTCATAAGCCATCAGAGTATACCAAAATCCTGTACAGGTATTACCCAGCAAAACCCATAGTACGCAAGTTTGATTCAGATAAGGCTCAGGTAAGCGTCTGTTTCAGAGATGCTTAAATCAGCACACAGAAAGGTTTTGTTGCCTGGTGCTTCTCCTCCTCCTGTGACAGTATTTCCATCTCTACATAACAGCATTCCACCCAACAGCAGTTTGCAAATGATTGCTCTGTTAAGCCTGGAGTAAAAAGAGTACTACTGTACTCTAATTTAAAGTCTATGAAATTCAAAATGATAAGATGAAAACAGACAAAATATTCAGATGCGGCTCCTGAACTTGAGAAGCAAAGAGAGGTGTTGCAGATTTCCAAGCAGTTGTGTGTACATGGTTTACGTTTTATACTTTAAAACCCCATGTTTAGGAGATGTCACTGTATGAGTACCAAACTGCACACACTGAAAGCTGAAATTTTCCTTTAGAATCTCAGATGAAGTAAACCTTCTTGTCAACAAAGTATTCCACTGTTTATATAACATCACTGGATGGTCTTGCTAGAATAATCTTGTGTGTGCACTATCCCCCAATAGGTTACCATGGCAACTTGTATTTGAATTGCTATAAATTTCTGGGTTTAGAGATCACATTTTTAGGATAAAGAAAATCACAAATATTAAGTATAATTTCATTAATAGAAAATATCCCATTTTTATCATCACCATACTTCCCAGAAAAGACATTGCTGAAGTTAAATCAGGCAGTAATGCTAAAAAGAAAAAAAATTACCACAGTTATCAAGAAAGTTTACTCCTAAGCAGCCTTATCGTAATCTAAGTGCTGTGTGAGTCAATAGCTCATGCTGTGAGGCAAAGATTGATGTTCACGGAGTTCTGTCTTGGTTTCAGAAAGCCCAGGATTTCACTCAAGTGATAGTGGGGTTAGTCATCATTTCAGCTGATACAAAACAAAAGCGTATTCGCCAGAATAATCAGAAAATAATGTCTTCATTTCAGGTGTGGGAAAACCTTGAAGTGAAAGTAACACCTCTGTTCCAAACTGAAGTTACCATAACCTTCAATTACTGTGTTCAAGAGTGCTTACTAAGTGCACTTAGTCTTTAGTCCTTACATACACATTTACTTAATGCTTTAAAACTTGACAATTCTCGAAGTTGTCTTCCTACATGAAAGATCAAGGTTCAGAGCAGCAGCCCTGAAGAAAATGAAAACACTGACTTTAAACATTGTCATTGCAGTTCTAACACCACCTTGTTCTGCATGCCTGGAGTTGGAGGCAGAATACAATCTTTAAAACCAGCTTGTAAGTTATGGAAATGTAAATATCTTTTAAGAAATTAATATTGTCACATCACAGTTTTCTATTATGGTCTAAATTACAGCATTCATTTTAGAAACACAGAAGATTTTTACCTGAGCCTCTGCTGGTTCAGAATGGTTTGGTACAGATGGAAAATTTGGAAAGCAAGTGCCCACAGGTTCTGTCCAAGAGTGGACCGAAGCAAACTGAACCCCCCGGTGACAGCTACAATTCCAGGGGGCAGCTACAATCAGCATGCCTACCTTCCTATTTCTCCTGATACCTTCCATTTAATCTTTACTCTGTACTCCTCATTTCTCCAGCAAAGTTGAGCGGAGAGATTCCCTACTATGAAAACTGCAGAACTGGCACTCTCCACAACATTGTAAGGACAGACAACCTGCAGCACAAGCACCATGCACACCACTGTTTTGTCGGGTAACTGACAGCCACATTTTCTTAAGGAGTCAGACAGCTTATAAAATGCAAGCAACGTGTCATTGATGAGCAGAGATAGACACTTCTGGCACTTTTTCTTCAGAACCAATCTTTTATTAAAAACGTATTTCAAGTATCAGCTGGAGCCAGCTGTCAAGGGAAAATGTATTGGTGGGCACCTTCAGAAACATAAACACCACTCTCACTTGCCAAGTGACAGCAGTAACGACAAGGATTTTAACTTCCTGTTCAACTTACCTCACTAAGCTTTCACAGAGACTGCACTAGGCCGTAGTACTACTCAGGAATTCACTTAACCACACACTCATAGTCATATCAGTGAGACTTGCAGTGAAATCATTGAAATGATCAGCAGGCAACACCCACCAGAGCTGCAGTTTCTGCAGGATGAGGCTTAGCTCTGAACACTTCACAGGAATCCTGGTAAATATGCTGCAAACCACTTATTACCATTTTGTAATCAAACAATTCCAATTACAAGTTCTTTTTCTTGTATTGCAGGGAGAATTTGCTGGTGGTTACTCCTCTTGTTTGTAAATTTGAGGCAACGCTGTATGTTTCTCCCAGAGGAGTTACAACCATTTGTTCCAAAGCCCTAGGTTAGAAAGCAAACCCACATGACCACTGACAACAGCAACTAAAAGACAGCACTAAAATCCAGAAAGTAGTCAGCATCAAAATCTAAAATCCCTACCCAAACAATGGACATTACCTATGCCCTCAGTGAGGGTCATCCTGAGAAATCAATGGAGGAGGAGCCAGGGTGACCCAACCACACTTACTTTGTTAACTCAGATCACCTCCCAGTGCAGACAGAGCAAAGCTGGGAAAGGGCTGAGGTCACTTTCCAGCAATACCATCACCAGGTCACCCCAAACCCAAGACCTCCAACAGCTAGGAGAGAGATGACAGCCTACTGGTGGGGCCAGCTGCCCCAGTCCCAGACATACTTCTATGCAGGTGCTCAGAAAGGACAAGGGCACCTTGGGGCTAGGCTGCTCCTGCCTGCACACACACACAAATGGGTCCCCCAGGGAATGCACCTCCACACTCCCAGGTCAGGAGGGTGAGTGTGGCTCCCTCGGAGGATCCTCAGGGCACAAATCCCACCTCACCTCATGTATGCTCCCCTGGGGGGGGGGCACTGGCAAAGCAGAATCCCCTCACAGACTGACATCACCGGCAGATGTGGAGGGGACAAACACAACCACCCCACAGGGGCCAACATCACCCCCACACAGTGGCCCACCAAGGCACAGCCTCTGCATGCCCAAGCCAGCTGAGGCAAGCTTCCCCTCGACACCCCACACATCTGCCTCCCCATGCAGGGAACCATGATGTGCACACCCCTGGCAGCCCCTCAACCTCCCCAGCTGCCTCGGGAGGGAGCGCCAGCCGTCGGCGCTTACCCTGGCAGCCCGTGAGGAGTAGGGGTCCTCGAAGAGTGCCCAGACGCGGGGCTGCAGCCGCCGCCAACGCCCGCCCTTGCCCTCGGCGGTTGCCCCCACGTCCTCGATGCCCAGCCTCTTGGCAGCCAGGTCGTCGTCGTCACCATCAGGGGGTGGCTCTCCCGTCAGCAGGTCAGGCGCCTCGAAGATGTCCAGGGCCTCCTCGGCGTCACGGTGCTGGCGGTATGTCATCCAGCAGCAAGGCTCCACGTCGGTCTCGTCGATGCCCCAGAAGGCCAGCTCCTCCTCGAAGAGCGGCCCGCAGACGTCGGCAGGGCAGTGCAGCTTGCCGGTGCGGTAATAGTTGAGCACATAGGCAAAGACCCCCGGGTGCCGGTCAAAGAAAAACTCACTGACGCCGCCGTTGCCCCGGGGACTGCAGCCGCTGCCAGGCTCCGGGCACCCGCCCGCCGGTGGTAGCGGCGGGTTCGGGGGAGGCGGCGGCTCCTCGCCGCTCGGGGACTCGCTCCGGCACTCGCAGGCGAGCAGGGCCAGGCGGGTCCCCGGCAGAGTCTTCAGGGTGCTGCGGTAGGTCTCGTGCCGCGTGCCCCCCACGTTGAGGATCACCCTCTCGTTGTCCTCGAGCTTCCCCATCGCTCCGGGTCGGACATGACTGGGAAAGGCTCGGGAGGCGGCAGAGGGGGTGAGGGGATAGGGGAACGGTCGCTGAGCGGGGGCACAGCCTGTCGCCGGCAGGTCCGCGGTGGACGAGCTTCTTCTGCCTTAAAAGCAAACAGAAACAAGAAATCGAGGAGAAGCCTCACTAGGCATCGCCGAGCGGAGGGGAAAGCTACTCCCCGCCGCCCCTGCCTACCCCAGCGCTCTCCGTTCCTAGACCTCCTGCCGCCGCGCACCTCTCGGCCCCGCGGCCACCCACCGCCGGGCAGCAGCTACGGGCAGGGCTCTCCCGCCTGCCCGCCCTGGGTAGTGCTCCGGGCGCTCTCCGCCTTTCCCGTGGGAACAGGCTACCGAAATAGCACTGCCGCTTCTCCCGCGTGAGGATCCGCCACCTCTCCCACCCCGCTCTCCCTCTAGGGGGATGGAATAGAAAGTCTGTGGTTAATTATTTAATGGGCATCTATCTTTTATTATCGTAACAGCTTGGAGGAGGGGAGAAGGGGTTGCGGAAAAGGTTTAGAGGTTTGTCTCTTTTCCTCCCATCTCTAATGTGGAAGGGGAGGATTGCTTTTGGGGAAGAAATACCAAGCCCCTCATTAAACCGACAGCAGGCACACCCTTGGAAAGGCTGTCGGAGTGGAGCTCGGCTCGCTACTTTCTCAGACAAATCACGAACACGAGCGTGCATCGCGGGGAAAGGCCGGTGGTCCCAGCGCCGGGCTGTCCCGGGTTCCCCCCGGCTGCCCCCCGTCAACCCGTCTTCCTCCTCGCCGCCCCCCAAATACCTTTGCAGAGGAGAGCGAGCTGCTTTTCTTCTCCAGCGGGTTTCGGCTGCGCGGGGCGGCAGACGCCGCGTTCCAGCTGCTCTCAGTGCCTCCCTGCCAGGCGAGAGCTACTTGTTGGTGGGTTGGGGTTTTTTTTTCGCGTTCAGGTAGCTGTTTTACCTCTCTCCATGCTCAACTCCGAAAGGCTCAAAAGCTCCCACCGCCCGCTCGCAGATCCCCTCCTCTCATTTCACAGCCGCAGCCTTTCTGCACCGCAGGCGGCGATCGGAGTCATGGGCGGCAAGCCGGGACACCTCGGGGACCGGTGCTGCCGTATTTCCAGCGCCTGTTGGGGAAGACGAGCCCGAAGGTGGAACACGCATCTCATCTGAGGCTGAGGCTCCTCCCTGGGGCGGGCAGGGGAGCCGTCATTCCGTACCCCTCCAGTCCCCCACTCCCAGGCCTGCGGGGCACAGGGAGGCGACAGCAAAAACAAATACCACAGCCCTCTGAAAAAACGCAGCACCGCCTCCTCTCCCGCTCCATGTAAATTTGGTTCGATTAAGGAAAACACGCGGGAAGAGATCGAGGCTAGAAAATAGCTATTTTTCAGAGGAATGCAAGAAAAGCAGCGCCTAGCTACAGGTGACTGCGGAGAGGAGCTGCTCAGCCCCTCAGGAGAGGGTCCTGCCCCTGGCAGATCGGTACCTACAGCCGCCGGCTCGCCCCGCTCCCACAAGCTCGGTGTGAGGAGAGGGGGATGCGCACCGTGACTGCAGCGGCGAGGCGCGCCCCGGCTCCCGGCATCCACCGAAGCCTGCTCCAGCGCTGGCCAAAAGGCGGTAGAGCCCCTTCGCCCGGGGACCGAACAGGGAGAATGATCTCAAGGAGAGGAGATGCAACTTTCATCTCATCTGGGAAAAACAGATACAGAGCAGCACGTACACTTCGGACGCTGGAGATTTCATCTGTTGGAGGGTGGGGACAGCGGTGGGGGAATGTGAGGAACTCCTAATAGATGGAGCCCAATGCCTGTGCCAAAGCCTGCCTCCAAACCAGCCAAGTTATTTTCTAAATCCTATTTTTCTTATTCTGGATTTCAGCTGGGTTGGTCAATGAGAAAAAAGGCTTCCAGACCCAGAGAGAAGATACACAAAGTGAGAGATCTTCCCTCTTGCCACTTCCTCAAAAGAAAAGTTCCTCCACACCAACAGCATTCACTGACATGAAGTAGGATTATGAGTGGAATAATGCTATCTGAAACACCTCCTTGCATCTCAGAGACCTTGGCTGGGCACTTGCTGGCGTTGGGAAGGAAAAGCTCTCCTGCAAGCGATTCTCAGAGGGACACTATGCTTAGACCAGATTGCTTTAACCCAGATATGTCTACATCTAGCATCCATGATGCAAACACAGACTTCCAAAGCAGCAGCAACTTCAATCAGCAGGCTTCAAAAGCTTTCTCCACATGTATGTTTTGAAGGTCCTTAAAAAAAATAAAAATAAAAAAAATCAGGCAATATATATCCTGCCAAAGTAGATCTAATCAGCAGGCAGAAACTCCCAGGAGCCAAGATTAATATTCAATTACACAGATGCAAATCCAGTGGAAAGGACTCACTCATCCTAAACCAAAGTAACATTGCTCATGTCATACTTGCTTTTCTTTGCAGAGAGGAATTTTCTGAAAGGGGGACACAGAGAAGGAGGGAGTAAGCCAAAATGAATATTCATTCTCTTTTCTCTGCCCTACGAGAGGTTTCTAGAGAAATGCAAAATATTAAAGCTCTGCAGCATTCATCCATTATGGAAAACCGTGGGGTGGCAGCAGCTACCAAAACACTAAACTGTATCATCACAGAGTACCAGGGCTTCCCTCTAGACTGTGACTGTCTGCTCAAACCCCCTCGTCTGTGCTCAAGTTACAAGGCATGCACTCCTCTTCACGAAAACACCCCAAACAAAACCATTCCAAATCAAAAGAACTAAAGGTGACACCACCTAAAACCCTGCCCCTCCAAAAAAAGCCCCACAACCCACCCAACAGCCCAAGAAACCTCAGACTAACAAGGACGGCACCACATAAGCAAACACTTTACAGTCACTCCCTGCAATGCCAATGCCACAAAAAAAGGCATTTACACCTCAGACTTTGGAAGCACATGCAATTTGTTATTGCTTGGGGAAGAATGATCCACATATTTCCAACTGGTAAGAAAAGGAATGGCCTCTTCCAGAATACAACAGTCCTTCAGTCACGTCAAAATGTCCATACTCTACAACGTGTCTGTTTCTAAATATAGTGTTAATTTCCCAGCGTGTCACTCTTCCCTGTATTTTCACCATGTGGCAGACTCCTTGACAAAAGACAGAATTATATTAGACATTGACTTTCCAGAGCTGACACTTTCTTAAATAAAAAAAAGTCCAGAGCAGAGCCACAAGGGTGATTAGGGGAGTGGAACATCTCCTTTATGAGGACAGGCTGAGGGAGCTGGGGCTCTTTAGTTAGGAAACTGAGAGGTGACCTCATTCATGTTTATAAATATGTGAAGGGCAGCGGTTGAGATGATGGAGGCAGGTTCTGCTCAGTGATGCCCAATCACTAGGACAGTAGTGCGAGCTGGAGGAGGGGAAGTTCCCAACAAACATAAGGAAAAACTTCTTCACTGTGAGGGTGACAATGCACTGGAACATGCTGCCCAGAGGGATTGTGGAGTCTCCTTCTCTGGAGACATTAAAAACCCACTTGGATGCGTTCCTGTGTGATCTGCCCTAGGTGATCCTGCTCTGGCAGAGGGGGTTTGTACTACATGATTTTTTCAGGTCCCTTTCAAGCCCTAATGTTCTGTAATTCTGTGACAATATTCTACATAGTCAATTGTAGTAACTTTTATTAATTAATTTCTCCTCTACAGGAGATAGACCTGAATTTTTGCACTCCTTAGTGCCTCCAGTAAAAGTGGAGGCATAAGACATACATAAGAGAGAGAACTGCACCTCCTGAGTGAATCTCACGATGAACTATATCTGCAAATGGAACAAAATCCAAAACCTATTTATACATATTCTCAAGAACATGAACGCAAAAGTGAAGTGGAAACATTTCTGTAGCTCAGGATTTGAAACTTTCTTTGAGGAACTGGCTGACACTGAACAATGCACAACCAATTTTCCCTGCAGGAGAGGTATGATGAAATAAAAGGTCCTGTGTTGGTTTAATCGGCAAAGCAATAAAATTAGATGTGAAGACTGCTACCAGAAACCCAAGGCAAATGAGGGTTTACTTACTAGCAACCATTCTAACTACCTGAATGGAGGTTGTAGCCAGGTGGGGGTTGGTCTCTTCTCCCAGGCACCCAGCACCAGAACAAGAGGACACAGTCCCAAGCTGTGCCAGGGGAGGTTTAGGCTGGATGTTAGGAAGAAGTTCTTCCCAGAAAGAGAGATTGGCCATTGGAATGTGCTGCCCAGGGAGGTGGTGTAGTCACCATCACTGGAAGTGTTTAAGAAGAGCCTGGACGAGGCACTTGATACCATGGTTTAGTTGATTAGATAGTGTTGGACTTGATGATCTCAAAGGTCTTTTCCAACCTGGTTATTTGTGACTGTTTTAGGCTGTGCCTTTAAGAAAGGGACAGTTGCCGGAAGACTCTGGCTGAATGTTTTGAAAACAAAGATATTCTAAATTAATTTCATTGGTAGATTGGTAGAATGCAACTTTAAGTTTTAGTTTAGTTTGAGTCCCAGTCTCAGTTGTTCTGTCTTTTCAGCCTGTCTGTTTTCAGTCTCTCTCTGAGCAACAGCTGCTGGATGGAGTTAACCTTGAACTAATAGATAAGAATAATTCTTGCATACACTTTGAGCTCACAGAATCTCCTCCTTAATAATTACCTTTTCTCTCTCTCTAACCCTTTTTGGGAAAAAGGGATGTAGGGGGAGAGAAGGAGTATGGGGAGGGGGGGGCCCTCCTGGCTGGAGGAGGGAGTTTTGTTCTGTATTATGTTCTTTGCTGTATATTTCTGTATATATATTGTAAATACTGTATATTGTGTATATATATCCATCTGCATTTCACCCTGCTTGTATATATAGCTTTAATTCATCTCTGCTTCTCCGACTGAGTTAGCCGTGGGTTCTTTGCATGTGGGGGAGAACTGAACTTTCTCTCACCACCACATTATTCTAGTCTAGTCTAGTCTTTCTATTCCATTTGCAAGCTTGAGTTCTATCATCAGGTCACCTGCTGCCTAGCAATGAAAGAGCAAATGGAAGAAAGGACTTACACAAAACCAGACTTGAGGACAATGCAGCATACCCTAGTTACTGTCATGCTCTGAATGACATCCTGGAGGAGCTCTGTCCCAGTTAACTAGGGGATCCCTGGAAAGGTTAACCTGGCCAGCTACCATCTGTCTCTCCAAGGAGAGCATGAGAAGCAGAAGCCACCAAGTTTATGTAGTGCAGGTCACCATCTCATATTTTTCCTATGATGTTGTAATTAGGAAACAAACCCAAAAATTAATCAATTTTATAATAAAAAATTATAACGGAAAGCAATGCAACAAAGCCAAAATACAATCAATTTATATAAGCTTAGTTGATTGTTAATTAAATGAATGGATGATTTTAAATATCCACTGTCATTAACATTTTATTTAGTTTCCACTTTTATGTATCTTTCTATTCTGTCTTATTATTTAGAATAATTGCTACTCTTTACAATTACATGTACTAATTTATTATGGATCTTGCAGAACATGACAGCCACATTATACTAAGGTACATCAATGACTGGCTGGAATCCTACCCTGTAACTGTAGCAACTGAAATAATACCTTAACTAAATGTCTGTGAAATACAACTGTGAGGAGCCATGCTGCAGTGAAACTGGACAAGGCTGGAAACAGCCAGCAGAAAGTTGTCGTTGGTTTTAAATTCCAGAGCACAACTGCGTTTTCAGTTAATGGAGTTGATCCATAAACTTGGTTTGATCAATAATGGTGAAAAACAAATGGACAAACAAACAAAAAGTCTAACTGCAGAAAAATAAATAAAACTAAGATTAGACAGCAAAAATGGACAAAACGTGAAAGCTGCTGTGAAATCAGCAGCAGGCAGGAGTCCTCTGTACAAGGCCCTGCATACACACAGGTGTGCTTCTCGTGCCTTCCTCCAGTCCGGATCTTCAATGCTGTGTGGAATGTGGCATCTCTCATCCAAAAAATGAAAAAGTGAAAGTGTTCCTTGTACATTTGATTTATGAAGGAAAGAAAGAATATGGACAAGTGCAGAGCCATGCACCTGAGGAGAAACAACACCAGGCACCAGTACCAACTAGGGGCTGTCCTGCTGGAAAGCAGCTCCATGAGAAAGACCTTGGAGTGCTGGTGGACAGCAAGTTCTGCCCCTGGGGCCAAGAAAGCCAATGGGATCCTAGGGTGCAGCAAGAAAACTGTGGCCAGCAGGGCTAGGGAGGTTCTTCTTCCCCTCTACTCTGCTGAGACCATACCTGCAATCCTGTGTCCAGTTCTGGGCTCCCCAGTTCAAGAGAGACAGAGACCTGCTGGAGAGAGTCCAATGGGGAGCTACGAGAATGACTGTGGGACTTGAGCATCTCCCCTGCGAAGAGACACTGAGAGCCCTGGGGCTGTTTAGTCTGGAGAACAGAAGGCTGAGAGGGATCTGATCAATGTCTATCAATATCTGAGGGGTGAGTGTCAGGATGAAGGTGCCAGGTCCTTTCCAGTGGTGCCCAGGTACAAGCCAGAACATAGGAGGTCCCACCTCAAAATGAGCAGACCTGTACAGTGAAGGTAATGGAGCACCAGAACAGGCTGCCCAGAGAGGTGGTGGAGTCTCCTCTGGGGACTTTCAAAACCCACCTAGATGCATTCCTGGTCTAGGTGAGCCTGCATTGGCAGGGGGGTTGGACTCAATGATCTCTTGAGGTCCTTTCCAACCCCTAACATTCTGTGAGCCCAAGATTGGGGTCTCACGAGAAGACACAACGCAGCAGAAAAAAACAGTTAAGCACTAATTGCAATGCCTAATTAGTAAGCCACAGCACAACCTATCCTACGTGGTTAAGTCCTTGCTTTCCCTGGAGGTGACATGGGGATAGTAAAGTGTACAGTTTTATATACATTAAAATAGGCTTTTTTTTTTTTTTCAAAGGCAAGAGATGTTGGACAGGGGTGTGAGAAGTGACAAAGCTGTGGAGATGAGGCTTGCCAGTTTTACCTCCCGTTAATTCCAGCTGCAGCCCTGTGTCACATGTAGCTCTCCTGTCTTGGCTGGGAGCTGAACAGTTGCACTTTGCCACAGAAGTCCTCATGTTTCCTTCTGCTGTACGTTGAGCCCATGGAGTATGTTCTTCTTGTCTTCTTGCTTCTCCCACAGGGCTTGAAATCAGATTTCAAAGCAACAACCCTCTTCATGAGCTTCTGATGCCACAGTCTACACCATTTCTTTGACTTTGCCAGGTTCAGGCAGTTCCAGAGCAGAACCCACTGATTCTCTTTTGGGGCTGCGGTGGAGCTGTTTTCCATCCATGGGATATCTTCTCAGATTTGCCCCCACAGAGGAACTCAACCCTGTCCTGTTCCACTTCTCAGATCCCTCCAGACACAACTTCCTTATCTCTTTTCTGCTCGTCTCCCAAATTCCTTCCACCTTTCTCTGTTTGCCAAAGCTCTCTTTCATACTGACACATCCAGCTTCAGTAGCCTGCGCAGCTTCAGCAGCTATCATTGCCTCTGTAGTAAAACACATTCCCTCAAAATGTAATGTTACTGACTATGTGTACGGGGTGCAGCAGCACTGCAGGGTGCCTGCAGGGAGGTAGCTATGACCTCTCATCCATTGTCAGCTGGCTCTGTCCTACTGCGAGTAACCCCCAGGTCCTCCAGAGCTTGACTAGCTAGGAGCCCTGGCGCTTGCCCCCATGTGGTTAAAATAAATAATGATCTCTTGAGGTCCCTTACCACCTCTAATGTACTGTGATACTGTGAAGTAAGTAACAATCCCCTGGCTCAGGACTATTTTGCCCACAATGCTAAAGGAACACGCATATAATGCAAGTGGAACCATTCCAATCCATCACCTCCTCCAACCAGCATCATAAACTCTGACCCAAGGTACCTGCTGTCGCAAGAAGTAATTCCTTACCAATCGTCACCCTCTGCTTTCAGTTCCACCATTCTTCTAACTCAGTCCAAACACCAGTCATCCCCAGAATTTTCTTCTAGCTGCTGCATTTTTAGTTCATAACTATAGGGTGTCTTTGGCTCTCCACTATTTCTAGTGCCAGAGGTAAGAATGCAAGATGGTGGAAAGGAGGAGTACTCCCCTGTTCCTGCTGTCATTCAGGTAGCTTTGTCAGTGCTGAGTCACATTTGTGGGATGCACATCTGCTCAAGAGATACAGGATATTACATTCCGCTGATCAGGAGGTGCTTCCTCAGGCTCTTCCCATACTTACAGTTTTTTCAGTGTCTGATGCTGCAATAGTTGAAGTGAGCTTTTAGCGTACCCTGCAAATTTGCTTCAGTCCCAGTGAAGGTTCAGTGATGTGTCTTTTTTCATTCCTAACTTGCCAGCACATGAGAGAGAGCAGCCAGGCAGAAAGGGACCTGGGGGTACTGGTCGACAGCGGCTGAACATGAGCCAACAGTGTGCCCAGGTGGCCAAGAAGGCAAATGGCATCCTGGCCTGCATCAGGAACAGTGTGGCCAGCAGGAGCAGGGAAGTTATTCTGCCTTGTGCTCAGCGCTGGTTAGGCCACACCTTGAGTACTGTGTCCAGTTCTGGGCTCCTCAATTTAAGAAGGACATGGAGACACTTGAACGTGTCCAGAGGGGACATGGTGGAGTCACCATCACTGAAGGTGTTCAGGAGGAGACTTGATAGGGTGCTTGGTGCCATAGTTTAGTTGATTAGGTGGTGTTGGATTAGTTGATAAGTTGGACACGATGATCTTTAAGGTCTCTTCCAACACGGTCTATTCTATTCTATTCTATTCTATTCTATTCTATTCTATTCTATTCTATTCTATTCTATTCTATTCTATTCTATTCAGAGAAGGGCAACGAGGCTGGGGAGAGGTCTCGACCACAAGCCCTGTGAGGAGAGGCTGAGGGAGCTGGGGTTGCTTAGCCTGGAGAAGAGGAGGCTCAGGGAGAGTCCTTATTGCCCTCTACAACTCCCTGAAGGAAGGTTGTAGCCAGGTGGGGGTTGGTCTCTTCTTCCAGGCAACCAGCACCAGAACAAGAGGACACAGTCTCAAGCTGTGCCAGGGGAGGTTTAGGCTGGATGTTAGGAAGAAATTCTTCCCAGACAGAGAGATTGGCCATTGGAATGTGCTGCCCAGGGAGGTGGTGGAGTCACCATCCCTGCAGGTGTTCAAAAAAGGATTTGGACTTGGAGCCAGGGTTTAGTTGTCATGAGGTGTTAGCTATTAGGTAATAGGTTGGACTTGATGATCTCTGAGGTCTTTTCCAACCTGGTTGATTCTATGATTCTATGATACTTCTGAGGCTGTCACCTGCCAGCCAGACAGTGGCTTTGTAAGAAAGACCGAACAGTAAGAACATTACTGAGCTGCTCAACAGGTGTTTACTCTTTAGTTCAAGTAGGATGTAAGTACATGGACTGAGCTTCTTCCAGACACTCTGTACACTTACACAGAGTGAGAAAGAAGGTCTTGGAATAACCTAGTCATGCATACAAGGTCCTGAGGCACAGGGAAAGGAACGCACTGCCCCCAGACTAGATACAGCTCTCGACTGTGAGTCTTCATCATTTGGAAGGGGTCAATGTTTCCATTTATAATCAGAAAACACATGGAAAGATAGGGGAATGCTTCATCCATCTATCTTCTCTTTTAGCATGGCTGTCTGATCCCGCAGAAATGAGCTAGCCTCCACTGCCCTTGCTCCTGCTCCCTGGCACAGGAATACAACCCTCATTACCGTTCTGGGAAATGCTATTCCCAGCATTTCTGCAATTTCCAGTTCTTTATCCACTCCACTCATTTTGACTGAAGACTTAGGGCAACACGTCAGTACTAAAACTTTGTGTTAGCGTGATGAGAGCCTCATGTTGTAGCAAGTCTTAAGCATACCTATAACATAAATAATTAACAATCACCTACAAGATGCAGGACAGTTTTCTTCAGCTAGAGGAGAGTGTGCCCTGAAAGAGTTAAACCTGTCTAAAATGAAATGTCTTACTATCTATTTTAGCAGTACAGAAGGAAAAAACCCAAACCACAAGCCAAACAAAAAACCCAAATCCAGATCTAGAACAGTTTGCTCTGCAATAGCTGTCATTTTCATTTTATTGACAAAGAATGTATTAAGAAACTGTCAACTTACAGGGGTACTGTACAATTACCACTGAACAACCTTAAGAAAAACTTGAAGCAATTCTAGTTTCCAAGTCTCTGAAATGATCAAATTGAGATGGACATAATTTGACTCCTGAGGGAGGGAGAAAAAATATTTTTACATTTTTACTTTGTTGAATCATATTTTCTGTCATCCAGCACACAGCCTAGTGCCTCAGTCAATATTCAAACTGTTATTGAACAGCTACCCTGCAGTTTTCACAGAACATGTCCACTTACTACAGCTTTTTTTGGAAGCAGCTTTACATTTCACTTCATGCCAGCTTTTACTGACACTCACCTAAAAGCAGTTCAGATCTAACACATAACCCACATATGATGGTGATTTATTTGAGGAAGTCACAACATTTATAAGCCATCAAAATCAATCACACTAAAAGAGCTAGAAAGGGTTTCAGATGACTGGCATTGTTCCACCTACTTTCTGCGTTCCACCGAAGTTTAACTGGAAACTACCTCACCTGTCACTTTTGTCCTTTCTGTGAGTAGCAAACTCCATTATTTTAATTAATTTTAGTAAGAGACTGTGATATGTGTACTCTAAGAAGGCAAGGGATCTGCTTTATAATAGGTTATTTTCTGAAGGTGTTTGCACTGATGTCTTTGAGGCATCCCTGATCACTCTGTCAGTATCTAGAAGAAATATTGTAGCAATAGTTCGTTCTCTGCTATTGATTCAGTTTGATAATACTGTGCAATGGTTTTGTCTGCCTATTGTGTGCAGTTCTAGTTTAACCTGTCAGAAGGGAAACACCCAGAATGCAAGCGGCAGAAATCTCCCACAGACTCTCACTGAGTGAGGCAGGCAGATTTTAAATCAGATGCCTTAGCTGTGCAGGAAGCAAAGAGGTTTCTTCATGGTGTCTGCAGTCAAAAAAGCTTGCATACACTGCATGAGCAGGAGACACAACCTCAGTGTATGCAAGCTTGATTAATTTTGACTGCCTCCATTTGGATGCAGACAAGTTTTTCTCTCCTAATTTTTTTCATGCTACTTTGCAGACAAGATTGCCCAAATCTGGACTGAGCTGTCTACTGCCATGGAAACAGAACAGTATTCTTATGAGATAAACACTGCATCTCCTCTGCTTGTGCTTCAGTCCTGCTCACAAAAAGTTAGAGGTGCTATAGGGCACACACGTGCTGGCAAGGAATTCTGCTATAACCTGTAAACCAAACCATTACCCTACCTGGCAGGAGACAGCTAGATGGGAAACACCAGATGCACCACAGGAGCACCATCAGCATTCCCTCCTCAGAGGCAAGCTGCCAGGGAGTCTTTAAGGTGTGCAAGGTCATGCTGAGGTACAGAAGTCTTGGCAGAAGCAGCCTACTAACTCTCAGGTAGTCACCCATCTCTCTGTAAGGAAAATAATACAAGGTTGTAAAACTGCAAATTGATCTCTTGACTCTCTGCAAGCATTTGAACAAGACAGCTCAGGTACTGCAGAGTAACATGCCACATCCACCTTATTCTTATAAACACTTCAACAGTGTCTGCTAGTCTCGAGTCCTTTCCCCATTTGTTTTGAAATGCAGTGCTCTAGTGGTTCAATGCCTTTCTTAAGGGAAAAGAATGGGCTAGTCTGGAGCAAGGAAGGGAAGGTGTGGGCTCAGGGGCTGCTGCAGGTGCCGCTAAGGGGCACTCCTGCTAAGCACAGCATCTGGGGCAGGGAAAGCAGGTCAGTCAGCCAGACTCCAGCCCCAGGCATATACCTGTCCTGTGTACATGGGGTGGAACTGGAGTGGTGGCAGATGTGTCTGGACCAGAGGGAAGCAGGCCTTTGGAGTCTCTACATTTTTGTCTAAGGCCTTGCAGAACCCTTGCAGTAGAGAACAGAGACAGAACAGAGAACCCAGAACAGAAGAGAACAGAGACAGCTGTTAGGTCCTGATCTGCCAAACTACAGAAACTCCAGCAGGGACAGATTTTTAACAGCTCTCCCCCGCAGGGAGAGTGAACACCCTCCTAACTGTTGCTCATCAGCTTAGCTATAGTAGTTCCCCTACTCTTTTACGTATTCAACAAGAAACAGACACATGCCCCTAAAGGTCTTGAAGATCCTGCTTTCTCTGCACAATAAACAGGCAGCTTAAGGACTGAGCAGCACAACAGAGGTGCCTGAAGCAGCTGCTGAAAGTTAAGCAGGACATTCCTGCTAGTCACTAACCAAGACCTTGCCACGACCACTTGAGGCTCTGTTTCTTGAGACTGGGTTGTTGTAACACATTCTTCATCCTCCTGCACCTTGAGACTAGGTTGCTGTTGCTCTTCATCCTCCTGCACCTTGAAAGTATGTAGGTTAAAATTACCTGAGTTTTATTCCCCTCTTAAGAAGCTATTTTCACTTCAAAAGCATGACTTGTGTCACAGTGTTGGTACAAGCTTCCTGGCAGCCTCTGGTGGGAACTCAGAGTGTCAGTTTTATACCCTTCAACCTTCTACTTAGCCTGCAATTTGGCAGTCAGAAGGGCTGGCAGGGAGACAGCAATCTGCCACTGCCATAGTGAGGAACACCATTCAAGTATGAAAGACAGCTACTGGTAAGGCATGAATGAGGGAGTCCCTTAGTGCCATTTTGTTCCACTTGGGTTCTCATCTGCTTTTTCTCAAGATGGATGTTAACAAAGGCAATAGACAGAGAAAAACAACAGCAAAATCCTCCCTATTATAATTTTTAGCAAACATTGACTACCAAAATAGAACCAGCATTTCCCTATCATGTACTAATTATTTTTTAAAGATCTTTAGGCAGCCAAGTACCACATGGGAGATTTCTAAAAGAAAATGGAGTCTAAAGATGTCCTATTTTTGATTTACCTGGATAAAGAAAAATCCTCACAGTATTTCAAACCTTTACCTCTCTAGAGCACTCCCTTAGCACTCCTGCTGACCTACACTAACATGAAGATTTGCTCTGACTTTTCCATAATCTTTTAATTCTACAAATCATTATCATTGGTATTTGTTAAGCAAGTGAAAATCTGAGATGTTTGTGGCAATGTTAAATGTTATCTGCCTGCATCATTAATATACTGTTCCCTGTCTCATATCCTCATCTCTTTCCTCTTTTATACCTTTTCCAACTCGGATTTTACACTTTGAGGCAGGAACTACAATAATTGCTTGGATAGTGCCCAGTTCAGCCTGTAGTTCAGCTAGTTCTTGGAAGCTCCAAAGCTAGCAAACATATTAATGAATCAGTAACTGACATATGTCCCAGCAAAAGGAGAAGCAGAGAGGAAATCAAAATCCAAAAAAGAGATGCTGAGAACAGAGCTGCCATCTTAAACTGTACCTTTGAGCTTCTCCCACTGCTGTCACTGCAAGATGGATACCCCTGCTCCAGAAAAGGAAGCTCTATCTTAAACCCTAGCATATCATAATTAATGTGGGTATTACACTAATCTTTGGGGGGAAAAAATGGCCCTACTTATCAGGTTCATTTACATTTTTTAATAACTCCTTGGCTTAGGCTTTTAATATTAAAGTTTTGAAAATTACTTAGGAGCCTCCATGTGTCAGCTCACATCCTACAGCCACCCAGCCTTGTCCTGGGGCAAAATGCATGCAGGAATACAAATGGGCAAGAAAGGCCTGTGGGCTATTGCCTCGCCCAAAGGAAAAGCATCACCAAGTTCTGTTTTGGCTTACATTTGACTTACATTTCATTAGATTACTAAACTGGCATCTACTCTGCCAATTATGTCTGAAGCTTCTGAACATTCTCCATCAGGATAAGTATTAGCAATTGGCAATTAAAACTAGGAAGAGCATTGCTATGCTGTTATCATTGTAGCTTGTTTCAAGTGTCAGAACCAACGTTTTTGACCTTTAAACTGTTCATAAATGAGTTATGTATTCACAGTCTAACTACTGTCATCAAGTACTTTCTACAGCCCAGGAGCACAAGTCGCTCTAACAAGTTATCAAAAATGTTGCCTTTGAGGTAAAACTGCAAAGGAAGAGTTTGAAGTCCCTAAGTATTTGGACTAACATGGATACTGTTTTTACTACTCCTTTCATGTTAGAGAGAGAAAAATGCAATTAAGTCAAAGAGAATATTAACAAGTTAGCAATCTTGATGTAATCCTCACTAGTGTGTAAAGCAAACTTTTGCTCTGCTCCTTCGGGGTGAAAGGCAGTTCAAAATTTTATGATTTATTCATGGCAGTTAATTCACCAGGGAGGAGAGAGGAGGCACTGTGGAAATTAAGTAATACATTAACAAAAGGACTGGAAAAAATCTCACCCTGGTAACAATGCTCCTTCGCTATATTGACTACACAAAACCTTTCATTTCACCAGGATAGAGACAGCCTGAGAGTATAAAAAACAGAGCAGCAGGAAATAATAGAAGTCCTACTTGTTGAGCACTGCTCAAGAGAAGCAAGGTTTGGCATGGGAAGTATAGTAAAGTATCTGCGGTTGCAGGTGATCTACCTCCACTGCTGTGCATCAGACAGGAGCAGGGATCAGTGCACAAATCAAATAAAGATGAACTTCCACTAAGACAAAAGGTTTTCCATCAAAAACACACAATTAATAAAACATATTCTAATAGTTATCAGCATGCATTGTTTTATTACATGCCATTTAATGCCATAAGAGGAGACTCCTTACATACAGTGCCCATACAGAGCTGCTGTTAAAAATACGCTCCGGCTCCATTTTTGTACCCAGTTTGGGGCACCCCACTCAGCACAAGGAAGGCACCAGCTAGTACTTAGGGGAGACTAATGAGAATGGACTAAACATGCTCAGCTAATGCAATTTTCCTAAGCAGTCATATTTACCAGACTTCAGATCAAAGGGGATGTAGTAATAGCTTTCAAAGCTGTTGCATGAGGGAAGGATGGGATACTGGCAACAGTAATAAGCTTAAACTGTAGCAAGAAAGTTTCAGCTTAATCAGCAAGAAGCTTTTGATAGCAGGAAGTACAGGGAAACAATAGAACAGATTACCTGGGTATATGGTGGAGTCTCCATCACAGATGAGCAGAGGGCAGACACACTACTTTTTTGCAAGTAATATAAGATAGTGGATAAGACAATCTCATGAAATCTGTTCCAGGCTGATTTATTCTCATTGTATGCAAAAGAACAGTATTGCCACTGACCTATGCCGGTAGCCTTTTCTTCACAGCTGGTGTTCCAGAGGGAAAAGTCAAAAGGTAAGAATGAACAAAAACTATTACTTAGTAGTGATGTCATCACAGCTACTGTTGGGGGGGGGGGGGGGGGGGGGGGGGAAGGGTGGTGGTAGTGGTGTTGTTCAGTCTTCTACCCTCTACCCCAGGGATTTTAGTTGCTGGATGTTACTTCATATTTTCATTTATTTCTGTGATTCTATGAAAAGCCTTTAGAACTGTGAACGTTACTGCAGCAGCTCAATTCTAAGGAAGATGCTCATGAGAGTTTGGAGGAAAATCAACATAAAATTGGAGAGATAACACTGAAATCGCATGGTCTGGGTAAAGGAGCAATTATCAGAAAAGCAGCACAAGGGATACGTGCTGCATATCGGTGTTGCAGCACTGACAGTGATTCACTTCTCACTGTCTTCCGTTTAATAAGCAAACAAGCATCACACTTTTCTGTCTGGTTATAACCTACAGCACAGGAAGTTCCACCTTAACATGAGGCGAAACTTCTTCACCCTGAGGGTGAACAAGCACTGGAGCAGGCTGCCCAGAGACTGTGGAGTCTCCTTCTCTGAAGACCTTCAAAGACAGCTTTGTGTGTCCTGCCCTAGGTGATCCTGTTTTGGCAGGCGTTTGGACCTGATGGCCTCTGGAGATCCCTTCCAACCCCTAACATTCTATGATTCCATGTGGTTACTTGAAGCCAACAACATCTAGAACAGGTATTTCTTAATAATGTACTTAGCCCACAAAGGAGACCACTGAACTTGCTTTAAACTGTGTTGCTATATCAGGCGCTTCCAAAACAATGGTTTTAAAGGGGAAAAAACAGTTAAATCCTAGCATTGGATTGACCTCTTGCTGTTCCTTTTGGTCATGAAACACAGAAAGGAGAAGAATTCAGTGTCTAGTGGGCGAAAACAGCTGCAATGTTCACAACTGAAACTTGTGATTAATCACTGGCATCTGCAAGTCAAAAGAAATTCCTTCAGGGGAACAATTTCACCAGTGTAAATGCAGGATTTAATTCATGCCAAGACAAGTTATAGGACCTCAGAATTAGTCACCCAAACAGCTAACCCATGGCACCAAGTACCCCATCAAGTCTCCTCCTGAACACCTTCAATGACGGCGACTCCACCACCTCCCTGGGCAACCCATTCCAATGGGCAATCACTCTCTCTGTGTAGAAATTCTTCCTAACATCCAACCTGAACCTCCCGTAGTGCAGCCTGAGACTGTGTCCTCTTGTTCTGGTACGGGGTGCCTGGGACAAGAGACCATCATCTGCCTGTCTACAGCCTCCCTTCAGGTAGTTGTAGAGAGTGATAAGGTCACCCCTGAGTCTCCTCTTCTCCAGGCTGAGCAACCCCAGCTCCCTCAGTCTTTCCTCATAGGGCTTGTGTTCCAAACCCCTCACCAACTTTGTTGCATTGAAGCTGGTATTTTCACTTCCCCTGTTTTAATCTGTGCTTCCCTAGAATGGCTTTGGGGTTCCTATTATGATAGTTAAAAGGTTATTAATATTCAGTAGGTGGAACAATTAATACAAGCATTAATAACTTTATTAATCATAAAAATCCTGCAAAAAAATAATAAAACCTATTTACTGATTGGGAATATTTAGTTGTGGAACAGATAGCTCACCAGCAGGAACAAATAACAATTTAAACAGCATGTACAAAAATCCAGCAACAACAAACAGCACTTTAAAGAAAAAAAAAGGCAACATCGGCCACAAAGCAGGAGATTGCCCACAAAGTGTGTGTGTGTGGGGACTCCAGAGTTCCCTAGGGCAACAGACCTTCACTAGATGTGTGAGAAATGAACTCACTGCTGAAAATTTATAACCAGTTTATTATAAAACAAAGGCAACACAGCGCTGGGCGCAGAGCGAGCTTGCTAGAGGCGCACCCCAACAACACGAGGTGAACTTATAGAGACGGCAAACAGACATATTAATATATTAAAGCGTACATATTCATATATTCCCCAGCACGCTCCCACCCCTCTCCATCAGGACAGACAAAACCTGCACCCTTGACCTGGCCAGTCCCCAGACCCGTTGGCACCTCCCCCTTTCTCTCCCAATACCCCAGACAATACAGACCCATCAGCCCAACGATCCCGGCACAACGATGGGGCCCGCCCGGTCCCCAGCAATTCCCCTTGCGAAAGCCAAATATTATAACCAGTTTCTCACAAATGCTTATAAAAATCAGATTTTGCAGTTAGTCACTGATCCTGATACTCTGTGGCACGCCTGGGAATTTGAACAAAACCAAACTGGCCTCGACCACGTGGAAGCTGCAGGAGCAGAGTTTCACTTTCTGTTGGTGTCGGCAGCTTGTTGCTGAGACAGGATTTATTCCTGAAGACTTTGTAGCTGAAAGCTTTGTAGAAAGAGGTTCTTCTGCTGCAATCCTCCGCAGCGGCACTCGTTCCTTCTTCCAATAAAACAAAACTGTCCCGGGGGCTCAGCGCCTCCGGGGCTTCACCTCTCAGCCCGGTATCTTGCGTCTATCTGCTCCTGGGCTTTACAAGGCTGTACAGCGAGGGGTCTTTGCAGTCCTGTCTGGGTAAACTGAAACACAGCTCGGATTCCAAGTGAGGTTTGTGATTTCTCCCAGAGCGTGGACAATTGCAAGGCAAGGCTCTGGCTCTTTGGGCTGGTACTTATAGATTTCCTGAGACAATAATGGCCAGTGACAGCAAAGATTGAGAGATAAAGCCCTGACACTGTAACCTATAGAAAGGGTTTTCTCCAAAGGTGGCCAAAGGCACACACACCTGGCCCACTTGGGCTCCTGGACACGTTCAGACAAGCCTGGGCAATGTGGCCATTTTCCTGAAAAACCAGAGCTGCTGGCTCCTGCCCCATTGTCTGGTTCACTGCATTTTTGAGGCTTTTTGTCCCTTTGGGACAGTTCCCCCACACAAAGTGTGAAGTAGTGTAAAGCAGGGTTTAGCCCCTGGCATACTCCTCCCCAAGTGAATTTTGTGAGGGCTTTGGCCAAACCTCTTAAAATAAGTACATGTGCAGAATTACCATCAATCCCCCACGGAAATGGCACAGATAAAAAAAGACACCAGAAGATGAAGAGGTATCCTTGGAGCAGAGCAGTTCTGAATCTGAGTTAATCAGTTCCTGATAAATTTCCTTCCCAGCTTACAATCAAATGTCAAAATGCAGCATAAAATGGAAGTATGGGAAAAGATGGAGAAGCTCCCAAATCACTGAAGCGTTCTTGTTGCACAGCAGCTCTTTGCTATCCCCTGCTGTTTTATCTTCCCCACTGCTCCCAAGTGCTACCATTCCATGTCTCTTGCCTAACCTTTCTTCCTGTCCTCTCTGTAGCTCTTCTCTACCCAGCCTCTGCTCCATTACACTTGGCTGCAACCAGACAGAACTAAGGGGCTGAGGTTTTGAACAGCTGCTACAAAGACGACTTTACCATGAGAGGGAGAGTCCTTGTCTTCTGGGTCAGCAAAGACACATTGGTACCAATATGTTACAAATGGAGCCCACCATGACGGCAGGCTTCAAGAGACCAGCAGGAGGAAGGTCAATGCTGGCACTGGGACCAACGCAGGCATGTTTCCTGCCTTCCAGCCCTTCTCACCAGCACTTGTGAGGGGGCTGCTTGCAGATCTTGCTGCCTAAGAAGAGAATCTCTTGGGTCTTTATATCATTATTCCTGGTGCCTGGCAGTAGTCTGACAAAGAGGTTCTTTCAGATTACTCAAAAGGGCACTCTGGAAGCAGTGTCAAGTTTCTACAGGGAGGATCCTCATTAACAGGATAACTTAGGCAGTACACCTTTTAAACACCAGTTTCCCAGAGTTTCTCCTCTAAACCAGGACAGGAAATGACAGCAAAAAGTCAGAAGACGCAAGCTAAAAAATATACAAGTCAGTAAAAGATCCTAAAATATTAAACCTCTTTCGTGAGAATGTAGTCTGGACAAAAATAAAAAGAAGTAAGCAAGCACAAAGAAATGGACATTACCTTATTGCTTTTCTTACCTTGAAACTGCTTCCCTGGGGATGCTGGCACACAAATCCTGCCAGTAGCAACAAACACAGCAGTTTTCACACACAAATAGAATTAATCCATCCAAAACTATAGCACGAGTGAGGAGAGAAATAAAAGCCAGAAAACAGGTATCTAGACACTATCAATTCCAGCTAACCATATCAGATGCTATAATAAACATTAAGAAACCTATGATACCCAGAGTATTCTTTTTCTGAGGGGTACTTTCAATTCCCCCTAATCAAAAAGGGATCAACAAATAGTGTAGGAGCCACAAAACGAAACATTGCATAGGGTCATCATGTGGGTACCATCTTACCACAATTGTTTTCCTAAGCACCCTCCACTTCAGGTAATATTTTGCAATGTTCTGTGTGGAAAAAAACAGGCTAAGCAGGTCTGGAAGGAAATACTGCTTGCCTCTTTCATCGCTGGAGAGGTCTCACAGCGACAACAGAAGCCCTGACTGCTTCTCAAAGACAAGATGGTTAACAGCAGGAAAAACAAGTACAGAATTATCTGTCTCAAAGCTGCTGAGTATGAAGGATAAATTATTAAAGTAATAAATAGGGGGGGGGGGGAAAGTATGTGATTTTCTACCCTTTTCTACCTTTTCTTGCCACAGCAATTTTCCTGGTTTTTTGTTGGGTTGGTGTTTGGTTGTTGTTGTTTTTTGGCTTTTTGCTAATTTTTTCTTTTCCTGTATACTTAACAGACTAACACATAACAAATCAGTTGTACGCCTTCCTCTTTTACTGTCAAGAGATAGCACTGTAAAACACTATCAACAACCAACAAATCAAATAACCAAACCCCAAAAACCTGACAAAACAAAAAAACACCAACTCCACAACTCCCCAAACTGAACAGCACCTCCACACAAATACAGTGGTAATACATTCTTGATCTTTTGGTTTTTCTGCCCCCAGAGATCCTCTAACTTTGATCAGCTGGCTGTTACAGTTGGAAGCGGGAACTTCAGTCTCTGAGAGCAAAGGCTGAAAGTAAAATAAATTACCATTGGATGTAAAAGGAAAATAATGGTAAGGTCTATGTAATTATTTGGCTTGCTAATGGAGATACAGAGCAGAGGCAGAAACAGTTCTTTTTCTCTTTCTTCTTTTGTCACTTCTGCTTCCAACTTCTTTTTCTCTCTTCCATAGCCTTCCCTGTTTTGACTACTGTGTGAGGTACCAGGAGGGAAGGAAGGAGTGGGGGAGGAGGTGCATGGATCCCCTGGATCTGTCCAGCAGGGACTGCAGAGTTTCTGTGTTGTTTATAAATTGTAAGAGGATATATGTTGTACATCTATTGTATATTTTGCATATCTTCATTGCATTTCATATTTCTTGATTGTAGTCTGCTTGTAAATAGAGCTTCATTTGCTTCCATCCCAAACAGAGCTGGTCTAGCAATTTCATTTTGGGGGTAATTTTTCTCAGAATTACTTGGAGAAAATCCACCACACTGGCAGTGACTCTAACAAAAGAGAATGAGTTTGAGGGTGTGAATCAGTGAGAATACCTCCCTTAAGCAACAATGCCAGCCAAGGTGCAGATGCTGACAAAGTGCAGCTACCAAAGGTTTGCACATGCAGCCACGCTTTCCTTTTTCATAGTCTCAATCATTCCAGCTAATGTTCCCAGTGCCTGTTCATTTGGTGAAGTGGCCACAGACCTTGAGAATGAGGACTTTTATCATTTCATTAATTTCCACTTGTCTCCCAGGAGCATGTGCTCCTAAATAGGACAAAACACATTTACAGCACAACGTGCTTCTGATACTCTCAGTTACAGAAGGCTGCCAAGACTCATTAGCAGAAGTATGAATCAGGATGGCATCAATATCTTTATCAATGATCTGGATGAGGGCATTGAGTCTATCACCAGTAAATCTGCAGATGACACCAAGCTGGGGGCAGGAGTTGATCTGTTAGAGGGTAGGAGGGCTTTGCAGAGGGACCTTGCCAGGCTGGACAGATGGGCAGAGTCCAAGGGCATGAGATTTAACACATCCAAGTGCTGCGTTCTGCACACTGGCCACAACAACCCCATGCAGAGCTACAGGCTGGGGTCAGAGTGGCTGGAGAGCAGCCAGGCAGAGAGGGACCTGGGGGTGCTGGTCGATGGTAGGCTGAACATGAGCCTGCAGTGTGCCCAGGCAGCCAAGAGGGCCAATGGCATCCTGGCCTGCATCAGGAACAGTGTGGCCAGCAGGAGCAGGGAGGTCATTCTGCCCCTGTACACTGCACTGGTTAGGCCACACCTCGAGTCCTGTGTCCAGTTCTGGGCCCCTCAGTTTAGGAAGGATGTTGACTTGCTGGAACGAGTCCAGAGAAGAGCAACAAAGTTGGTGAGGGGCTTGGAACACAAGCCCTGTTAGGAAAGACTGAGGGAGCTGGGATTGCTCAGCCTGGAAAAGAGGAGACTCAGGGATTACCTTATTGCTCTCTACAACTACCTGAAGGGAGGTTGTAGACAGGCGGATGATGGTCTCTTCTCCCAGGCACCCAGTACCAGAACAAGAGGACACAGTCTCAGGCTGCGCCAGGGGAGGTTCAGGTTGGATGTTAGGAAGAAGTTTTACACAGAGAGAGTGATTGCCCATTGGAATGGGCTGCCCAAGGAGGTGGTGGAGTCGCCGTCATTGGAGGTGTTCAGGAGGAGACTTGATGGGGTGCTTGGTGCCATGGGTTAGCTGTTTGGGTGGGTTGGATTGGTTGATGGGTTGGATGTGATGATCTTGAAGGTCTCTTCCAACCTGGTTTGGTTTACTCTAAAAAATAAAGGTGGTGGAGTCACCGGATCTGGAGGTGTTTTGGAAGAGCCTGGATGAGGCACTTGGTGCCATGGTTTAGTTGATTAGATGGTGTTGGGTGATAGGTTGGACTCGATGATCTCAAAGGTCTTTTCCAACCTGGTCTCGTCTCGTCTCGTCTCGTCTCGTCTCGTCTCTTCTCTTCTCTTCTCTTCTCTTCTCTTCTCTTCTCTTCTCTTCTCTTCTCTTCTCTTCTCTTCTCTTCTCTTCTCTTCTCTTCTCTTCTCTTCTCTTCTCTTCTCTTCTCTTCTCTCTCTCTTTCTCTTCTCTTCTCTTCTCTTCTCTTCTCTTCTCTTCTCTTCTCTTCTCTTCTCTTCTCTTCTCTTCTCTTCTCTTCTCTTCTCTTCTCTTCTCTTCTCTTCTCTTCTCTTCTCTTCTCTATTCTAATTCTAAAGACAACTGATTTTATGAAGCAATGAGTTTCAGGAAAGGATCTGCCAGCTTCTGTGAGAACACCACATTTAAGAATACTTCCTAAATCAGAAAACATAAGCTAAGGTAACAAATGTAGATTTTGATTTAAACTTGTTTGAAGACAGCAAACCCCTGCAGAGAGCTCCAGAAAGTTTTAAAGCTACAAAGCACGGACCAAAGGAAGGGATTCACATTAATCAAATGCTTCGAAGTCAATAGGAGCAAATCACAATGCAATTTATCAGGCCGTTGAGACCACCACTAAGGAAAAGAAGTTGGGGGCCATAGACAGTTTGGAATACTGTTTCTGTGTTTTTCCTCTAACTTTAAGCTTGATGGGCCAGCCTTGAGTACAAGTTGGTTTGAATTCTGTGTCACCAACTTAAATTTAGACAATGAAAATCAGTGGGCAGATGTTCTGAGGCAGCCTGAGGCAGCCAGTGATGCATAGCTGACCATGTAGTTAATAACATATACCTAGCAGGTTTGACATGATTATCAGAGTACCTACTTGTATTTTCAGGCAATTTCTGACCTTCAGAATTTACTGCAGATTACTCTGTTAACTATCTGTCTTCAGATTAAGAAAAACCAGCACTACTACCAAAGCTAAGGAAATAATGTTCCTACTATAAAGAATGCTTCATTTGCAGCAGATGTGACCTGTACAACCTCTGATGATGAGCAGGCCAAGGACAGACACATCCACTTGTCATCAGGTTTTCTGTTCCCATAGGATAATGTGGAATAATCTGCCTAAAATCATTGCCAAAAATGATTGGCATTGCAAACAGAAATATGTCAATATTCATTTCATTGAGCCACAATGTTATACATCAGTACAGGTGGTGCTTGGAAAAACTAACAATGCCACTTGGTATTTCTGGGTGATTTGAACAGACCCATTAACAAGCAGAACCCTGTCAAAAGAGCTCAAGTTGCCCTTCACAGAATCACCAATTCCAAGGACACTAATTAACAAAAATCTTTCCAGTGAAAGAAATTGCAGCAGGAATGGGCACTAAGAAATCGTAATGAGCAACACCAGAATTCTTCCTTAGAATGAGCACTGACAGAATTAGCCTTTCTGTGCAAACCATTACCTGCAGGCTTTTGCAGCCTCCAATGAACCTCCCCAAATCCCTCACTAGACAATTTGGAGCAGAAACTGCAACTCTAGTTACAACTGAGTACATGGTACAGACAATCAAATCATAACAAGTTGAGAACAAGAAGAATGTTGCTCTACAACAAAGCAGCCAGCCACAGAGGGATCCGAGTCGCACGTTTCAAACATTCATTCCAGGACTGCCCTTCAATTTCTAAGAAACACGAATTCTGTCCCAGAGGAAGGTTCTGTTAACCACAGACTATAAAACTGAGCAGACAAGCACAGAGGAAACCAATCTATTTTAATTGCAGAGGCTTAAGAAATGCAGTTCAGTATACAGTTACACTGAAACCAAAGGCTACCTCTCTATATAATTAATATTACATTTTTTATTTCTTACCACAAAACATTAACAGGGTATGTTACACTGAAAATCAGATCTGGCTGAATGTTTGAAGCAGCAATGAATATTTAATTTGTGGTTTAATTTCTGTGGTGACAGAGGTGGCTTTTTTTTTTTTTTTTTTTAATGCACTTCTCTGTTTTATACTTTCAGAGTAGACAGGAAATGCTGTATCTCAGTTTGACAAAGGATGCCATTGTTCAGTTTCAGTACTAAAAACCAACAGCAATAGAGAGTAAAGAAACTAGATGTTTAAATATAAATTATTTTGAAAACCACTTAGCAAAATACAGGAAAAAATGTGTATTGTAAAATGTGTGTGCTTGATGAACCCTTTGGGATTCAATGCTCAGCTTAGGATACCTGACCGAGACAAAACACAAAGATCAACCAAGACAGGCTGCAGGCCAGAGAGCTAATTGGTGTGAGCATCTCTGCACTGTCAGTACTGCAAACATCCTCAGAATAGGAAGAGGCTGACTGGACGTCTTTCAAGCTAAGTACCAGCATGAGAAACAGGGACCAGGGCAAAGAACATTTTGAGAACTAATATATTACTTTTATAAGAAGGAAACTCTCAAGAAAAGATACCTTTGATATTTCTACAGTCAAATCTAAAGCTTTTCACAATGCACCACCAAAACCAGCATTTTCTCTTGCATTTTCTCCTTCACATATTTTAGTATTCTAATTCCCTCTCATTTTAAAATAGGCCACTTTATTCTAATGTCAAGTAAATTATACCTTTTGGTATGGGGAGCAGCCTTTATTACTAGCTACGAAAAAGAGTGAAACCATTTATATTAAAAAAGTGGTCAGCATAGCTCAACAGAGGCTGCGAAATTTGCCATGAATTATTCTACAAGCATTTAAAACTTTCAGTCCACAGTATCTGTTTAAGACACTAAATATGAAGTAATGAACATCAAAACTTCATTATTTAGCTCACTCCTTGTTTAGAAAATATCTCATCTTCATTTCTGGTGCCTTATGTTCTAAATTCCCCAAGAGTTCCTTAATACATTAACAAAGTCCTCATCATCCACGATTCCAAAACTTAATCCTTCATAGTAATCTTCAAACTTGGCATAGGACACTTCATTGGGGCTGCTGCAGGATTCTCCTAATGTTTCTAGAAAGGATGATTTGACCTCTTCTTCTGTAGCTTTCCCTGGGAGAGTATATTTTTCCATTAAACACATTTTCCAGAATAGTGAATATACAGCATTTGATATAATTCAAGGCAAAAAGCTTTCAAATTTCACCTTGCAAATATTTGTTTCTTGAACAAATCCAATGTTCTGACTTCAGATTTGTTATTGGCTCATTTAATACAAGCAGAGATTATCTTTTTTAAGTGACACATGATAACATTAAATATCAACAGGAACATGAGGGAGGCCACAGTCAATTTCAATGAATTATGAGATCAGGAAGGTTTATTTCTTTAAATGACTGCAAACATGGAGTAATGCATTTTTAAACTCAAATATTGGTAATTCAGAAGCTATCTTGTAACAGAGCCTATTTTTAATGCAATAGAGGTATAAAGCTCTAGGAAGACCTTAAGATGCACGTGCGCATTTCAAAAGCGTTCTACAATTTACAGCTGACTTAATCTCCAGATCTTGAGGATTTCCTAGCATTGAGAAGAAGTTAAAAAAAGAAGAAAAAAAAAGAAGAAAAAAAAAGAAGAAAAAAAAAAAAAGGAAGTTAAAAAAAGAAGAAAAAAAAAAAGAGGGAAAAAAAAAGAAGAAAAAAAAGAAGAAAAAAGAAAAAAAAAAGAAGGAAAAAGAAGAAAAAGGAATTAAAAAAAAAGTTAAAAAAGAAGGGAAAAAAAAAAAGAAAAAAAAATTAAAAAAATAAAAAAGGAAAAAAGAAAAAAAAAAGAAGAAAAAAGGAAAAAAAGAAAAAAAAAAGAAAAAAAGGGAAAAAAAAAGAGAAAAAAGAAGAAAAAAAAGAGGGGGAAGGCAGGGTGGGCAGGGCAACAAAATACAGCATTATAGCAGTGGAAAAAATTCCATGTGTAATATCCCTGTCCCCCCATGATGTCTCTTCATGTGGTACCATTAAAAGCACTGGCAATGCAAAAAACATCCTCTCCTCTAGAGGTAAAGGGGTCAGGACAGCAGGGACACTCATAATGACTGGTTTGGTATATGGCAATGCTATTTGAGAAGCTGACATAGAAATACTTAAATTCCTTTTTTATTCAATGGCAGAAATTAAACATCTTCGAGAATCCTGAAAAATAATGAAGATAGCAACACAGCTTCTGTAAGGATGACAGTCCTGTCCCAGAAATAAATAAATAATTTATTCAGAAGTCACTTCAAGTGCTGAGTACATCAGCTGTTAACGCTTCATTTTCATATCACTGTTTTCCATCCAAAGATGCAACCAGCAGTGAAAACTACTAATACCATATGTGCCACTTGTAACTAGCACACCAAAGCTGAGAAATAACTGCTTCAGCGTAGTCCTGCACAGGTAGGGAAAGAAATTACTCAACATGTGCAGCAGTTGCAGCTTCATAAAGCATGAAAATTGTGAATAAGAACTCCACTACTATTTTAAACCATGTTCCAGATAGACACATAATGGTTCATCAGAGTCATCGACCCTGGAGGCGTTCAAGGGGAGATTGGACGTGGCACTTGGTGCCATGGTCTAGTCATGGGGTCTGTGTTGATAGGTTGGACTCGATGATCCTCGAGGTCCTTTCCAACCTAAGCGATACTGTGATAGGACAAGAAGTTCTTTGGAACAGCTCAAGCCCCAGCTGATATGAAAACTGTTTGCCATTGCAACCAGTTTCTGGATGTTGTCCCTCTGCTAACAAGATGACTTCAGTAGGTACAGGTATTTTTGTTTATTTTTATTTTATTCATGTGAATTACCTGCCAATACTAGAGGATGTTTCTTGGCACAGTAACATTTCCTGATATCAACCACAGGTACGCTCCCAGTTTTGCTGAAATCTAGTTTTATATAAGCCTATAAGGAAACAAGAGTTTCATGTAAGGAGAAAAGTGGAAAGCTGTAAAGATCAAATATACTTAACTACTTAGTCCACATTTTTAGATCTTGTGCCATGGATTATGTCACCTTGCCTAGACTGAGGGGTGACCTCATTAATGTTTACAAATATGTGAAGGGTGAGTGTCAGGAGGACAGAGCCAGGCTCTGCTCAGTGATGTCCAAAGATAGGGCAAAGGGCAATGGGTGCAAGCTGGAGCATAGTTCCACAGGAACCTAAGGGAAAAAACTTTTTCACTGTGAGGGTGACAGAGCACTTGAATGGGCTGCCCAGAGAGGTTATGGAGTCTCCTCTGGAGACATTCAGAATCCACCTGGATGCACTCCTGTGTGACCTACCCTAGGTGATCCTGCTCTGGCAGGGGGGTTGGACTAGATGATCTTCTGAGGTCCCTTACAAACCCTAACATTCTGTGATTTTATGTAAAGCACCAGATACCAGAAAATAATTCCAGATTATAGAGTTTCATGATTATTTCATCTCAATAGTTTTCACATCAAAGGTGGTCACCTCATCAGCTCAATACAACAGTTTTCTCTCCAAAATTTCCAGCTCACCCTTAGAATCTGAATTTGGGCTGCTTCCCTGATATCTAGTTGCTTCTCTACTGTCTGGTTTGCAATCGGTGTTTGGTGCTGCAAACACTTCCACTTTACATTATAGACATGTAACAAATGGCATTTCAAATACCAGAAGTCTCATAAATATAATTATCAATTGTAGGTCTCAGAGGAGGGAAGTATCATAGTCTCCTGGTTTAGACACTGAGGAAAAGAAGTCTGCACCCAGGTATAGTGACCTTCCAAAATGAGGAGCCAGACTTCCGGACGGTGGCAGATGCTTTATACACTGGATTGAACTGTAAGAATAGCACACACCTGCATAAACCCAGACTAATACAGGAATGAATTTTTGAGCTTAAAACCAACTAATTCAACAATGGAACAGCATGCAGGCCTCTAATTTATGTTTATTTTAATAAATCTAAAAAGTCAACTATCAGATGCACAATTTCAGAAAAACAACCACCAGAACATGGTGAATAATGAATTCCAAAGTTAGACTGAAAGATTTGCTGATGACACCAAGCTGTGTGGTGCAGCAGACACACTGGAGGGAAGGGAGGCCATCCAGAGGGACCTTGACAGGCTGAAGAGGTGGGCACAAGCCAACCTCATGAGGTTCAACAAGACCAAGTGCAGGGTCCTGCATCTGGGTCGAGGCAATCCCAGGCACAAATCCAGGCTGGGCAGGGACTGGCTGGAAAGCAGCCCTGAGGAGAGAGACTTGGGGGTGCTGGTGGAGGAGAAGCTCAACAGGAGCTCTCAGTGTGCACTTGCAGCCCGCAAAGCCAATCAGATCCTGGGCTGCATCAGGAGAAGTGTGGCCAGCAGGGCAAGGGAGGTGATTCTCCCCCTCTGCTCAGCTCTGGTGAGACCCCACCTGGAGTACTGCCTCCAGTTCTGGAGCCCCTATTACAAGAGGGATCTGCAGGTGCTGGAAGGTGTCCAGAGAAGGGCCACAAGGATGATCAGAGGGCTGGAGCACCTCTCCTATGAGGACAGACTGAAGGAGTTGGGGCTGTTCAGTCTGCAGAAGGCTCCCAGGTGACCTAATTGTGGCCTTCCAGTATCTGAAGAGGGCCTACAAGAGGGCTGGGGAGGGACTTGTCAAGATCTCAGGTAGTGATAGGACTAGGGGGAATGGAATGAAGCTGGAGGTGGGGAGATTCAGGCTGGAGGTGAGGAGGAAGTTCTTCACCATGAGAGTGGTGAAGCCCTGCAATGGGTTGTCCAGGGAGGTGGTTGAGGCCCCGTCCCTGGAGGTGTTTAAGCCCAGGCTGGCTGAGGCTCTGGCCAGCCTGATGTAGTGTGGGGTGTCCCTGCCCATGGCAGGGGGGTTGGAACTAGATGATCCTTGTGGTCCCTTCCAACCCTGACTGATACTATGGTACTATGATATCTACACTTAAAACACCTGTAACGAAACTTACCTTTCTTACAAATGCTTTCCTGTACTCATTCATTTCTCCAAATACAGCACGAGTAAATTCCCCATAGTCAACCTTATCACTTTTGCTGTCATCAAGAGCAAGCCATAAGCATTCAAAGTCCTGCAATTCAAACATATTTTCCCAGTGTTCTTCACTATATCCCAGAATGAAACAATTGCTACATCAGGAAATTACAGCAGTCACACATGCAAAAAAGCCCCACCAAAAAACACAAGCAAACAAACAAAACCAACTCCTAAATCCAAACTGACTCAAAGATTTGTCATAATAATGCCAGTCATCATCAGCCACTGATGGTCATAATTCACATTATTTGCAGCTCTAGTAGTGGTGAGCTGCTTTTAAAATAAAATATATAAACCAAATAAAAATATAAGCAGATAACAACTAAATTATTTTTTAAAAGAAAAAAATGGACTGCGATCCCACTTGCTTCTTCATGGTGTTGAGAGATTGAATACCTTTTATTTTTAATAATGTCACATAAAACTGAATGTAGAAATGCCAACATACCACAAGAGAAACACCCTCCAGCACCTCATCCTGCAGCCCGTTCCCCCACCAAAAAACCCCCACAAAACCATCCAAAAAAGCCTTGCGAAGAACAGCTATGAAACCTTAGCTTTAGGTGAAGGAGAGATTCCATGAATCAAAGTAAGATAACACTCACTGTTACAGTTTCACCTAGACTTACCCCTTCAGGCACTTCCAAATGGAATACGTTTAGAGCTTCTTTAAAGGCTGCCCGAGAGAGAAAACCATTTCTGTTCTTGTCTACTTGTCGGAAATAGCTTCCTAAGCCTGTTAGAACTTGAACTCCTCTTTTTCTTAGTGTCTCTCTGAGACTACCTGAGTATTCAGAGAAATAAAGGACACAATGTTTACCTGAAGGGAGCTACTTGCTATAGAGCTGATATAAAAAGCAAAGAAAAACACAACTACTTACAATACTGCTGGTTAAAATGACACACAGGCTCACATGTCTTGGATGAGAAAATGTCAGTTCAAAATGAAACCATCAGTTACTTGACATCTGAGTGGAAATCTTATAAAGCAGCAGCAACATTTAACAACACCTCTGAGGAGATCACAGAGGAAAGAAAGACTATCTACCATGTTCTACAAGCTCAGATGATAAAACTCTTTTCTTCTGCCAGAACTGATTCCGTGTGATTTAACACACAAAGTAACTGAGGAACACTACTATGGTAATAAAAGCATGGCATTCTGGGACACAGAGCTTCTTCTTCCCTGTACAAACATGTTAAATACATGTGGAAATGAGAACAAACAAAAGTAATGCTGCAATGGTTCCAAAGTCACATGCAGAGAACTATTTCTATGCTAAGAGAGACAGCCTTATACAAATCATTAGGTAACAGGTTTACTTCAGGGATACTTGAGTTTCTCAGCATACTCTGTTAATAGAAGTCATCTGCTATTATTCTGTCTTCAAATTACTTGTATTTACAATTATAAACGAAAACAGGGGGAGAAGGGGAAACAAGGAGGTTCTTTCCAGTGAAGTTCAAATTCAGACTTATCTTAAAAGATGTCTTGAAGCACATATATATAACCTTCTACCAGGCCACATGAAAACATCTTAGATGTAGTAGATTTCTCAGGTAACTGAGAAATCAATTTGCATCTATTATGCGGGGGGGTGGGGGGGGGTGGGGTGGGGTAATAACTGCAAGATTAAAAAATTTCCCTATTTATTAGTCCAATAATTTTTCTAAAAGTGAATGTGTGAACAGATTTTAGTGACCAGTGTTTGATGTCATTAACTAAACCAGGTTTAGTTAATCACCGAATTATTGAGGCGGAAATAGACCTCTGAGATCATCAAGTCCAGCCTATGACCTAACACCAGCACATCAACCAGACCATGGCACTAAGCACCACATCCAATCTTTTCTCAAAGACCTCCAGCAATGGAAACTCCACCACCTCCCTGGGCAGTCCATCTCAGTGCCTGATCAGCCTTTCTGTGAGGAAGTGCTGCCTAACATCCAACCTAAACCTCCCCAGTAAACAGCAGCAATTCTACAAGGGGCAAACGTTACAATGACAACATACAGCACTGCATAACCCTCTTCCCTGACTTGCAACACAAAGCTGTGCCTTTATCCTAAAAACTGTGGACAGCAACCTAGTAACATTTAATGGCATAATCCAGAATATGCTACTCAACTACTCCCATGTATTTTAAGAGGCATAATATTGGAGACTAACAAAAACCAGTTTATCAATGTACAGGCCAAAAGACGTACCTCATACAAATGAATTGAGAGTGTGTTTGTGCATTGTGCCAATAAGCTTTTGAATTTAATGCCAGTATAACACAGGATCACTGCTACAGTTCAGTGTTTTTTCAGAGATTAACATTTTACGGATTACATTCACAATTACTCTGTACCATCGCCACAATCTTCAGTCAGACTGTTTAATATTTAAAGAAAGAGAGAGGAGAAAGTATTTTTTATGATTGATTTACAGTAGTGTCAGATTCTAACAATAATCTGGCAAATATCTAACTTTTGTTTATAGAAATAAAATCTTTACAACATAGCTATAATTTCTTGTGTTGAGCTGCAAATATAGAGATACAAAAGTTAATGTTAAATATGTTCTGGTAGACACAAACCTTGAATCTTCTTGAAAACTCTGCTGTCATCAGCCACTTGCTTGGAACACTCTTGCTTGAATTCCACAGAAGCAGCTCTAAAATAATAAAAATTAATGTTGATTGGTAAAATTACAGGTAATATCATTGAATTCAAAACAACTGGAGTAAAAAACATATTGAACTTTGTGTTTCATTCTTATACTACCAATTGCTTGAATTTGAGATGGCATAGGCAAAAGTCCTTGCTGAGTACCTGCAGAAAAAAAATCCTTTCTTGCAATAATCCATTAGCAGCTCCTCTACCAATTCACTAATCATGGACAATTCCTCCTGTGTGTAAAGTCTCCAGAAATTTATTGTATTTCAAGACAGTTCTAATCTGCAGCTCAAGCCAATGGGAGAGTTTACTAAAGCAATTACAATTAGCTACCAACACGAAAATAACGTGAAGTAGCTACAAATCTCTCTTTAGAAGAGAAACAGCAAGGTGTAGATCCAAAGCTGCAATCTGAGTATCTTAGTGATGATCTAGGAATTATGGTTATCTCTTGTATTTTGTCAGGCAAGTTCCCTTCTAAGAAGGGCTTTCCAGAAGCCCCTGTCAGAAACTATTATAAAATAGTTGACAAAATTCTGTGGAAGCATCAGTTGGGTAGAGATAGGGGGAGGGACACCAACAATTGTTTTAATCAGAATAAGAAGGCAAATGGAAAAGAACTACTGTCAACTTTCAGCGGCTTGCTCACCAGGGCTTTGCCATGGAGCGCTCATCCTACTTTCTGAGGCCACAGACCTACCTCTCTGCTGTCTCTTAAGACTTTTCATCTCCACTTTGAGTACCTCCCATTATGAAGTCCCTAAAAGCTTCCCTGTGTCTGTCATGGTTTAACCCCAGCCAGCCACTAAGCACCATGCAGATGCTCACTCAGACCTCCCTTCCCACAGTAGAGGAGATTCAGGTAAAAAGCAAAACTCAAGGGTTGAGATAAGAACAGTTTAATAATTGAAATAAAAAGAAATGTAATCATAGTTGTAATAATAATTGTAGTGAGAAGGAAGGTAACAAAAAGAAAGACGTAAAATCCAATTAAAAAACCCAAGTGATGCACAATGCAATTGCTCACCACCTCCTGACCCATGCTCAGCCAGTCCCAGAGCATGGATTGGCATCTCTGGACAACCCTCCCTCCCTGTCCCCATTCCAGTTTATGTATGAAGAATGGAATATCCCTTTGGCTAGTTCAGGTCAGCTGTCCCGGCTGTAATCCATCATCCCAGTCTCTTGTGCACACACTCACCAACAGAGCATGGAAAACTAAAAAATCCTGGACAGGAAAAGCACTACTTAGCAACAACTATCAGTGTGCTATCAACATCATTCCCATACTAAATCCAAAACACAGCATTGTGCCAGCTACTAGGAAGCAAATCAACTCTGTCCTAGCCAAAAATGGGACACTATCAGAACACCTAAACTGGAAAGTCAGCAACCACCTACAGAGGACAGCATAGTCTCTCAAAAATACATGTAAAACAGAAGATTCAACATGTAAATCAAAAGATTTGTGGCTTGTAACAACAGGGCATGGCTGCTCCTGAAAACCTGCAGCAGACCTTTTGGACTGTACCTAAGCAAGATTCTCTGTGAGAACAGTAACAGAGGTAAGACTACTCAATTCATGAGCTTTGCAGCAGAGGATACAGAGCTCAGTAACACCCTCAAGAAAAAGAATCTGGAATTTAGCCAGTAATTGAAAGAACAGAGCAAGAGCATAAAAGCTCAACAATCTGTTGCACCACAGGTAGCAGAAAATCCCAAATTACAGCCCAGTGAGCAAGTCTTCTTTCTGGAGGCTTCAGAGATAATATTGGATCAACTCCAAATTTCACAGGTATGAGATATCAACAAATTCAAGAAAAGTTGCTTCTCAAAATGATAGGCTTCTAAGATGTAAAAAGTCTTACATAAACTACCTGAAATTATATTACATTTCACTGAAACCTTGCAGAGAGAGAACAATTAGCACTAAGCCTCATACAACTATGTATTTCTATAACCAATTGCATTTGAATTTACTGGTTTATTTACTCTCAGCTCACTCTGGCTCATTCCCTGTAAATGGATCTTAGAGTGAATATTATCACAACTGAGAACAAGCTTTATGTGCCTAAACACTTGCAGACAGAAAAATAACACCAGTTAAGTTGTGCTAAGAAAAGTAGTCTTTAGATACTGAGCTTATATAATTGAAATTGTTATTGCTGTTCCTAGGCAAGAAGGGATTGGAGCATCTGATACATGAGGAGAGGTTGGGAGAGTTGTAATGGCTTAGTGTAGAGAAAAGAAGGTTCAGGAGATCTTAGCAGCGTGTATAAATACATGACATGAGGGACTAGAGGAGACTGAGGCAGACTTAGCTCAGTGGAGTTCAGTGACAGCACGAGAGGCAAACAGCACAAAGTGAAACACAGGAGGTTCCCTCTGAACATCAGGAAGCACCTTCCTACTGTGAGGGTGACTGAACACTAGGATAGATTGCCCACAGAGGTTGCACAGTCTCCACCCTTGCAGATCATAAAAGGCCTAACTGGCTGCAGTCCTTGAGCAACCTGCCACAGAACAAGAGGTCCCTTCCTTATGATTCCATGACTGTATGAAAATTCCTGCCTTGTAACAGCTGCTGTCGGCTAACACTCCTCACTAAAATTTGAGTAATTAAACTCTGACTGCATTTCCGATACTGTTAAGTAATTTCTCTGTTCTGGCACCACAGCAGGGAAATAAATTTTGTAACAAGGTTTTATTTTTTTGGCAAGAAGCAGTACACACACAATCAAAGCCAGAAACCCCTGAGAAAGACTCTTCATTTCCTTTACAGTTTACTTCTGTAAAGATACTGTAAAGATACTCGCCTTTTGGGGCAAAATTCGGCATCAATACTGAGATGTGAATATTACCTTCAAAAATAACACATACTCAAAGGATAACCATGCACCTAACCATCTGAACAAGCTCTAATAAATCCCCAACTTTAGGACTATGGAACAACGTAAGCTACTAAAACCTCTTTTGAAAGGGTAAGTGCACCAATACTGTCCCAGTGCCTCAAGCCTTCAACATGTGGCAGTACCTGGAAGAATGTAGGGATAGAAAGAGGAAGGGGGAAGGAAAAAGAAAATGAAAAAGCAAAAACACAGAGAAAAACCTCCAATCCTTACCCTGGTTGTGTTCAAACACTTGTGCAATCATGAGGCCGTGCATGCCTCCTCCCTGGAGGTGTTCAAGGCCAGGCCTTGAGCAACTCGGTGTAGATTTCCCTGCCCATGGTCTGGGTGTGGGAACTAGATGATTTTTAAGGTCGTTTCCAACCCAAACCATTCTATGATTCTAGGACTGACACAAGCTTTTAACATAAGTTCCACAAAAAAAAATAATGTTGATCACAAAAATAGCATTTCCCCCAAACACAGTATTTTAGTTCATCACATAACGAAAGTTTTAGTATATGATTTGTATGTAAACCCATCTGAGTTCAAAGCAAGTAAGATAGTTTAGTAATTTGATGAATTCTGATTTTAAAATTACTCCTTATCATTCTAGAAAGTTACTGAGTTACAAAACATCCACTAACTTGTATTGCTAATGTCTCCTAACAGCAGCCTAGCTACAGGTTATTTTTAGCAGTGTAAGATATGAGAAGCTCTCACTAATACATCTTTTTTGCTTAGGGAAGGAAAGGTAATTTGAAAAATAGGTATCTGCACTTACTTCAGAAAATCCATAGCTGCTTCATCAATGCTTATCACACGAAGGGTGAGAATTGGGTTCTGCTTACAACTTTCTGGAAGGTTATGATCAACACTTAGGAAAGTTAGATTAGCTCCCTGTTGGTAAAGCACAAAAATGATCCACAAATAGATTGTATATTTCAGAAAATATGTTCTGCAAGGCTTCCATGTGACTGTTAAAAGCCTTAGTATGAAACAGGGGAAAAAGTTGTGGCTAAGGTCAGTTACTGCTTTCAACAGAGCCTTTCTAGTACTGAGTAAAAACAGCTCCAGGATCCAAGATGGCATATTGTCCTCTACACAAAGGTTTGTCTAGAAGGAGGGCCTACTTTGCCTAATCTACAGCTGAGAAATATGAAAATACTGAATGTTGCTCACTTAGTTTTTCTTCTCCCTCCACCCTTATGGGATATAAAATTCACTGGACCAGAGAAAAGAGCCAGGGAAGGTGGCACACTGATCCCATGACAGCAGAGTTCTCTCAGACTAAAGAAACTCTCCACAGTTATTTTCATTAGCCTAAAATCATGCTTGAGACAAACAAACATCTAAAAAGTAGCATTCCCAAAGTTCAAATTATTCCATTGCCAGATTTCACTAATAAATACTGAATAAAAACATGGTATTGGTAGTGTCAAGTTCTACTACCCAGTGTAGTTGCTTCTGAGTATTACAAATTCCCCTTCCCTCCCAGTTGAGGACAGAAGACACATCTCACATTCTTTAAAGTTAAAAAGGCTTTTTGGTTTGAGAGAAGAGGGAAGGGGAGAGAAAGAATAACAGCAAACTAAAAGCAAAGAACACAGAGAAGAATCAAAAAAAGCAGTAGCTTTAACTGCTTTAACTCATACATTAGGAAGGAGGCAGAGATACTGTTATTGTGGAAGTGTCTCAAGAACTTGGATTTTGTGAGAGATTTGTATATCTTAATGTCAGCCCAGAAACCCAGTTCCCAGGTAGGGAGATGCACAGATATGACATCATTCCAATGAACTATCAAACTCAACAGTACGCTTTCTGGATGGCTTTAAGATGCCTCTTTATTCAGTACACATTTCCACCCGCAGGTTGCAGAGATACATGTGATAATTGAATAAACACACACACTCAAAAAAAATTTAAAATAGCTTCAACCTCCTTACCATCAAGAAAATCATCTATTGTATCATGGAAACTCCTGTATTGTAGCTGCATGTAAACAGTTAGGATTAGGCAGGGGACTGGATAAAACACCCTACCAATTAACATTGTCTCGTTTACTTTTAATACTCCATTCAAACATGGGGTTTGCTCTAAACAAGATTTGCACAAGGCTGTGAGAAACCCAGTGAAAACACACTTGAAAAATTGTTGAAGCATTTATAGACCAGGAACATTGACTGCAGTACAGAAACACAGCAGTAGAGCAGATGCGGTTTGATTTGTGGTCAGACACCCAAGCAGCTGGCAGATTAAGTTGACCGTTCTTTCATGAGCTTTCTCTAAACAGCGAGAAGAAAACACTTTCAAACTTCAGGTTAACAACAATTAACCTGCAATTTCCGTGTTCCAAAACCATACGTAATTACTGACTCATACCAAAAATGCTAGCAGATCTTGCACAGATTATTAAAAGTATTTTGGTCTATTTCATCTTGAGAAGTCTCCTTCCAAAGCTGTTCATTTTGCAAACGAAAAAGGTCTATGCTGCCTGCAGCCTTGTGCCCTCTAGTGGGACAATTACAAACAACAGCTTAATCTGAAGCCAACGATGGACTCTCTCGATAGGAAGTGTGGGACTGAAAAATAATGAAGATTTGCAAAAAATCTTTAATTCAAAAAAAGTTACTAAAGAGAACGATTTTCAGTTTTCCCTGAAAGCTACATTACAATTTTCAACTCGATTCCTGTGGCAGTTGCAGAAACCTCCCCCCCACACACACACTCCCAGGCAGGAAAGACCTCAAGGTGAGGCTTGAAGGAGTGAATCTTATCAGATCTCTAGTATCCCTGAATCTGAGGTCCTTTTGTTTGCTTGCAGAACCCACTAATTAAGCACAGTCAAACCGAGAGAGGTATAAATGGAGTTATGAGAGGAGTGCTTTGGCTCAGGCATGTTTTGTGTCATCTACTCCAAACAGTTTCTTGTTCAGTTCAGTTACTTGTGCAACCATATTTTCCCAACTGACATCCAAAACTGTGATTTCATTGTGTTGCAAGGGGAGCAGATTTAATTGTAAGAAATCAGTGTTTGTCAGGCCCTGGTTTTGTCTGTCTCCTTCAAGACACTCCCAAACTTGCCTTAGATTCAAGCAGAAGAATACTTACAACATAGAAGTCACTAACATCATAGGCTTTTCCCTTCCTTTGTCCACGCTGATGTTGATAAACTCCCTTCTGAATGAAAGGCAAGACATTTGTTCTAGAGGAAAAAATATGCAAAACTGCTATTTAAACAACTATCATTTATTGGAGTTTCCCAGATAGTGGAAGGTTTTGTTCTAAAACCTTTAAAAAAGTAATTATCCTACCTATTTTTTCCAAACTGTCGGAATTCATACACAGTAAGGGATCCATCACATGCAAAAAAAAATCCAATCAACTCTCTACAAGCATCACGACCATTTCTAGAAGGAAAATCAAAAAGCACCTTTATATTTCAGCATCTATACAAATCTAATTCCACCCAAAACCACATAACGCTTCACAGAATCATTTAGTTTGGAAGGGACCTTAAAGATCATCTAGTTCCAATGCCCTGCCTTGGGCAGCGATACCTCCCACCAGCCCAGGTTGCTCAAGGCCTCATCCAGTCTGGCCTTGAACACCTCCAGGAAGGGGTGCATCCATCACCTGCCTAAGCAGCCTGTTCCAGTGTCTCAACACCCTCACTGAAAAGAATTTCTTCCTAATCTCCAGTCTGAATCTGTCCTCCTCAAGCTTCAATCCATTCCCTCTTGTACTATTGCTACAAGCTCTTGTAAAAAGTCCCTTCCCAGATTTTTTGTAGCCCACTTCAAGCACTGGAAGGCTTCTATAAGGTCTCTGCTCTTCTCCAGGCTGAACAGCCCCAACTCTCACAGCCTGTCTCCGTAAGGCTACTCCAGCCCTCTGATCATCCTGTGGCTTTCCTCTGGACCCAGCTCAGCAGTTTGATGCCCTTCTTATGCTGGGGACATCAGAACTGAATGCAGTACTCCAGGTGGGGTCACAGAAGAGCAGAATAGTGAAGGAGAATCACCTCCCTCATCTTTCAGGTCACACTTCTTTTGATGCAGCCCAGGACACAGTTGGCCTTCTGGGCAGCAAGTGCACATTGCTGGCTTATAAGGATTTTCTCATCAGCTGACAGCCGATCATCAGCTACTGCTCCCCAAGCCTATATTTGTGCTTGGGTTTGCCTTGCCTTGGGTACAGGACCTTGCACTTGACCTTGTTAAACTTCATGAGGTTGGCTTGGGCCCACCTCTCCAAGTCCCTCTGGATGGATCCCTTCCCTCCAGCATCTCAGCTGGACCACACAGCTTGGTGTCATCCACAAACTTGCTGTGGGGGCACTCAACCCCAGAGGTTGAGTGGTTAACAGAGGTTAACCAGTACCATATTAGACAATTATTTTTTGTTTCTCTGAAAGAGGTATCTCACTCTTTTCTCTACTTCACCATGGAATTCAACTTCTGGATTTGGACACATATTTTAACGCAATATTCTGTTCTCCACAATGTTAAAAACACCTTCAAGGATTCATCTTTTCATATGCCAATACAATTTTCATTCATTAATTAAAAGACTACTTGGCACCAGCACTACTCTGTTCATTATGGTATATGAAGCTATGTTTATTAAAGTGTACAGCTCACTGCTTCAGAAAAGCACCACTTTCAGAGCTGAGTATGTTACTGCTAGTTGGTTCAAAAGAGTTTCAAATGTACCCTAAATCTGCATAATTTAATGTCTACGGAGCTACACACAAGACCCAAAGCTGTGTGGTGACGGCACATTATGCCCAGATATTGAATCTTGTCCCAGCATGTGGACAAGTTCCCCCCTCCTTCAGGAGGAAGACAAAAGCCAAGGCATTAGCCAGGCCAGCACGCACCCAGCGTATGCAGTGCTCGTGCTGACACCAAGTATGGGCATAATTCTAGCTTCACGCTTTCTATAGGCTGAAGCCAGTTGTTTATGAGAGTGTCCAGTGGTCAAACCCAGCCTCAAGGACTCTATAAGTATCACCCCAGCTGGTAAACAAGTTGTCCTCTCTTTCACTTTGTCTCTGTACTTGCTCGAGAGAGCAACTCTTGAGCCATAGTCTCTGCCATTGAGCTCATTGTTATTAGCTTCTCTTACTCATACATGCACGCATGCTGAAAGCCTCTGCATCGCGAGAAGGAGCCTGAGAATTATCTCCAGAGGGAGGACCTTTGCTGAGCCTGAGAAACCCAGCATCGTCACAGCCAGTCGCACTGACTGGGAGAGCCCACCGTGCCACCGGAGGACTGGACCAACCCCCGAGGGTAAGATCTGCCCAGTTGCTGGGGAGAAGGGACTTGATCGAGATTGAGTCCACATATGCCTAGTCCCTGCTATTGCGGGAGAGGAGTCACCACCTGTGCCACTCTGAGCCCTGTAAACCTCAGGGAAGACTAAAGCACCATTCATGCCTATACTGCTCCAAACCCGGGACCACTCTGAGGGTCCTGCTGTTCCTTTAAGCCAAGTAAACGATAAGCTGCCGCTTAACGCAGCCGCATTCTCTCCCCGAGGCTGTTTACATCAGCCCCAAGAATCGCTGTAGCCAGACCGACCCCATAGCCTTTGTCTGCTGTTGTTGTCCGGCCTCCGAGCCCGCCTACCGGCAACCGTCGCCCCGCCCTGCTGTGCGAGCCAACTCCGAGGGCTGACCCCACGGACAGACCTCGACCAGGACCAATCCCTAGTGTCTGGAGGGAATCGACCAAGTCCTGAAGGGGACCTGCTTCCGAGCTAAGCCCAGGTTCCATTGTTCCTCTCCACTGCTACGGAGAGAGAAGACATCCACTCAGCGCCGCCGTCCAGACCAGCCTAGGAACCAGTCCAGGAACAGTAGTATGCCGGACCTCCACCTTGCCACAAACAACAGCTACAGAGTACCTCCCAGGTGCTTTCCATCCACTAGCACTCAGTTCAAAGTATCCGTGTCTAGCAGTGTAATCTCTGATGCACAGAAACATTGTTAAATCAGATCCTGGGCTGCATCAGGAGAAGTGTGGCCAGCAGGTCAAGGGAGGTGATCCTCCCCCTCTACTCAGCTCTGGTGAGACCCCACCTGGAGTACTGCCTCCAGTTCTGGAGCCCCTATTACAAGAGAGATATGGACATGCTGGAACATGTCCAGAGAAGATCCACGAGGATGATCAGAGGGCTGGAGCACCTCTCCTATGAGGACAGACTGAAGGAGTTGGGGCTGCTCAGTCTGGAGAAGAGAAGGCTCCCAGGTGACCTAATTGTGGCCTTCCAGTATCTGAAGGGGGCCTACAAGAGGGCTGGGGAGGGACTTCTCAGGATCTCAGGTAGTGATAGGACTAGGGCGAATGGAATGAAGCTGGAGGTGGGGAGATTCAGGCTGGATGTGAGGAGGAAGTTCTTCACCATGAGAGTGGTGAAGCCCTGCAATGGGTTGTCCAGGGAGGTGGTTGAGGCCCCGTCCCTGGAGGTGTTTAAGCCCAGGCTGGCTGAGGCTCTGGCCAGCCTGATGTAGTGTGGGGTGTCCCTGCCCATGGCAGGGGGGTTGGAACTAGATGATCCTTGTGGTCCCTTGCAACCCTGACTGATACTATGATACTATGATCGTAATAGCGCTGTCTATAGCTAGAAGCCGCCCGCGTCCCGTCTAGTGGCCAAGCGGCAGAACTGCACCCTTTGTTATATAAAGACAGATACAATTCTGTGGATAGTTCAATTGAGTTCTAATCATAACACTAAGCCACTTATGGAATGTATTTCACAAACGTGCACTAGAACATGTATATAAGTTAGTGATTCATTGATTATTAATAATATAATTAATAACAATAGTATTTTCATAATTCATATTTCATATTAGTAAATTTAATAACCTCTTCATCACAAGCTGTCCTTTCCATCCACAGTGGTTGCCATTACCAAGACAGGACTACAGTAATTTTTAATCAGCTGAAGTTGATGGCTGGATTTGATGATCTTGGAGATCTTTTCCAAACAAAAACAATTCTAGGATATGCAGCGGCTAAGAGCACTATTTCACACAGTCCCTGTACTAACTGACCTGCACAGAGCTAGCAGTGTGATGGCAATGCAGCGTTAGTGACACATGTCAGCAGTGTGCAATGGGACTGTAAAGCCATTATCCATCAGTTAGGTCAGAATTGTGTTATACACACATGCACATACATACACAACACAGAGAATGGAAAGGCTCAGTGCCATTCATTATTTCAAGAGGATAAAGATCATCATTCAGAAATTCACAAAATTTAAAAGCTTCACAAAATTTGTGATTACCTTGATAAAATTCTACTATTAAAGCACAGCTTGTTAGAGAGCATGTTTGCAGTTAATCCTGATTTGGTCCTTATTCTGTGGAAATAATGCAGCATCTTAATGATAGCTCAGAGAGAAATGTTACATAAAAATCAACTGCTCCAAAACAGCAAAAACAGTGATGCATGTATCCTTGGCAACTGGCTGATCCCTTCTGGTTGAATTCAGAAGAACTCAGAGTGGTAATGTGGAAGATATTCTGTAAGTATGTCCTATGAAAGCACAGTCACAGAAGGCATAGTTATGGAGGAGGTATTTTGTTTACATACACTTGAGTATCAAGAATTAAACCTCTACCACTCACCATACTTCCACCCATGTGTTTTCTTGGAAAAATACCTGGGTTGGAGCTTTTTTTACTGACCTAGATATTTTATTACTAGCTCCAGAAATGGAGATTTGTCCATGTGATGGGTAAAAGACAGGCAACAAAACCGGTCTCCCTTTTAGAAAAGAATGCAAAGATGACATTTGTTGAGAAAGAATTTAGAGCAGGATGCTAAACTGCACAAAGCAGAGATGTTGGCCTGCATGTTGAGAAAGGTTAATAGAACAAAGCAGATCTGCAGATTCATTTAATTTTATGGATCACAACATTTTCTGTTTTCCTTGGAGCTACTATTTCAATGCTCACAGGCCACGAATGACATTTAAATGCCAATACAGTTAATTTCTGCAGCAGAAATCAAAACATGACCGTACACTTCTGTTTTGAAGTCTACATTAGCATTTACAGATACACACTTATGCAACGTTATGCACCTCAGGATAGGAATCTCTGCAAGGATATGAGAACACCTCAGAAAAGCCTGGCAAATCCCTGTGATGAATAATATCACCACAAGCTTAAGTATGTTCTTCCAGGTTCTACAAATTCTGTGAATCAATCATTATGCATAGAGAATCCACACAATAAAGGTCCCACTAAGCAATTTTAAGCATGAGTAAGCTACAAAATAAGCTTCATGTAGGGATCCAGGCCAGAAATAGAACACCTGGAAAGGGAAACAGACTTCACAAAGTAAAAATACATCAGAAAACATATTTCTGGGAGAAAAAAAAAAAAGAAAAAAAGTAAAAAAAAGTACTAGAGAAACTCACTTTGTTTCATGCAGAGTTCTTTGTCTGTGATGCATTGGTGCTGGCCCAAGTCCCACAAGCCCAGGAGCTTCCTCGCAAACACCGGCAGGTGTGGATTGCCCCGGGTCGCTTATAACAGCTCTGAACAGAAAGAGCAGGGAGAAGCTCTCGGGACTGTTAGCAAGTTTGATTTTCAGAGCTTACATATTCTTACTCAAGAAAGAACACCCCCAAGAAGAATAGAGCAATAGAATCTTGGACTTAGCCATTAAGGTTAAATTTATGAGTTTCCCTTTTTTTGTTGGTTTTACAGATTGTAACTCAAAATCAGATATATGCAATAATATTCTGTTGTGTACTACTACCTTACATGTGTATAAATATATTATTTTAAATGTATTTTATATACATATATATACACACACACACACACATATACATAAAATCTTAGAGTTACAGGGGGGTGGTTGTTTTTTTTGCTCATTTCCCCTATTTCTGTAAAAATTTCTTCACTGATTTTCTTTATCCATAGTTCACTCCAAGAGTTACTAGTACTGGACAGTGATATCATCCAACAAGAACGTTGTCCTTTCCTCTCCCAAAGTACTGACTACATGGCACATAAAAGTCCTGTCATGTGGACAAGAAATAAATGGGCTGGTTTCCAAAAGTTTTGATATTCCCTACATCAGTTTAAGAAGCAAACAAAAGAAGCCTTTAAGAATACATTACACTCTTTTTACATTATTGAAATGGCTCATAATTAAAAGGAAATAGTAATGCTGCATGGCCAATACAGTAATATAAACTTGCTCTCTGATCTACCTAGATCCATCTTGGCATACCTCAGTTACACTGACTGAACTGCAAGGTTGGCTCTACTAAGAAATAAAATAATAAAAACCAAACCAAAATTCCAAATACCTTTGTATTTCCTGATCATTACCTGCAAGGGTTTTTTTTTTGGTTGTAGTTTCCCCACCCCCCCCCACTCTACCCCCCCCCACTCTTCACCTATAAAGGGATTTTTCTACCTAGAAGCAAACTTTCTCAGAGCTAAAAGGATAGCAATGAACCTGGGACAGTCTTCCTGTAGAACCTTGATCACCTTGCTTCATCACTGTGCCATTTTTAACTACCTGTCCAACACTGGTACAATGCTCATTTCTCCTCGAGGGATGTTGCATCAATATTAATAAAGGAATATTAATCAAGCTAAGATTCTTAGACAATAAATACTGGAGAACTGCAATTTTTAACAGAGGGCATTTGTTATCTTGATGAGGTACAAGAGGATTAGTTCTAAGAATGTGTGCTATTTCAAAGCTCTTAAGTTAGGTTCAAGCACAACATTTAAAATTATTCTCAGAAGAAAAAAATTAAATTACACTTTGCATTTTAAAACAACCTTTTAAGTTAAATTAAAAAGATTCTTCATTTAAGGCATTGTGGCCATTATTAACACTATACAGGACTGCATATGACTTGAGATGGTCAAAACATCTGCTGGCAAGGAAGGCCATACACTCAGAGATCTAAATTCCTCTGCAGAGAAAACTGACATTTGAGACAATAAATTCACTTACCTAGATAACTGATCTGCCATCACTTGTTCTACTACAGCATGTTTTCTCCTCTCTGCAGCAACATCCTCCTGCAATGCAAAACTGACTGAGAACACATGAAATATTTGACACCAGACACTTGAAATAACAAATTATCCTCTAAGATAGCATTCAGAGGTCACAGTCTTACTGATGTCACAATTAATCTTGTTTTTATCCATCTGTGTTAATCGAGTTCTATTTGCATAACAAATAGACAAGTAATATTCTCTGCCACACACTCCAATTATCTCTGCATATTAGCTGTCAATAAATATGAGAAATCCAGTATTCGTGGCAGCAGGCAGAGTTCCTTATCTTTGTATTGTTTCCAGTAAATCCTCTCAGTACAGAAAATTCTGTAAGTAGGGCCTGAGGAAATTCGCCACTATGCCAGGTTTTGTTTGACACAAATTCCAACTCAGAGAATGAAACTTGCCCTCCAGCAACGCTTAGTCAAAAAAGTTCTTGTAAGACTTAGCCTCAGTGCACCATTATTATTTGCTCCACACCACAATAATTTTCTGCAGAAGCAGACCAAACTGAAAAATCTTTCAGGAAAAGTCATCCGAAGGGGGATGGGGATTTAAAATGATCTTATTACTACTTTTATTAAGGTAACATCAAACCATAACCTTGAGCCAATGACTGTGAAGTGCTCAGGCATGGACCATTCATTTCACAGAAGGAGAAACCAAATCACAAAAGGATGCCCTAGGATAGCATGGAAGCCACTGGCAACAACCAGATCTCTGAACTTTTTCATTGCACTTAAATTTTCCTTAGATGGGCAAACTCTTCTTGCTCACTCCTAAAATGAGTAAAAATCATGCATATGTAAGAAATTTAAGACATATATTGGTTATGTCCATATAAGAAAGGTTTTAACTCCCTTCAACACATGCTAGTGAGGCCAACCTTGGTTTTAGTTTTCAAGGTTCCCTCCTTCCCAAGATCAATACAGATGAGAGGAACCTGGAAAGGATGCAACAGAGGATCAGAGCCAAAGCCATTAAAAGAGGCTAAGGGAGCTTGGGTTTGTTCAGTTTGCAGACACAGCTGCTATGAGGCATTCTGAAAACATCCTATAACCAAAAGGAAGTTACAAAGACAGAATCAAACTTTTTTTGACAATGGCCAACAGTATAACAGGAGGTAAAAGTTATACATTGAGTCTTGGCAGTCTTGTTACGGATAACAAGAACAACAACTTCACAAGGACAGTTGTGTATCACAGGAGGATGCTGCCCAAAGAGGCAGCAGAAGCTCCATTGTTGGAGCTTGAAGCCTCAGCCAAAGCTGTGGATGATCTGAATTAATCCCAGCAGCAGAGTCCATACAGCTTACAAAATCAGTTTTCATCATATATTCATTTTAGGACTTAGTGATGGAAAATAACCTGCTTACTGTAGAAACAAGCCAGAGTCATGGAAACCATGGATTATGGAATACAGTCAATGGGTGCAATTTCATACTAGGAGCAAAGGCCAAACTTCTGATGGACAGGTGGGACGTTATTCTGCATGTCTAGGCAGTTAACAGCATAACATCAGCCAAAATACTTACAGCTTCTAATTTCCTTATACTGTGTTGCATATTATAGGGCTTGTTTGTGTAGTACCGCTGCAGGAGAGCTTTCTCATCAAGACCTGTAAGATCATCATTAAGTCCATCTCCAAGCTGTGTACCCTACATAAAAATACATTGTTTTCATAAATCAAATGTAATTGTGAGAAAAACAAAGAAAAAGCAACCCTACTGTGTTTTCCTCAACCGTTTATTTTCATAGAAGCGCACAATGGTAGGGGTCGTAAGGGAGCTCCAGATATCATTGAGTCCACTGCACTGCCAGAACAGGATCACCTAGGACAGTCCACACAGGAACACATCCAGGTGTGGTTTGAAAGTCTCCAGAGGAGACTACAACCTCTCTGGGCAGCCTGTTCCAGTGCTCCATCAACCTCACTGTGAAGATCTTTCTCCTCATGTTGAGGTGGAACCTGCTGGGTTCCAGCTTGTACCAATTGCCCCTTGTTCTACCACTGGGTACCACTGAAAAGAGCTTGGCACCTTCATCCTGTGCCCCTGTACTCTGCATTAGTTAAGCCACACCTTGAGTACTGTGTCCAGTTCTGGGCCCCTCAGTTTAAGAAGGACATCGAGACACTTGAACGTGTCCAGAGAAGGGCAACAAGGCTGGTGAGAGACCTTGAGCACAGCCCTATGAGGAGAGGCTGAGGGAGCTGGGATTGCTTAGCCTGGAGAAGAGAAGGCTCAGGGGTGACCTCATTGCCCTCTACAACTACCTGAAAGGTGGTTGTAGCCAGGAAGGGGTTGGTCTCTTCTCCCAGGCAACCAGCACCAGAACAAGAGGACACAGTCTCCAGCTGTGCCAGGGGAAGTTTGGGCTGGAGGTGAGGAGAAAGTTCTTCACCGAGAGAGTCGTTACTCATTGGAATGTGCTGCCCAGGGAGGTGGTGGAGTCACCATTCCTGGAGGTGTTCATGAGGAGATTGGACGTGGCACTTGGTGCCATGGCCTAGTCATGAGGTCTGTGGTGACAGGTTGGACTCAATGATCCTTGAGGTCTCTTCCAACCTAAATTATACTGTGATACTGTGATCCTGACCCACCCCTCAGATACTGGTAGATGTTGATCAGATTCCCTCCCAGCCTTTTCTTCTCAAGACTAAACAGCCCCCGGGCTCTCAGTCTCTCTTTATAGAACAGACTTTACTATGCAGTTTTGTATTTTATTTTGTCTTCAAAGTGTCTACTTCAAATTAATTTCAATCAGAACCATGGCACCAAGTACCCCATCCAGGCTCTTCCTAAACACCTACAGAGATGGTGACTCTACCACCTCCCTGGGCAGCACATCCCAATGGCCAATCTCTCTTTCTGGGAAGAACTTCCTAACATCCAGCCTAAACCTTCCCTGGCACAGCTTGAGACTGTGTCCTCTTGTTCTGGTGCTGGTTGCCTGGGAGAAAAGACCAACCCCCACCTGGATACAACCTCCCTTCAGGTAGTTGTAGAGAGCAGTAAGGTCTCCTCTGAGTCTCCTCTTCTCCAGGCTAAGCAACCCCAGCTCCCTCAGCCTCTCCTCACAGGGCTGTGCTCCAAACCCCTCCCCAGCTTCATTGCCCTACTCTGGACACATTCAAGTGTCTCAATGTTTTTCTTAAACTGAGGAGCCCAGAACTGGACACAGTACTCAAGGTGTGGCCTAACCAGTGCAGCATACAGGGGGAGAATGACCTCCCTGCTCCTGCTGGCCACACTGTTCCTGATACAGGCCAGGATGCCATTGGCCTACAAAAAGCAAAGCCAAAGCATACTTCTGAACTATGCCTAACAGACTTGAGAATCAGTCTGAGGGTACCACAGAAATACCTCCTACTTGAAGGGCACAAAGAAAACATACAAAGGAGACTCTGTTTGTGAAAGTCAGGAAGGGGGGAACATGGTAATGAAATCAAAAGAATAGGATATGTTAGCTACGTTCTTTTAGTCTTGAGAAGGCTGAGAAGGGATCTGATCAATGTCTATAAATGTCTAAGGGGTGGCTGTCAGGATGACCGTGATAGGCTCTTTTTGGTGGTGCCCAGTGACCGAACAAGGAACAACAGCTCCAAGCTGAATGCAGGGGGTTCCACCTCACCATGAGCAGACACTGGCTTAAATTTCACAGAGTCCTTCATATTCTGTCATGTACAAAGTACATGTACAAGTACACAGGCAAATGGCTTGACATCACTTTGACAGAGAATCCAAGATTCAGCCCTATAAGGTAACATTGTAGCTCACCAAAATGGGAATTCTGAATTTGGGATGTCTGAAAACAGGATGATGGATGATTTTTTTTCCAGTCAGAAGTTCTGATATTCTTGGATGGCAGATTTGTATTAATTAGTAGTGGGACTTCCTTCCCTAAAACTGTATCAGCTGAAAAGTACCTTCTATTTCAGTGCTATACACAATGGAGTTTGGGTCAGTACAAACAGCAGCAATGACAGAAGGTCAAGACTCCTTTCTGCTTCCTCTGAATAACCCACACCTTCAATGTCTAAGAGATATTCCTCCAATGCTAACAGAACTAAACTGTCTTATCTAGCATCATTATCTAGCATCTCATCTTGCAACGCATGAGTCCCATTGTAGAAAACAACTTCTCAAAACCCTGAAGGATTTATGTTCTTGCAAAGGGCAGTTTTCTCTTTCAAAGAAGATCCCTAGCTCTGGTTAATTCCTGAATTATAAGACTGCATTTGAATTATTCTCCCCAAAGTGACCTATTTGGGGAAGTTTTACTTACACAGTCTAATAAAGAAGAAGCTGGAATATATCTTGCTAAAGGAATGCTCAGTCAGGGCCCCAGAAGAAAGCAATGCAGAAATAAAGGCCGCTCAGAGGAATACATTAAAACACTCTAGAACTGCTTGAAAATCTTCTCCACAGAAAAAAGGGGACTAAGAAAAATAAATAAATCAATCAAGCAAAAAGAGAGGGAGAGCAGAAGAGAGTAAGCAAACAGACGATACTTTCCCACACATTCAGCACGTCAGTGTTCAAGACATAATGAAGGCATAAAAGAAGCAACAACAGGTAAAGCAAAGCAGAGAATAAAGGGCAAAAGACCCTGAGAAACAGACAAGGCTGTATCAACCTTCCATTCACCTTCCTGCAGCCAGACAGAATTATAGGTATGAACTTCATATACATTGCTGGTTTTTAAATGGCAAAGCAAGCAGTAAAATTACAGCCATTCAGACTTAAAACAGTACAGCAAATAAGTACATTTGCACTCAACCAAGTGGACATGTGCTAAACCGCTTAATAATCCCAGGTTTTAATTACATTTTCATTTTAAATGCCTTTCTTTTTGTCAAGTCGAGAAACAACATAGTTACATATAGAGAAACATATAAAAATATGATATTGGCAGATCCATCTCAAGCTCCAGTCAGTTTGAACTCCTACCCTACAAGTCACTATATTATTCCTTTCAAGGGGCCTAGGATATGTACAAATTAATTAATAATTGTGTTTTTTCCCTCTAGTTATACTTCTGTTTTAAATATATTCATTAGAGCATTTCTTAGGTTTGCCTAAGTGAAATATTTTTTAAACAATGGATTTTTCAACAGTGTATTTTCCAATTCTTCATTCCAGTATCTGAAGGGGGCTACAGGAAGGCTGGGGAGGGACTGCTCAGGATCTCAGGGAGTGATAGGACTAGGGGGAATGGAATGAAGCTAGAGGTGGGGAGATTCAGGCTAGATGTGAGGAGGAGGTTCTTCACCATGAGAGTGGTGAAGCCCTGGAATGGGTCGTCCAGGGAGGTGGTTGAGGCCCCATCCCTGGGGGTGTTTAAGAGCAGGCTGGATGAGGCTCTGGCCAGCCTGATCTAGTGTAGGGTGTCCCTGCCCATGGCAGGGGGGTTGGACCTAGATGATCCTTGTGGTCCCTTCCAACCCTGAATGAAACTATGAAAGACATAACATTGGTAAGATAGAATAGAATAGACTAGACTAGAATAGAATAGAATAGACCAGACCAGACCAGACCAGACCAGACCAGGTTGGAAGAGATCTTCAAGATCATTGCATCCAACCCATCAGCCAATCCAACCCACCTAAACAACTAAACCATGGCAACAATCACCCCATCAAGTCTCCTTATCCTATTTCCTGCATCATAGCCAAATTAAAATGTGCTATAAGTAAGATTTTTACCACGATTATGTATGGCGTATGATTATGACAGAAAATACTTGCGCAGGTAGCGTTTTTCCTGCATTAAAGCTCTATGTATCTAGCCACTTCAGTATGTAGAGACTACAAACAGTAGACTACTGTTTGCTGTACTTATTTTCCCCTTAATTATCCCATTTGAAGGACTTAAAACACTGATGAAATGACAGTAGATGAAAAAGTCTCTCCAATAAGCTAGCTCCTGTCACACAAAAGTTAAAATATTACATTTTTATACCATTACAGCACTCTACCACTGTACTCTGTACTCTGCTAAAATTATTTTGTTAGTGTGTATTTCCCCAACTTCTTTACCTCTGTTTTCTCCTGACAATGTTTTCTTGATACCTAAACGTAACGTAAATGTTTAACATAAAGGAAAAAAAAAGAAACTAAAGATGTATCATGATAAAAAAAATCTGTAAAAAATGGTCACAGTAATTTGTTTAAAATTAATTCAGATATAAAAGTTCAAAAGAAAACTTTTCCTATGCACAAAGAACTCGAATAACTGAGTAATTAAGATTTTTACATTGTTACAGTGGGTGCTGATCCTAAATGCTACTGTACTGTATTATAAACCAGGTGGTCAACATCAGGACTACTGATCTTCCTTATGAAGTACCTAAGATCAGAGGTGATTAAATGTCTTAGTTATCTGGGGAAAGAGAAAAACTAAAGGTGATCTGACATAACTCCTAAGTTAACGTCCCAGCTCTGTTTGAAAGTCAAGAGACTTAAGCAAAACCCTGCACATAAATGGCTGCACATCAAGTTTACTGTTCACCAGATGTAACTATTCTTCCACAGAAATAATACTTACTGTTTGTACCTGGGGTTTGTGTTCAACCATACTGTGGTGGGTGGAAGGGTAAGGCCGAGAAGCCTCCTCCCTTCCCCCTTGTAAGGTAAAAGGGAAAAAAAAAATTGAAGGGAAAGGAAAAAAAAACTCACAAGCTGAATTAGCAAAGCAGTGGAGCTATATTTACAAAGCAGTGTAGGATTTGCAGGGGGATATTTACAAATTTACAATATCTACAATATATACAAAGATATACAATAAAGTAACACAGAAATGAGAGTAACCCCCCTCGGCAGAGAGGGGGTTCCCACCTCCGCTCTCCCCTCTCTCCCCCCCCTTCTCCCAGAGTGGGATAGAAAGAGAGAGAAAAGAGAGGGAAAAAAAAAATGTTAGAAGCAGTTTGTGTTAATTGGAAAGGAGTTAATATACCGGCCTTTATCTGTCTTCAAGGCCGAGGCCTTGGCAGAAAGCCCAGCACAGAGATAGCTGCAGAGCTGCTGCACCGTGGAAAAGCAGAAGCAAGACTGAAGATAGAAGTACCAGAGTGCCCAGTTCATTCCCAGTTCACTCCCAGTTCAGAAGGTGCTTCCTCCCACTCTTCCAATGAAATTAGTTTAGACTATTCCTTCCGTTTACCAACTTCCGTCCACCATATTCCCTTTCTTAAGGGGGCAGCGTCAACCGGCCACACATACAAAAATAGTAAAGACAGACAGCAGTCAGTAAGTGTAGCTCCACTTTAGAAAGACAAATCAAAGTCACATACTGCCTCAAATGTATCACACTTTTCAGCTGCTTTGACAAATTATTAGTAAAACTATTACTGCATCTCCTTTCAAACAAGTACAATGAAAAGGGTGAGTGCATCAACCAACAAAGAAGAGCTAGAGCATGTTAGCAAATAGGACTGTTAAAATATGCTAGAGGCTTCTCAGTAAAAAGTACTTTGCCAAAAATATTTTGGAGCAACAGCACTTGAAGATGAGTTTAATCAAAAATTTGTACCATAAAGCCAAGTATGTTGCTCTAAATTACTGCTAAAGGGACATACTTCAATGACACTTGTAGCAACAGACTGACCTGTTGAGCCTGATGATGTTGTGCATATGGAATTGATAATGATGATGATGAATCTAGAGGGTATGTATGAGAATAGCTTCCACTGTATGGTATGTAAGAGTCTCCATCCTAACATTTCAGGGGAAAAAAAGGACAAGCAATTATAATTGTTTTATATTCAGAATGATATTTTTGCAGACTTCTGCAACATGTAAATTCTAAAAATTATTCAAGGCAGAATTAATTCATAATTACCTCTTCATCAGAATCTCCCAGACTCCCTAGATCTAGGCATGGCACACTGTAGGAAGTCAAAACAATTTTTAGTAGTAATATGTTATCTTTTCAAGTACAGTAAAAACAAAATGCTTATTAGTGACTATTATCAGCCCCTTCACATGCGATTATCTGCTATGAACAGTTTCACTACAACTGAAGATGCCTTCTTCAGCCCCTCTTGTTTCATCTCGGGAACTGGCCACAGAGCTTTTCCTCTTCCCCAGTTGCAGGGCACCCTGGTAGTTGAAGGGCCCTTGCAAAGCCTTTCTTCACTGCCAGCGTGCCCTTCCAGGTTTCACTTCTCTCTCCAACAGGAGCTGCTGCAAACAGATCGTGAATCAGAGATTCCTTCCTTCTGTCTCCTACAGCAGGTCTGTGTGCCCAGGAAGCCAAGAGGGCCAATGACATCCCGGCCTGCATCAGGAACAGTGTGGCCAGCAGGAGCAGGGAGGTCATTCTCCCCCTGTATGATGCACTGGTTAGGCTACACCTCGAGTCCTGTGTCCAGTTCTGGGCCCCTCAGTTTAGGAAGGAGGTTGACTTGCTGGAACATGTCCAGAAAAGGGCAACGAAGTTGGTGAGGGGTTTGGAACACAAGTCCTATGAGGAGAGGCTGAGGGAGCAGGGGTTGCTTAGCCTGGAGAAGAGGAGACTCAGGGTGACCTTATTGCTCTCTACAACTACCTGAAGGGAGGTTGTAGACACACGGATGTTGGTCTCTTCTCCAAGGCAGCCAGCACCAGAACAAGAGGACACAGTCTCAAGCTGCGCCAGGGAAGGTTTAGGCTGGAGGTTAGGAAGAAGTTCTACACAGAGAGAGTGATTCCCATTGGAATGAGCTGCCCAGGGAGGTGGTGGATTCACCATCACTGGAGGTGTTCAGGAGGAGACTTGATAGGGTGCTTGGTGCCATGGTTTAGTTGATTAGGTGGGTTGGATTAGTTGATGGGTTGGATGCGATGATCTTGAAGGTCTCTTCCAACCTGGTCTGGTCTATTCTATTCTATTCTATTCTCCAATTCATCAAAGCACCTCTGTACCTTCTGCCAGGTATGCTCCGCAGCACCACAAATACATATTTTTTATATTTTACCACCAATACTTCCAGACAACCCCATGATAACCAGATTAATTCTCGGAATAGGAGAGCACATTAATTTCCAGTCTGTCCTCACAGAATGGTTGGAAGGGACCTCTGGAGATCATCTAGTCCAACCCCCTTGCTAAACCTGAATCAGGGTTTGACAGTCTCCAGAGAATGCAGCTCTGGGCAGCCTGTTCCAATGTTCCATCACCCTCAAAGTAAAGAATTTTTTCCTTACATTTAAGTGGAACCTTCTGAGTTTTAGTTTGTGCTCATTGCCCCTCGTCCTATCACTGAGCACCACTGAAAGGAGTCTGGTCCATCCCCTTGACACCCACTCTAGGTATTTATAAGCACTGGTAAGATCCCTCCTCAGTCTTCTCTTCTCCAGGCTAAAGAGCCCCAGGACTTTCAGTCTCTCCTTGTGTTTATTACAAATTGACTGACACTACAAAGAAACTGACGTTCTTTTGACTTCAACCAAGGTCATGGTCACACATACTTGTAAAATAATGTAGAAAGATACATTGGCTGTAAGGTATTTCAGTAAACAAAAAAACCTAAACTGTCAAACATGGTTCTTGGACTAGCAGGTGTTGCTTATCTGCCGAAGTCACAGTACAAAACCATTCAGAACCATTTTGCTGTAATTTCTACTGTAATGCCTGCAAAGAAGGTCAGTAGTTCAAAAAAATAAATAAATTTGTTTTTTTGCTTTTTGCAGACTATTAAATAAAAAATATTCAAGAAAGACAAGGTAAAAATATGAAAGCTGAGTAAAACTCTACCGTTAAGCTCAGCCAAATGTAAATCACCTTAATTCTAATGCAAACAATGCATTAAAAATTCTATGCTGAATATAAATAACAGAAAATAAACCTGTGATGATAAATGGCATGTAACACTGAGCTGCACAGCAGTACAAATGCATTGTGTTCATAATGCACAATGAAACAAACTGATCACAAATAGAAGCAACTTACTCTGCTGGGCGAGGACCATGAAAAGCCCGCGTATCTGGTCTCCAGCCCTAAAAATCACACACACACACAAAAATCATACCTGCAGGGATCATGGTTAAAATACTGTAGTGGTTTGAGCCTTAACTGAGAGTTAAAAGTTCAAATGGGGAAAAGGCTGAGAATCTCTTCCCCACTCCCCCCCACCTCCTCCCTCCAAACAGGGAGAGGAGGGAAAAAAAAAGGGTAAGGAGCAAATCCACTAAGCAACAATCTGGAGTCAGCTTGGAAGTAGAGAGGCAAATAATTTTTTTTTTCTTCAAATTATATATATATAACAATAACAGGGAAAAAAGGTTCACAAGGGCAAGGAACAAGAATGGATGGGAGGGGGACAGAAAAGAATAATACAAAACCAGTCTTTCTCTGAGGAGGCGCAGAGGCAGCAGGGAAAAGGATCAGGTCCGGCCACGTGGCTGAGGATCAGGAGGGCACCTGCAGTAGCTCTCATCCAGCAGAGGCAGGAGCCAAAAAGGAGATCCAACAGCTATGATGCCCTGCTTTTTATATCCTATCTGGGCAGGGAGGTGGGAGTGGAACAGACTCAGCTTTCCCAGGGGGGAGACGCCCTTCAGGGAGTGTAAAGTACCCGCAAGCCCTCCACCCTGCTTTCTTCTTTTGTTTTCAGAAAAAGGCGTTAACCCACCACAAATACACAGTTCTCTTTTTCAACTTCCCCTAGAATATTTAAAATTAACCCCTCAAGCTGTCTGTTCAACATAGTTGACTGTGCTGCTACTAACAAAAGGATAAAACAAAAAGTTTTCATTGAAAGTTGTAACTATGGATCACAAGACTAAAAGACTGATTATTCCTCATGAGAGAAAGATTTCTAGACAGTAAGAATCTAGATAGCATCCACATCAGCTATTATGAACACATTAAAAATAAACTATGTTCCTGGGACTTTGTAGTCACTGCTTACAAGATCACATTGTCCTTGCTGGTTGGGATCCAACCCCTCAGCCAGTTCTTAAACCAAAACTACAATACCAACAGCCAGCTGGCTCACAATGAGCTAGCTCAGATCCCAAAGCCCTGATATTTGGTCTAGCTGTATCGGTTGTACAGCAGCATACAATGATGACTATGCAGCTCAGTATTCACAGTTTATCTTGCACGGCTGTGTACCACACAGATCTCCAAGTTCAACTGAGCTAGAACATAGCAAGAAGACTCAAGACAAAGCTCCATTTACCCCACTACGGCTTTCTGAAAACAGCCAAAAGCAAATTCCTAGGGAAGAGTGTTTGACTGGGGTACGCACAACTCCTACCAAGTGATCTGCCAGTCTGAAGAAAAAAGTGGTTCATGGGCAGCATCTTTGTTTTCACACTCTTCAGCATCACAGCTTGAACTGAGCAGACATCCTATCTCCAGAGATGGCCTGACACCTTTTACGATTTGAAAGCAGTCACAAAACTATTAATTCCATTCTGGCCACACAGACTTGCAGCCTGTTCCTGAAAAAAGTTCATAGTTCAGCGAGAGTAACCTCTGGCACCTTCACAAAAGGTTACCTTTAAACAAAACGAGCGGAGCGCCGGCAAGGCCACGCTTGGGCAACAGCGCCATCGTGTGGTCAGGTGTGTAAAAAACCACAGTAAAAGCTCTCACTGTTCAGTCTTACTCTTAAGACTAAACGCAATACATTAAATCACGAGTACAGAACTTCTCTGCACCGTTTCAACTGTCGTAAGACAAAGACTATGCCACGATCTATATGTTAGTCTTAATACAATTCCTTTTCCAGTAGTCATTGCATAACAAAAGTTCTCCTGAAACCATCCACATTTACAGGATGAAGCACAGTTTCAACCTGATTTTAATCTGTGATTTATTTTTGCAAGATACGAAGAATTAGACAGACTATGGAGTCTAAATTCGGAAAATGAGGGGCAGGAGAAAGAGAAAAACCGAATGAGAAATTGAAAAAAAAACCCACCATTTCTTTCCTTTTACAATCTACACTTGATGCCCCAAACATTCCTCCTGCACACAGGTCCTTCATTCCCAAATGGCTGGTTAAAAGGTAACATTGTAACGTTGATAACCTTTACAAAAGCTCCTTTTTCATCCCACATCAGACCAAAAAAGAAAAAGAAAACAGCAACTTGTCAGGCAAATTCCAGAAACTCCTAAAGGATTCATTTAACAAATATAAACCAGGTTGGAAAAGACCTTCGAGATCATCAAGTCCAACCTATCAACCAACACCATCTCATCAACTAACCCATGGCACTAAGTGGATGTGAAGAGGAAGTTCCTCACCATGAGAGTGGTGAAGCCCTGGAATGAGTTGTCCAGGAAGGTGGTTGAGGCCATCTGGCCAGCCTGATCTAGTGTGGGGTGTCCCTGCCCATGGCAGGGGGGTTGGAACTAGATGATCCTTGTGGTCCCTTCCAACCCTGACTGATACTATGATACTAAGTGCCTCATCCAGTCTCTTTTTAAACACTTCCAGGGATGATGACTCCACCATCTCCCTGGGCAGCCCATTCCAATGGCCAGTCTCTCCTTCTGTGAAGAATTTCTTCCTAACATCCAGCCTAAACCTTCATGGCTGAGGGAAGATTACCAATTAACTCACTTCATGGACACAAAGCACACAGTAGCTGTGAGACAGCCCAACTGTTATTAGCAATATTTACTTTAGCTATAACAAAAACAATGACCTTCAGAATCCAAGATCATAGTGGTACTGATCAGGCTTTCACAAGTTAAGCAAACTGAGTGAGCTTGTGAGGGCTGCACAACAGCCTTATTTCAAAACTTAGACCAATAGGAATGTCTGAAAACAGCTTTGCCCTTCATACTGAATGCAGAGCACCGAGATTCATATCACACATCAGTTAAAAATCATGGCTTTTGAAATTATGTTTTTGGGCCTGCTTTACTTTATCACTGTCTTGCAAAACAAAAGCATAGACACATCTCTCACCAAATTCACAGACAGCCTGAGACAGCACACAGGGCAGATTCAAGCCTCTGTTGCTTGTGATTGGGACCAACAGTTCCTTCCCAAGTCCTCCACATCCCAGTTAAGCACCCAGAATATCAGTTACTTTAGGACAGCTGTTTTGATTGGAAATTCTCACTTTCACTTGAGAAGCTGTCATACTAAACTATCACTTTCTGACAAAATTACTTCTTTGAAAGTTTCCTTCTCCACATAATGCACTAAATACCCAAATTAAGACTTCTGAAGTATAATTAAAAGATTTGTTTAAATGTCAAAGCAAGGAATGAAAATAACTACAAGCTTCCCATTAACATACCTGACATTTCTTCCCCTTCAGTGACTGCTGAGCCCGCCTTTGAGGGGATGCAGCCACTCGTTTAACTTCCAAATCCATGCAGCTTCAATAACAGTTTTCTGGATAAAGTGAAAACCAGCAGACGCTATTAAGAAAATAATGCACTTTTAATGTAAGTATTTCTGGGGGGAAGCAGGAAACCCCCCCCACAAAAATAAACAAAAAACCTCAATGCATTACAAAGAATGTCTCTATTGCCAATAAACAACTGAGCTGTCTTCAGCTAGCTAAGAAGTATTGCTGGCTTTCCTTTTTCACCACCTCTTAATTGCAGTCTTACCTTATTAATACTTAATCTGATTCCTGTTCAAATGTACATCTTTGCCTCAAGTTTACCTTCCTGTTTTCCTTATGCATTTCAATACCTTCTTATACCAGCATTACAGATTTGCTACCCCTTGACATCAAACCTTTTTCACTCTTCATTTACAGCCACTGCCTGTCTCTCAGCTGCACCATGCCCTGGCACTAGGTTTTTCAGGAAGGTAAAAAGGGCCCTCCTGGCACACAACTGGCTTCTGAGGAGTCTGCATCAACATTTTATCAGCACGCTATCTCCTGCTCTGCTGGTTTCTCCTTCTGCCTGGCCAGTATTGAACCAGAAACCTATCATTTAGTTCCCAGAACTCAGAAGCTCCACTTCCAACTCACCATGCACAAAAGCTGATTCTACCTGCTGAGTTGGGGTTTCATTCCCACATATCACGCAGAACAGTTGCAGGGCCTACTTGGAGACGGCCCCACAGCTGCTCACCCACGGAGTGGTCTCCCAGCCATTTCCACCCCTTTCTGCGGGCACTTCAGAGCCGCTGTCTTCACACGACCTCAAGCCGCTGACTGCAATGCTGCATCCTTCCAGCTGAAGCCCACGGGGACAGGCAGCATTGCTGCACTTAGCCGTCAACAAGCTGAAATAACTTTGACACAGCAACGCTACAAAGGAAGAAACACACATTAAGGGTTCCGATAGCTCCACGTAAACGCCGTATTCTCCCGGAAGCGCAGCGAGGCAGGCCCCAGGAAAGGTCCGGGGAATCGCAGAGGGGCCTCACCGGATCGGTCTCACGGAGCGAGCACGACGAACGCGCACGGTTGACGGAAGGGACCTGACCCACGCGTCTCCGTGGTAACCGCGCTCTGTCGCCGCCTTCGTTGTCACGGCTGCCGCAACCCAGCCCGGCTGCCGTAACCAGCCCCGCCCGCCGCCTCGCCCGGTAAAGCAGCATGGGAGGGCAAATCCGAGTCCGGCTGCGTACAGAAGCCTCGCAGGCTACCGCCTCAGAGAGCGGGGAAAAGGAGCTCTCTGTTCCTGCTGCGGAAATGTGCCAGTCTGCACTCCCACGCTCGGAAAACTGGGCGCTCAGGCCGTGCTCTGAGTGGCGTCCTCAGCCGACGCAGACAGCTGCAGTCACAAACCTCAACAGCACCGAGAGGGCTCACGGCGAATGTCTGTAGCACCGCGTCAGGAATACAGTTGCCCCAAAGCATCTCGAAGCGAAAGGCCTCAAGCGGCAGCAGCATACAGCCTAGTAAAGGTGAAAGCCACAGCACCAATGATTCAAACGCTGCCCAAAGCAGGGAAATCCTGCAGGTAGGGTTACCGGTGACAGTAGCAGTGTCTGGAAAGCAGCAATACCGATCTGCATCCACAGCGGCTTTCACAGCAGAGCAGCGATGGAACCACAAACCGCAAACTCACCTGGCTCTCATTCCTTCATTCCCTCTGATTAAAGGCTTTGAAATTACTTTCAGTTCAGTTCAATTAGCCCTACCGGTCATGTCAGAGGAGAGCTTCTCTACAGTTACGACTTTTACAGACAGTTCCAGTTGTCCTGAGTGAGCAGATCTACCCCAGTTATTTTTAAAAGTCAAATCGTGCAGCAGTACTAGATCAGATTCATCCCTTCTATGTTGGGGGAAAATCTGTCCCACTCTCAAAGAAACTTTTGGTTAGTCAGTTTTCCTGAGTTTTGCAAAAGCTCACTTACTCCAAAACTACAAATACACCAAGGATGTATTTCTGGATGCTGCTACTTCCAAGCCTGTGTGATCTGTTTTTAGAACCAAAGATGTACCATGTTTCTACACAAGAATGAACAATTCATTCCATTTCAGTGAGTGACACTAACAGTTTTGATCCCTTTACAGTACATTTCCTCCATAAAAAACAAATTCACATGTAAGAAAAAAGATGGCAAAGGAGTTCAGGCATAACTGGCCTACTTAAAAGCTATGCAATTTTAAACCAGCAAATTTTAACTGCATTGTACTGTCAATAAACCTTTATTTAGAATAGAATAAACCAAACCAGGTTGGAAGAGACCTTCAAGATCATCGTGTCCAACCCATCAACCAATCCAACACCACCCAAACAGCTAACCCATGGCACCAAGCACCCCATCAAGTCTCCTCCTGAACACCTCCAAAGACGGCGACTCCACCACCTCCCCGGGCAGCCCATTCCAATGGGCAATCACTCTCTCTGTATAGAACTTCTTCCTAACATCCAACCTGAACCTCCCCTGGCGCAGCCTGAGACTGTGTCCTCTTGTTCTTGTACTGGGTGCCTGGGAGAAGAGACCATCATCCGCCTGTCTACAACCTCCCTTCAGGTAGTTGTAGAGAGTGGTAAGATCACCCCTGAGTCTCCTCTTCTCCAGGCTGAGCAACCCCAGCTCCCTCAGTCTTTCCTCATAGGGCTTGTGTTCCAAACCCCTCACCAACTTTGTTGCTCTTCTCTGGACTCGTTCCAGCAAGTCAACATCCTTCCTAAACTGAGGGGCCCAGAACTGGACACAGTACTCGAGGTGTGGCCTAACCAGTGCAGTGTACAGGGGCAGAATGACCTCCCTGCTCCTGCTGGCCACACTGTTCCTGATGCAGGCCAGGATGCCATTGGCCCTCTTGGCTGCCTGGGCACGCTGCAGGCTCATGTTCAGCCTGCCATCAACCAGTAAAGACCAGTCAAGACTTACCTCTAATGTAATTCCTCTCATTAAAGGGTGGTAGTTCCATAAGCATTAAGTAAACAAGAGTAGAAAATAAAAGTATGGACAAAAGTTATTCTAGCAAACACAAAAATACTTGACCTAAAACAGACACTGTCAAATTGTGCTAATATATTGTAAAAAGAAACCTGTAACCCCCACAGTTCTTAAGTAGTGCTACAACTGTTAATACTGATGTCAGAAAGTGTGTTACAGTGAATGAAAGGGCCAGATTCTATTGTGTTAAAATAAATAGGAAACAGGGATACAGTAGTAAAGGGCATCCATCATTAGGCAGCTTTTGAGTTTGACCAATGACAGGTGGGGAAGAAGTAAAAGCGATCTAGTGTAATGCATTAAGGTTTACATTAACATAGCAAAACTACACATCATTCCTGAGCAGAAAGCACACTCAGATAAAATTATTGTAAAAGAGTGTCTGTGGCTATCTTTTTCGCCGAATAAAGAAACCTGACTGTGAATGCATCCCTAAGACTTATCCACATGCCTTTTCATTCTCCCTGTACAGAGAGGTTTTCCACAAAGAGCTAAATTCATCAGTGCATACTCTTTAATGAACTCAAGAGTCAACAGTTCCAGGGACATCATGCTCACAAAGGAACATCTGGTTTTTACAGTCTTAATTACAAGATATTCTAGTATTTTAGTGAAGCATCAGATATAATTACAGTGTATTATATACAGAGTACAGAAATATTTTTATAGGAAAAAATAAATAGAAAAAGTATGTAAACATTCTGAATGAAACTCTGTTGCCACTGAAGTCAGATACAGAACTGTCATATACACAAGCACAGAGAGTATTTCACTTCTTTTTAAAGCATAGACCAGTTGTCATAACCTCATTCCAAACAGTTTAAAGTGCACACAACATTATAGAAAAAGCCCCACTAGGTTTTTGAAAGCTTTACTTGTGCAGTTTTCATTCCCATCTATTGCGTCTCCTCAATCCCACCTCTTCTGACTTAACGGAGTCTTTGTTTATCATTTCTTGCTCTTCTACCGTATCTGGTTCAAACTGATGTACTTCACATTCATCACATAATTCATGCTCTTCCATTTTGTAATCATTATCAACTTCCTCACATGAATCTTCACTGCTGTCATCTTCTCTGTCATCCATTTCTTTCTCCTGAGAATGTTCAGTGAATGACTGAATGAGATCTTCAAGCTTCTCATTACAAATGTGGCCGACATCTTACGAGTCACAATTAGAAAAACAACAACAACAAAAATTCAACCGTAAGTTTAAATTACTAAAAGGCTCCAAATTTCAAGGTCAGTTTAGAAAAAGAATATTTATTTTTCATTTTTTTCTCTAAGACTCAACTAATAAAAACATTTCCCAAACTTCTAGTACACCATTTTTATCATGTTAAGATTTCTCTTGGACTGCTATGTACATCTTGGCAATCTCCAATTGCAACTAATAACCACTTTGCTGTTTAGTTTAATTATGCAAGCGTTACCCACAGCCTCAGAGGTCCCTTTCTGGGAATCCTTAGACTAAAGTTAGTCCGGCACTAACAGTCTGCACAGAAACTCACATCCAAGCAGCCCAATTTTAACAAAGCAGAATGTGATAATGCAGTCTGTCCTAGTTCAACATCTTTTAGTACCAATTCTTTACAAAAAAGTAACTATAATGTATCAAAAATCTTAAATTGGACACACCTTGAACAGGAAAATAGTATCACAGTATCACAGTATCACTTAGGTTGGAAAGGACCTTGAGGATCATCGAGTCCAACCTATCAACACAGACCCCATGACTAGACCATGGCACCAAGTGCCACGTCCAATCTCCTCTTGAACGCCTCCAGGGACAATGACTCAACCACCTCCCTGGCCAACCCGTTCCAATGATGAATGACTCGCTCGGTGAAGAACTTCCTCCTCACCTTGAGTCTAAACCTCCCCTGGCGCAGCTTGAGACTGTGTCCCCTTGTTCTGGTGCTGGTTGCCTGGGAGAAGAGGCCAACCCCTTCCTGGCTACAACCACCTTTCAGGTAGTTGTAGAGGGCAATGAGGTCACCCCTGAGCCTCCTCTTCTCCAGGCTAAACAATCCCAGCTCCAGTACTCCAGAAAGAAATGAGCTCTGCACATGTCACCTAGGGTGCAGGAACTGAACATTTTTATAGTAAGATGTATTTATTCTTTTAAAATACAAACTAGTTATGGATCCTACCAGAAATCAAAATACCTTTCATCTTGTCTTCTGATTTATCCAACCCGCTTTCTTTCATCAGTCGTCTAATTGATTGGAGCTGTGTCATTATTTCATCTTTCTGCTCACTAGCTAAAGCGTTAACACTGGAAAACCAGATAGATGTCAACAGCTGAAAGATAACCTTGTGAGTGCCTGATAATAAATGCATAAGCTCACAGTATTTCTTTCAGTGGACAAATGCTATAGTTAAGTCAGCAGTGTGTTTAGGTTGAACTCTTCCTTGAGACCTGTCTCTTGAGAAGTAGAAAGCACATCACTTCCACTTACTTCATCATTTAGTAGCAGAATTCTAACACCAGAGCCCCAAAGGCCAAAGACGAGTGTTAACTAATGAAAGAAACAATAATCCAAAGCAGCTTTATTTTTAAGACAGGAATGCCTAATAAAGAACTCCATGGTCAGACACTTTTCTCATTTATTTCAGATTTTATTTACCCTTTCTCCTTCCCATCACTAGTAGAAATTTGGTTTGCAAACTGGTTAGTGAATTTACTGCTTAACAGTTTCAGCACATACTAAGTTCAAAAGTACACTAAGGGAACAACCATGAAATTCTGCATGTTTTAACGTAGGCTTCATGAAAGATATAAATGCACACAAAATGGACTGCAGGGATACTTTTATTTCCAGTAGACTGGTAAGGCCCTAGCTCCTCAAAAAAAAAAAAGAACATTTGTAAAACTACAAGGTTGTATTACTTACTCTCTTGTTACACCCCAACAGAGGAGTTACATTTCCTCAAAACACACACACTCACTTAACAGGTTCATTTCAAAACACGAACACAAGCTGCTATCCCTTGATAACTAGTTTTGTCTTCTATCAAAAGGAAGAAATGCCTTCTGCTACCAGAAATCTAATTCCTACATCAGCTTTCAAATGCTGCTGAGCTGAAGTATGTTTTTAGTATTAGCCTCCTCTGCCAACACCGAGGTATAACTTTTCAAGCTACAGTAATGTCATTTCAAGTCTGAACTTTTGCATTTCTGTTTGGTGAACAAGAGACAGGAGGTGGAGGAGATCACAAACCGAAGAACTATTTCATACAAAAGGCTACAGAAACAGTAAGTAATTAAAGATGGCTCCTAAACACTGTTCCCTACATCTATATACAGCACATTGTAAGAACTCTTCGTTAACATTTCCGAGAATTTCAATTTACAGAAAACAATACTAACTGAGATAGTTTAGAAACACTCACCAGTTTGACAACGGATCCAACTGAGTCAATAAAGAGTTTAACATTTTCTCTGTCTGTGCTAGATGCTTCTCTAGTTCCAAAAGCTGATGCTCTAACAAAAACAAAGGCAAATTAAAAAAAAGAGAGACAGAAGAGAGAGGAGAGACAGAGCACTGTTAGAAATGTGTTTACAATACTGATACCAAAAGGATATTAGTTTCTATTTTTGATTGAGCAGATTCAAACACTGGTAGTCTTTTTCTCCATAAAATTCTAGAATAGGAGAAGGGACATCCTCCAATGCCTAAGGCACTATTGCTGAGAGAAGTAACTGCTAACTACTATTATTCTGTAGTCTTGAAGAAAGAAGAATGCAACACACAAAGATGGTGAGCAGGCAGCACAGCAAATCATTACTGAGCCCAGCTGCAGAGCGGGTGTACAGGGATGCTGAAAGAGGCTGCTACTTTCACAATTAACTAGAAATGTGTCTACACAAGGGACAGAAAAAGAACAAAACCAGCTCAACTTTGATATGCTGTAACTTTCTCTAAGGCAAAGTTCATTTCTTAGCACATGCCAAATACACTGAATCGGACAGTCAAGAATATTCTGTATCATGAAAAAACCCATTGTTTTTGAACTCTTGTACAACATCTTATGTTTGCAGGTCTCAGGTTTGGCCTAGAAATGCAACACTTTCTATAATTGCTCATCCATGATGTTCCACTAGCAATACAGTTCAATTCTAAAGCAGACCATTACACTCTTTTTAAACACTATTCATCTCAGGATTATTATATCCTATTCAAACATCCTATTCTATTGATGAAAAATGAACAGGTCTTAAGTGAGAAAAACATCAGACATTAAAAGGCCGAGAATCATACTGTACTACTACACCTGCTATTTCCAAGAATACTTCCATCTGGAGTTTTCAAACGAACCTCTTATTAAGGTTTCAAATACACAGAATATTATTTATATAAGTTCCTAGCTGCACTTGAGTAAAATAATTGTTCTCGTTTAGCTGGATTGCATGGATGACAATATATAGCTTTGTTCCAGCAGCAAACACACATTTTTGGTGAATATATGCATTCTGAATGGGTATCTTACCAGTTTCCTTTGCCTTGTCTTCTGTTCTTTTTTCGTTTCTGGAGAGACTTTCTTCATGTGACTTCATCTTTAATAAACACAACCCTATTAAATGACTTCAGCACTATTTGTGTATTAAAAATAAAAATACATTTACAATTTTACTGAAAGAAAACTGCAACCACAGAGATGTGCTCCATCAAGGAAACTTTTTGCTGCCATGCCTTCTTCCTATAGTAAACTAGCACTTCTGCTTTTAGGCAGTAACATGACCAATCAAAGTTGCAAAAGAAAGTAGCTGCTTTTTCAACTCCAGCTTTCAACAAGTGAACAGAAAGAACCTTACAGGTTACTGGATCATGTTTCCCACCATTCATTAGGAGGTAAAACTTCTTTCTTAAAGTAATAAAGATGCTATTATAAAGATATTAGCACTTCAATCACATAAGCACACTTGTAAAGAGATGTAACACTCCAAATATCGTTTTCGTGACATTTACATCTTTCTTACAACCTAATTAAGCTTGTATTTAACTGGTCAGCCCCTGAGTTTGTTTTGTTAAGATGTGGAATTTTTCTCATATAGGAGAGGGTATGAAACTGACTACAGAGAAGATCCTGCCTCTGGTCCTCTTCAGGTTTAAGTCTTTTTCCTGAAGGCAAGCAAAAATATTCCAGGTGCCCTCTGAGCATTGCAAGTGCTGTAATAGCCCTTGCTACAAACGATACATTTGGGTTTTTTTCCAGAAGAAACAACTGAGCCTGTGTTCCCCATTTTTAACTTACAAATGCTACAAAAGGTCTAAGTTTCAGTTTTATGACCAAATCAGAAGCACAAATTAAAGATCACTACTCATTATTCTACCTAATTGATTATTTAAGATTATTATTCTGCAGGAATTGTCCATACCCTTCCCATACCCAACCTCATTCTGATGAATGAAAAGGAAGTGAAATACTGATGAGGCTTAAGTTACAGCTTCAGGTAACATAGCTGTTTAGGCTCTCAGATGCCTATTTCAGACCAGGGCAGGTCAGACTCTCACTTCTTTAAGCGTCAAAGAAAGGTAGGTCAGAAACCTTCATAAGGAATAATGAGAAATGCTAAAATTTGAACTTTGGAGTAAAAATTTCGAAGTCAAACAGAGCAAGAAATGGCTTTTGGATAATCATATACATTGTCTCAGAAATGGGAAAACAAAACAAGATATATATAACAAAACAAGATATATATCTGTATCTATAAATACCTATATTTCCTTCTAATTTCAATCATTTGATGGGTTGTTTTTTTTACAGCTTACCTTAAGAAATTTGTATGCTGCAAACACTCCCACTCCAAGTGCATACAATGGCATGAGGGTGAACGCTAATTCTCTACCATTTCCTCTTGTTCTCTCACTCTTTATCTCTTTTTCCATTGCATTTCTCATCTGCTGAATACTCTGGTATGTATTACTGTCAGAGTTTTCTGGATTGAGGTGAAGCCGATGAAGTGTCTGAGGACTGCCTTAAAAAATTACATTGAAAGAACAAAGTTAAAAGGGAAACTAACAGTCCTGTTAAGTTTCACAGCTGGAATTAAATTGTTTTCCTTTCTGACAATCTTTGTTCATTACTCTTCTAAGATGGTATGGTCAGCCCTGCATCCAAATAAAGGTACCAAAAATAAACCAAAAAAGCCACAAATAAAAATCACCTTTTCATTACAAGAATGCAAAGTAAAATGTAATTAGCAGAGTTCCAATTAAGTTTCTATACATCTTTGAGATACAAGTATTAAGTTTCTTCCTTCACAGCAACATTGGCAGCAACTTCGGCGGCCGTGGAGGGTTCGGCGACAGCCGCGCAGGCGCCTACGGCAGCGGGGACGGCTATAACGGCTTCAGCAACCACGGGGGCGGCGGCAATCGGGGCTATGGCGGGGGCAGCAGCAGCTACAACGCCTACAACAATGGCACCGGCTTCGGCAGTGGTGGCAGCGGGGGCCGGCGGCCTTTTTTAGGGGTTGGTCTCTTCTCCCAGGCAACCAGCACCAGAACAAGGGGACACAGTCTCAAGCTGTGCCAGGGGAGGTTTAGACTCGAGGTGAGGAGAAAGTTCTTCACCGAGCGAGTCGTTCGTCATTGGAATGGGCTGCCCAGGGAGGTGGTTCAGGGAGGTGGTGGAGTCACCGTCCCTGGAGGCGTTCAAGAGGGGATTGGATGTGGCACTTGGTGCCATGGTCTAGTCATGGGGTCTGTGTTGATAGGTCGGACTCGATGATCCTCGAGGTCTCTTCCAACCTTAGTTATACTGTGATACTGTGATACTACTGTGATTGACAAAACCACAGTAAGCCACAGAAAGATAGATGTAACCAGAAACAACTTGAATCCTGAAATTAAAACACACTTGGAGAAACATTGATAATGCTGAGAACAGTACAAATTACTAACCTTCCCCAGAATAAAGAAAGGAGTTAAGTACAAAGTGAACTGTGTAGTCCCAGGGGGGGAAAAAAGCTTATTGAAATACACATGCTGTCTTGCTGTTTTCCTTACACCACCAGTGAATTCAGTGTTACATGGATATTCCCACACCTTAGATGTGCTGTACCTCTGTAAATGAAGTATTTAGCAGAAAAGGATTACACATGGGCAAAAGGATGCAACCTTGGAAGTTTGAAATATTTTTGCATGTAATTTGCCTGCCAGAACAGGAAGCAGATGAAAGAACAGCTAGTGTCATTGTTTGACTTAGGGATTGGGTGAATTGGTAGTTAAATCTGGGGTTCACGGGACAGGCACATGAAAAACAGATGCTTCCAGAGACAACAAGTGGTTGCGGAGTTTGAAGTACCAAGTAAGCCTGGCTAGGCTTACACTTACAAACCTCTCTGAACGGCTCCTGACCAAGCTGTCAGCTCCTGGCTTGGACAGCAGTATTCTGTGCTGGGTTAGGAACTGGCTGGGGGGCCAAGCCCAGAGAGTGGTGGTGAATGGTGCCACATCCTGCTGGCGGCCAGGCACCAGTGGTGTCCCCCAGGGATCAGTGCTGGGCCCCAGCCTGTTCAATATCTTTACTTATGATCTGGATGAGGGGATTGAGTCCATCATCAATAAATTTGTAGATGACACCAAGCTGGGGGCAGGTGTTGATCAGTTAGAGGGTAGGAGAGCTCTGCAGAGGGACCTTGCCAGGCTGGACAGATGGGCAGAGTCCAAGGGCATGAGATTGAACACATCTAAGTGCCAGGTTCTACACATTGGCCACAACAACCCCATGCAGTGCTACAGGATGGGGTCAGAGTGGCTGGTGAACAGCCAGGCAGAAAGGGACCTGGGGGTACTGTTTGACAGCAGCTGAATATTAGCCAGCAGTGTGCCCAGATGGCCAAGAAGGTCAATGGCATCCTGGCCTGCATCAGGAATAGTGTGGTCAGCAGGAGCAGGGAGGTCATTCTGCCCCTGTACACTGCACTGGTTAGGCCACACCTTGAGTCCTGTGTCCAGTTCTGGGCCCCTCAGTTTAGGAAAGATGTTGAGTTGCTGGAACATGTCCAGAGAAAGGCAACAAAGCTGGGGAGGGAGCTGGAACACAGCCCTATGAGGAGAGGCTGAGGGAGCTGGGGTTGCTTAGCCTGGAGAGGAAGAGGCTCAGAGGAGACCTTATTGCTCTCTACAACTATCTGAAGGGTGGTTGCAGCCAGGTGGGGGTTGGTCTCTTCTCCCAGGCAACCAGCACCAGAACAAGAGGATACAGTCTCAAGCTGCAGCAGGGGAGGTTTAGGTTGGATGTTAGGAAGATGATCTTCACAGAAAGAGAGATTGGCCATTGGAATGTGCTGCTCAGGGAGGTGGTGGAGTCACCATCACTGGAGCTGCTTAGGAAGAGATTTGATGAGGCACTTGGTGCCCTGGTTTAGTTATTTGATAGTGTTGGGTGATAGGTTGGACTTGATGATCTCAAAGGTCTCTTCCAATCTGTTCTGTTCTATTCTGTTCTATTCTGTTCTATTCTATTCTATTCTATTTATATGTATCAGAACTGAGTATGGGTAAAATGAGATTCAGATTCTATAACAAATCCCCCCAAAAGCCATTATGCAAATACCAATACACTGGCCTTTCAAAAATCTACAGTAACACACGAGTGCTAAACACAGCTACAATCACATGGGGGAAGAATCCAAAACCACCTCAGTTATAATTCTCAGTGAAACAAGTGTTTGTATACAGCTTCTTCCAAACACAATAGAAAAATAAAAATTAATTCTACTAACCTAAGCTGGTATTTAGTGGCAGCAGACCTTGACCACTGTTTTATAACTGTCTAAACTGTATTAGTCACAAAAGTTTTTCAGACTTACAGGGATGTCCCTTGTGATAGTGACATTTACTATCAGCTCTGCAGTCGTGACAGGCACTACTGCAAGTTCATGCACGTCTTTGCAACATACACATTTGGAGCAGACCTTTTATCTGTGTGTTTGGTCACTGAAACTCAGAACTAGACAGTTATGCAAAAAACTAAATGCCTTAATTGCCAGAAGCAAAACTCAAGTTACCTTAATCTTTTAATGCAAGTTCAGGCAGACACTCTCCTTCAAGACAAGCAGGTTTAGACTTAGTACAACTACACTAACTAATCTGGAAAACACTTTTTATCTCCCTTAGTTTCCCTCCTTTCAGAATACTTCCCACTGAATACTTTCTACTTTACTTTTAGTTCTGTTTAGGTTTAATACAAACAAAGAGATTTACTAGAACACCTATTAGCACAGATGGAAAACTTTCCACAGGTCACACTAATAAGAAATGTGGTCATGGGAAAAAACACTCTCCTGGCACAGAGAAATCCTAATGGAGTCCAGTGTCCTGCACCAGGTTTATCCCACAGAAGAAACAGTAAGTTAGTGGCCAAACAGGAGAAAATAAGAACCTAGAAAAGCGACAGCAGATGTGCCTGTGACCTATTTTATGCAGCGACAACTATTTATTTTATTTTATTGCTAGGCAAATGTATCAGTAAATCAGAAGCAGGTGAAGTGTTGAGTTTTCTTTTCTTAGGTTTTGTTTTCAAAGAATTTGAGCTATAGGAAAATACAGCTACTATGTAAATTACAATTAATCAGGCAAAACAAGCAGCATTAGCACTTATGAAGCACTCTAAGTTAGACACCAACAGGGAAGCACATGATAGCAGCTCAGGCCTCTCTTTTCTACCTTTGAAAGGTACTCCTGAGCAAAAGCACAGGCACATTTTACTGCAACTGTGTACCTCTTGGTTTATAGTGCCTTGGAAGACATCAATCACTCACTGAGCTACATCAACAAAGCATGCTTTTTGTTCTTTTCTAAAACAAGAGTGGACCTTTGGACCCCGGGCAACATCCTCTGCTGACATACACAGTGTGTATGGGTGACAGGTTGGACCTGATGGTCTCGAAGGTCTTTTCCAACCTGGTCTGGTCTATTCTATTCTATTCTATTCTATTTCTATTCTATTTCTATTCTATTCTATCTCAAAGGAACAGTAAGCTCTCTAGCCCCCTCAGCGACAGCTTTTCTAAGCAGACATCTTGGCCTCTTTCCAACACGCTACCTGACATGCGTTTCTGTGCTAACGTTACCAACACTAACCCTTGGCTTCCTTACTGCAATTCTTACGTGCCCAGAGACCTTTTTCTTCTGACACCTCACAGCTGCTGTCTGTGCCCCGCAGGCATTACTCGTTAAACAGCCCCGTTAAGAAACGCTTCCAGTAACAGGCTGTAATTTTCCTAAGACAACACAGACAAAAATCAGGACAGTAATGAACCAGAGCAGCAGAACATTCTAAGTGCAGATCAGGTTCGTGATCATCTGAAGAACCTGAAAGTGTTCAAGTCCATGGGACCCGACGGGATACACCCACGGGTACTGAGAGAACTGGCAGAGGAGGTTGCTAAACCCCTCTCTATTATATTTCAAAAGTCATGGCAATCTGGTGAAGTCCCCACAGACTGGAAAAGGGGAAACATTGCCCCCATCTTCAAAAAGGGCAAGAAGGAGGAACCAGGGAACTACAGGCCAGTCAGTCTCACCTCTGTGCCTGGAAAGATCATGGAGCAGATCCTCCTGGAGTCGCTACTTGCTCAAAAGAATAGTGAAGAGGTGATTGGGAACAGTCAGCATGGCTTTGCCAAGGGCAAATCCTGCCTGACCAACCTGGTGGCCTTCTATGAGCAGGTGACAAAATTAATAGATGAGGGGCGAGCAACTGATGTCATTTACCTGGACCTGAGCAAAGCCTTCGACACTGTCCCGCACCACATCCTGGTCTCCAAACTGGTGACATATGGGTTTGATGGGTGGACCACTAGATGGATAAGGAACTGGCTTGATGGCCGCACCCAAAGAGTGGCTGTCAATGGCTCCATGTCCCAGTGGAGGCCAGGGACAAGCGGAGTCCCTCAGGGATCAGTCCTGGGACCTGTCTTATTCAACATCTTTGTGGGTGACATGGACAGTGGCATTGAGTGCACCCTCAGCAAGTTTGCTGATGACACCAAGCTGTGTGGTGCAGCAGACACGCTGGAGGGAAGGGAGGCCATCCAGAGGGACCTGGACAGGCTGGAGAGGTGGGCACAAGCCAACCTCATGAAGTTCAATAAGAGCAAGTGCAGGGTCCTGCATCTGGGTCGAGGCAATCCCAGGCACAAATCCAGGCTGGGCAGTGACTGGCTGGAAAGTAGCCCTGAAGAGAGAGACTTGGGGGTGCTGGTGGACAAAAAGCTCAACATGAGCTCTCAATGTGCACTTGCAGCCCGCAAAGCCAATCAGATCCTGGGCTGCATCAGGAGGAGTGTGGCTAGCAGGTCGAGGGAGGTGATCCTCCCCCTCTACTCAGCTCTGGTGAGACCCCACCTGGAGTGCTGTGTCCAGTTCTGGAGCCCCTATTACAAGAGGGATGTGGAGGTGCTGGAACGTGTCCAGAGAAGGGCCACAAGGATGATCAGAGGGCTGGAGCACCTCTCCTATGAGGACAGACTGAAGGAGTTGGGGCTGTTCAGTCTGCAGAAGAGAAGGCTCCGAGGTGACCTCATTGTGGCCTTCCAGTATCTGAAGGGGGCCTACAGGAAGGCTGGGGAAGGACTTCTCAGGATCTCAGGTAGTGACAGGACTAGGGGGAATGGAATGAAGCTGGAGGTGGGGAGATTCAGGCTGGATGTGAGGAGGAGGTTCTTCACCATGAGAGTGGTGAAACCCTGGAATGGGTTGTCCGGGGAGGTGGTCGAGGCCCCGTCCCTGGGGGTGTTTAAGAGCAGGCTGGATGAGGCTCTGGCCAGCCTGATCTAGTGTGGGGTGTCCCTGCCCATGGCAGGGGGGTTGGAACTAGATGATCCTTGTGGTCCCTTCCAACCCTGAATGAAACTATGAAACTATGAAACTATGAAACACAGAGAGGGGAGGCGGGGCGGGAGGGCAAGGCCCGGAGCTCTGAGCACGCCCGCAAGCCGCCTGACCAGGCCTCCCATCAGCACAGGCCGTGCGGAACACCCAGCGCCTGCCGCCTGACGGAATGGAGCCGCAGCACAGCCCTCTCCGTGCCCGGGGGCTCCCCTCAAGCTCACCCGAGACAGAGACCGCGCCCGAGATGCTCTCGTAGGGGACGGCGCGGCCGCACGCACCGCCCCGGGCCTACCTCTGCGAGGCTGACGAGGATCGTAATGGCCGGGGACGGCCTTGCCGCCCCGCGGAGACCGGCCGGCTCGCCCGCCGCCTCCTCCCCCGAACATCCTGGGCATGACGACGAAGACGCAAAGCACCAGCACCGCCGAGACCACGACCTGCTGCAGCGCCGAGAGCACCATGCCTGCCGGCCCGGCCCGGCCCGGCCCGGCCCGCCGCTGCCCTGCCGCTCCCCTGCCGCTCCCCTCCCGGCGGCGCGGCACGGCACGGCACAGCGCCCCCAGTGAAGAGCATGAGAATTCGGTAGCTTGCGCTCTCCCTGTCTTCCCCGGACACACTTTGTCTCGCTTGCCTTGGAGTCACAACCGTGACATTCAGTTACGTGGTGAGTATGTGCTGGTTAGTATGACACCAAAAGAAGAAAAGAAAAAACAAAAAAAGACTAATTAGTCATCAAAAAACAGTTCCTGCAGGATTTCGAGTTCCTGCTTAATAACATAAAGCAGTTTGTGGTTGGTTGGTTTGGGTGGTTTTTTTCTGTTGTCCTGCAAACATTTTGATGGGAATGTCTATGTATTACACACAGCCAGAGCAAGCCTCTAATAGTCCTAGGAATGCAGTGAAAATTTCTGCTTTGTTACTCCTAAAGCTATGAACACACAGAGACACACACAAAGTTGTTAACACAGTTTCTTTGTGCATTCCAGGTCTTCTGTGTTCAGACTCACAGTATCTCCTTGGCTGTCCAATTACAGTTTCTGTTGACACTTTTCAGCTCTTACATCCAGTTTGCTGACAGAGGATGGTGGTTTGTGGGGCCTGGCAGCGACAGTTTTCCAAAGAGGAGCTGTAAGGCCAGGTCCAAGGTTAGGTTTGGATTCTCCTGGGGTCTCACACAGAACAAGTCTCAGGATTCCAGCGGTCTGATTTCATAGCTGCGTTCTCTTCTCTCTCTGTGGGTGACAGGATGACCTCACTAATGAAGAGAGAGACCTTATCAGAAGAGGAGGCACAGTTTGACAGGCCTGGATCTGTGTTGGCCACTGATGCTGTTCACCATCTGGGAGTCATCCACAGGGATGCTACACCAGAGAGCCTTCTGCTGGGTGCAAGAGTAAGGGGTGTGCATGTCGAGTGCCAGTGCTTGAAACCCCACAGTCTGCAGCTGAGGCCATGCTGAGTCTTGAGCAAGGTAGCTCTGTGCAAGTCTGCCATGACCTCAGAAGGCTGTGCAGCTGTTAACCCTTTTCTTTTGTTCAAGCACAATCTTTCTGAATTCTTTTCTTGGATTTTTTTTCCCAGGGTCATGTGAAACTGTCTGATTTTGGGCTAAGCATAGCTGCTCAGAAGGCTCAGAGACCTGAGCTCTACAGGAACCTCGCACACAACCCGCCACGTGCCTTCTATGAGCACAAGCTGTCCTTGTTCAACATGGAAGTAGTTGGGAGCTGAAGCCAGACCACAGCATAATTCATTTCTGCCGTTGTAAACAATATTGGTCAGGCTGATTGCATTTAATGGGGGACTGGGGATGCACCTTCCCTGCCGATGGAAGCTTTGAATGGGAAAGAAATTCTTATTTCTTTGTCATGTTGGTGTGGTTTTGCTCACGTGTACCTGGACACAAATAGAGGTTTGTGCCAATGTCAGTGAGGCTCCAGGAGCACTCGTTCAGCAGGGACATGGTTTTCATATGCTGACTTAGTGAGGGTGATGACCGTCTTGTGAGGAACTGGTTATAATATTTGGCTTCCGCAAGGGGGATTCCTGGGGATTGTGGGGCTCGATCATTGGGCTGGATCGTTGGGCTGATGGTCAGTATTGTGTGGTGTAGACGACGGAGATAGGAATCAATACGGCTGACCAATATGATCGAGTATTGTTCCTTTATTGTTCCAGTGTTGCAGGCCGATGGTGCAGGCCTGAGGTGCAGGCCTATGGAGCAGGCCTGTAGTGCAAGTATAGCACTGTAAAGTGTAGAAGAAACAGGAGACAGGAAAGGCAGAAGTGCGTAGCAAGGCAACTGCTACAACTTATATAAACTCGGAGTCCCTTGTTGGCATAGCTCCATTGGTTCCCTATGAGTGACCACACATTGCACTATTACAGATTATTGGTCCAACTACTAATGACACAACGAGGTTGTTGATGCAGGTCCATGTCCTGTTGTCCCAGGATAACTGTCCATGTTTATAGCTACCAGTGCCTTGTTTTAGTTACATGTTGCAGGCACAGCACTGTTTTGCTCCACTGCTAGCTGGCTCTGCATTTATGCTGAGCATGGCCTGCCACCATGTCAGGCTCTAGGCCCGCACTGCCAGATTGCTCACACTGCTCGTCGCTGGCATTGCCACAGTGTGGGGTATTGGGAGAGAAAGGGGAGGTGCCAACAGGTCTAAAGACTGGCCAGGTCAAAAGTGCAGGTTTTGTCTCAGTCCTGATGGAGAGGGGTGGGAGCGTGCTGGGGAATATATGAATATGTACGTTTTAATATATGATTATGTATGTTTGCCGTCTGTATCAGTTCACCTCGTGTTGTTGGGGTGCGCCTCTAACAAACTCGCTCTGTGCCCAGCGCTGTGTTGCCTTTATTTTATAATAAACTGGTTATAAATTTCAGCAGTGAGTTCGTTTCTCACAGTCTCCAGAAGCTTTTCATCAGAGGGAAGTTGCTCATCAGCTTGTCTGCAGGTGAATGTTTTGTAGAATAGTAGAATCGTTTGGGTTGGAAAAGGCCTTTCAGACTCCGCAGTCCCCACAGCTCACAAACTCTGCCAAGCCTCGTGTCAATCTCTTGGTCTCTTAAGCATCTGCAGGGATGGGGATTCAACTGACTTAGAGAATGACACACAAGAGACTCAGTCAGTTTCTTGTATAATGCTTCTATTCTGGCGTGCCTGACACAGGTAGAATCATTTCAAAAGAGCTGTGTGTCTTCAGAGAGTTTTGGGCAAACTTTTATACAGAAAGTTATCTGTCTATAATGACAGAGGTCCAGATGCTTCCTATCTAGACAAAGCTTATCTATCTAAAAATAGCAGAAGTATACATATCATGCAGGTGTCCTTTATCATATACAAAAGATCATCTTGTCCAAGACTAACAGAAGTGAATCACTGACAAATACTGCTATTCCTTATCTATCTAAAGGCTGTCTGCCAACCCCTCTCCCCCTCCCTGCATTCCAGCATTTCAGCTAACAAGAGGAAAATTCTTATCAACTCTGTTATTCTGTTAATGAGAATTTTCTGTTCATCACAACCACTTCCCTGGGGAAGCTAGTCCAGGCTTTGAGAAGCTTTCAGTGAAGAAGCTTCTTGAATAGGCAACCTAAACATCCTCTGATACACCTTGAGGCCAGTTCCTCCCCTGGGGGGGGCAATGAACACCAGAGTGAGCGCCCCCGATGCTGGGAGACCCCAAAGTCTAAGATCCCGCAGTTCCACTGAAGACAGCAGATGAAGGGAACACACTGAGCCCATCAAAGGGTTTAACTGATGGGAGCAACAGACGGAAGAGATGGGTGATTGCCAGGGATAAATGCGGTGGCTGCAAAGTGATCTCGGGGCTGTCAGCCCTGGGATTCATGCTCGGGGATGCAGAGCTCTGCATCTCCTTGGCGGCGGCGTTTCGATCAATAAATCATTAATATTTTCACTGCCTCTCGCCTCCTCATTTGGCAGCAGGGGGCCAGGGTGCTGCTGGGACAGGAGAGCGCCAAGGCAGGACGGCCCCAGGCGCGGCAGGGGGCCGGGGAGGCAGGGGCGGCCTGCGGTGTGCCGAGCGGCTGCGAGAGCTCTGAGGGACGGGGAAGAGCGCTGGGGGGGGCGGCTCGGAGCCGGGGCTGCTGTCAGCGCCGCAGCGGGGCCGGGGCCGGGGCCGGGGCCGGGGTCTGTGCGCCCCGGAGCTCCCCCCCCGCAGCGCTCTGCCGCCCCGCAGCGCTCTGCCGCCCCGCAACGCTCTGCCGCCCCGCAGCGCTCTGCCGCCCCGCAGCGCTCTGCCGCCCCGCAGCGCTCTGCTCCCCCAGCGCTCTGCCGCCCCAGCGCTCTGCCGCCCCGCAGCGCTCTGCCGCCCCGCAGCGCTCTGCTCCCCCAGCGCTCTGCCGCCCCAGCGCTCTGCCACCCCGCAGCGCTCGGCGCCGGCCGCTGCCCCTCCGGCCCAGGGGCGGTGCGAGATCTGCAGGGGGAGCCTGGGGCGGCTGAGAGGGACGTTTTAAATTCACTTCTGTAACTGCGAGGTCTCCCCTGGGCCGCTCAGAACAGCTGCAGATGTAGATACATTTACTAGAGGGAGCAGCAGGGGTGCCCGAAGGCTCTCGGAGGGGCGCGCCAGCGCCGGCGGAGGAGACTGAGCGCCGTGAGGCGCGGGGCCTGGGGCGGGGCCTGGGCGGGGCTGCCTCCCTTCCGTGCCTCGCGGGGCCGGCACGCGCCCCGGGCTCCTGCCAGGGAGTCGGCGCGAGAATTCGAGCGGCCAGAGGCGCCCGGCCCGGGCGGGACCGAGCCCGGCCTGAGGCGCCGCTGAACTTGGCGGCCCTCGGGAGTCGCTGTTGGAGGGCAGCTGTGGCAGCGCTCCGGCGGATGGAGACCTGGCAGGTGCCTCAGAGGGGCTCTGGCGGATCCGCGAGGGACAGGAGCCCAGGTGCCTGAGGGGACAGGGAGGGCTGGACTGACTTAGAGAAAGACACACAAGAGACTCAGTAAGTTTCTTGTATCATGCTTCTATTCTGGCGCGCCTGACACAGGTAGAATCATTTCAAAAGACCTGTGTGTGTTCAGAGAGTTTTGGGCAAACTTTTATACGGAAAGTTATCTGTCTATAATGACAGAGGTCCAGATGCTTCCTATCTAGACAAAGCTTATCTATCTAAAAATAGCAGAAGTATACATATCATGCAGGTGTCCTTTATCTTATACAAAAGATCATCTTGTCCAAGACTAACAGAAGTGAATCACTGAAAAATACTGCTATTCCTTATCTATCCAAAGGCTGTCTGCCAACCCCTCTCCCCCTCCCTGCATTCCAGCATTTCAGCTAACAAGCAGAAAATTCTTATCAACTGTTATTCTGTTAATGAGACTTTTCTGTTCATCAGGACCGGGGAGACCGGAGGGAGCTTAGAGGGATTTATTTGTGTGTGAATACCTGAGGCACTCTCCGTGCAGCTTAAACCACCCCTCGGGGCAGGTGTCCCTCGTGCAATGAACACGAGGGGTGGCTGCGGGCCCCGGCGCTGCCCGCGGAGCAGCTGTCAGCGCCTGAGGGGCCCGGCACGCGCCGCCTCTCGCCCTTCCCGCCGCGGGGCCCGGCACGCGCCGCCTCTCCCCTCGCGCCGCGCGCCTCGGGAACTGTCGGGGCGGGAATGGGAAGGGACAGAGATGAGCGGCGGCGCCTCCGGGGCGGGGCTGTGCCGCAGCCTGCCGCCGCGCTCCTGGGGCAGAGCTGCGGGTGCCGGAGGGCAGCGGGGGCAGCGCAGGGGCTCGGGCAGGTTCGTGAGGGCGCAGGGTGAGACCGGCCAGGGGGAGGGGAATCAGCTCGGGGACAATTTGTTTTTCATTAAAAGCTGAGGTACTTCCCTGTGTAGCTCAGCACCCTCGGTGTGAGCTTCTGCTGTTTGCTCCTTCAGTAAGGAGGAAAGCTTCGCAGGCAGAACGGAGGCTCAGGCACAGAGAAGTGACAGTCTGGCGAAGAGACTGAGAGGATCTCTGGGGAAGGAAACGCAAAGCAGAGAAAAGCCTGAGGTGAACACGAGCAGAGGTGACACTTGGGAGGGGAAAAATGGAGGTAGATTATACAGGATAAAAATCAAAGATTTCGGAGGGCGAAGCTGAGGCAATGTGCTGGGGGCAGAGCGGGCACGGAGGGGAACCTGAGGAAATCCACAGGGGAGAAGGTGAACATTGTCCGGAGAAACCCTGAGGTAAAGGAGAGAGGACACAGGAAGCAGTTTGGAGGGAAGACCTAAGGCAAACATCTGTGAGACCAGATAGAGAAATGAACAGGAGAGTTAACCTATGGGAGACAAAAATGAGGATTGTAGAGGGAAAATCACAGCTTGTCACAGCTAGGAGGGAGAGTGAGGGAGAGTAAAGACATGGGAGGGAAGAGCTGAGGAAAGATGGAGGGAGAAAAGGGGATGTTTGGGAGGGAAACAGAGGAGATTCTGGACGGGAGGAAGGGAAATTATGCCTGGAATTGTGCAGAAAATCTGTAGGGCAGAGGATGAAAATTTTGAAAATAGAAGCTATGATAATGCAAGGAGAAAAAGGATACTTTGACCAGAAAAAGCCTGTAGTGATTTAGGAGCAGTGATACCTTTTCCCCTGGGGAGGGGAAGAGTTGGCACTACTGAGGCCTAACTCTGTCCTTCTTCCTCAGAGGCAGCTGGCACAGAGGCCAGCTGTGGAGCGGCGAGGCAACGTGCGGCGCGGCGAGAGGAGTGGAGAAGAGGAGGAGCACCGGGCTGAACAGCTGGACATGGGCAAGGCGCCCTGGGCAATGAGAACTCCCTCTCAATTTGGCTGTGGTAACACAAGGTCTTTGCCAGCACCGTTAGGGTGCCCTGGTTGGCTTTGTGCTGGGCGACCTCCCTGTAAGCAGGGCTCGGTCTTTGCTTTTGCCGTTGTAGGCGTTTTGCCACCTAGCTCCTTGGCTGCACGGAGACTGGCGACCCTGTAAGGAGGGTCCGAGCCGGCGTCTCCACCCGTAATGGGGGAAGTGTAGCTGCCTGGACCCCAGCCGCCCCCGTAAGCAGGGGAGGGCCCTTTAAACAGTTTCTCGGCTGCAGGCGGCCTGGCCAGCGTGACGCCCTGTACTTGGGGCGTGTCACAGCGATTGGCATCCTGAGGCCCCTCTACCTGCATGCATCCCCGGGGGGGCCAGGTCTGACCCTCTGCTCTCCTGCTCAGGGTTAAGGATGCCTGCCCCACCAGTGGCTGCCCAGAGCTTGCTCCCTCTCCTGGGAAAGGCTGTGTGTGTGGCCCCTCTTGCCTCTGTGTGCCTGAGTCTGCTTGTCCTTTAGGTCCCTTAGAAAAGGCTGTAGCTTAGCTTAGGCTTCCCAGGAGGGAAAGAGGGGCTCTGGGCGGTTCCACGGCAGTCTCCTTGGAGGCCTCGAGTTGGGTGGGAGCTCGGCTTGCCCCTCCTTTGATTGGATGGACACAGCGAAGCCACTTAAGTCATCTTGCGGCAAGGGGACCCACCTGTAGTTCAGGGCCTGGGTCTCTGCCTTCATGGCAGCCTGTTCCCTTGGCACCCTGTCAGATTAACAGCCCTGTACTGGGGGCCTATGTGAAGAGATATGGAGCCTTCTGTGCCGTTCTGTCCCCTTCTGTCCCCAGCAGCAGCCCAAGGTCCCGGTAAGCAGGGCTGGGGAGGCTGCTTTTGGCAGCTAACAGGAACAAACCCTTAGAGGGTTGAGGTCAGTCCCTGGGCTCCTGAAGAGGTGGTGTTGTGCTGCAGCCAGGAGGGCCGGCCCGTAAGTGGGTGCAGGCCAGAGCCCATGGCTCTCCGTGGGGCTTTTTGGCAGTGCCGGGCCGAGAGCGACCGCCCTGTAGGCAGGGAAGTGTGTTGCCAGTGTCCGGCGGGAGGTTCAAAGAGGGACCCCCCCTGTAATCAGGGGGGGTAGATCTGGTCCCGGCCTTTCAGAGGCATGGGGCCAGGGAGTGTGTGGGGCTTATCTTAGCGTGTTGTTCCCCCCCACCCCACCCCGTCTTCGGGGCTGGGGCCACAGCCCCCCGGCCTTTGGCCGTGATGCCCCACTGCCTGGCTGCTGTCTTCCTGTAGCTGCGGGGCCAGGCCAAGCTCTCAGCTCCCTGGGTTTCGACCCGCCCGTAAGAGGGGTCGGGGTCCGAGTGCCTTTGCGCTCAGCTGGCAGCCTGTGTGGGGCACCCCCCCGGCTAGCGGGGTGCGGGTCAAGATGCCCCTGAAGCGGAGAGAAGGAGCCTCCGTGGGCCTTTTGGGACCAGGGCCGCCCTGTAAGTCAGGGCCCAATCAGTGCCCTGGCAGCCCGGGCGCTTTGAAGTGCCAGCGGCGGCTCCAGCCCCCTGTAAGCAGGGTCGTGCAGCCGCTCTGGCCGCTGCGTTGCATGCCCAGCTCCATTGCCCAGGGTGTCTGCTGCGGTGCCCGTCTGCGGTCCCCACCGGAAGTGTGCCGTGCGCCGCTTGGGTGAGTCGAGCAAAAGCGTGAAGACTTTGCAGAGCTGGGGGTGTCTGCGGGCGGGTAGCTGGCCGGCGGGTGCCCATGGGGAGCTGCCTGCGGGGCTGGAGGCATCCCTCTTTCCCTCAGGCGGGGAGCAACTGGCACTACTGAGGCCTTGTTTTGTCCTTTTAGCAATCCTTGTCAAGGCAGCCAGAATTTAGCACTGCTGTGTATCATCATTTCTTGTCCTGCTCCTTCAGATATTCTTCATGTGGAAAGCACTCTCAGACTATCCTTTAGCTGCCACAAGCTGTATCAAAGGCCTGCCTCAGCTGATTTTTTGCCTGTTTATGTCACCTGGCACAATGAGCTGCAGTTCTGTTGCGCAAGAATCCCGTCCTTCTTCCATGTGGATTGTCACTTGCACTAGTGCAAAATGGTTGAAGTACCACGCAGCTCTTACTGTGTCCATTTGAAGTCCATTTTGCTTGGATTCTGGACAGCTTTTCTGTGCTCAGGATGAACATGCCACAGGTGTAAGGGTGAATTTGTGTTCCCAGTGATCCTCTTCTTTGGGAGAGAAAAATTTTTGTTCTGTTACTCTTATGTGATGCCTCAGTGCTTTTAATGAGTTGGAAGGAAAGTTTTAGTGGTATGGAAGCAGTATTCAGCAGGGACAGTATGGACCAGTTTTCAGTTAGTCCATGTGCCAGGCAATGCAGGTGAGAGGGCAGACTCAAATCAAACTCTCCAAAGCTTCTCATCGTGTTTTCAAATGGAGCGACTGCTCCTTCCCTTGCAGAGCATCCTGGCTTGTTTCTAGGCTTAAGCATGTGTTGTGGACGTTCTTTGCACTTTTTAACCCTCCTAAACACCGGGGGGGATTCTTCAGGCTCAATCACAGCACTTATTTGTCTGCTATTACTGTCTGTAAAATTTTGCCAGTGCTTCTGTAATAAAAAGGTTTTTTATTTCTACTGTAGCTTGCAAGCTGGTGACCACCGTGGGAGCACCGCTCTGTTGTTCACAGGGTGTTTTGTTGTTGCAAACTTGGGACAAATGTGAGATTTAGGTGAGTTACTCTCTTTAGAAGTGTCTGCTCAGCCATCCTCTTCCTGGATCTCTTGGACAGAAGAAAGGTTTGTCTCTCTCTCTTTGCAGTGCCCTAATGAGGACTTGTGCCAACACAGGCTCAGAAAGCTGAAACCACCGAAGGGTTTAATGGATGAGAGCAAAGCTCAGCCAGTTGCTGAAGGTGCAAACCTTACCCAGAAGGCTGTCCCCAGCTCGGGGTGATAAAAAGAACAGGAGCGTAGCTGCTCAGCTGTCTTTCCTTCTGTGATGCCACGTGGGAGTGGGCAAGGGTGCAGCAGAGGAGCAGTGAGGGAGGGGTGGGGGCAGTCTACCACAAAGGCTGCTTGCAGACCTGAATGTTTGAAATGCCAGAACGTTCTTGGAGGGGAGGGAAAGCCCTGGGAAAGTGTGAGTGTGAGGTGTTCCAGCAGAGGAAAAGCGGTGCTGTTTAGCAGGAGATTGCAGGACAGTGATTTGTATGCAGCAAGGCTTTGACCTGACTCCCCCTGGATCTCTGTTATCTTGAAATGCTTCCAGAATAGAAAAGCACAGCCTGAGCAGGCCACAGAGGGTTTGAACTGGAAATAGAAATATCAACTGTCTCTCTCTCAATTAAAACTTTGTGTGTGCTTGTGGTGTGTTGTTTTTTCTTGGAATGGAAAAAGCCCGGAAGGGAGCTCAGCTAAGCTGCTCCCCAGGCAGAGGCAGAGGACCGGCCCCAGACGTGCTGTGTTGGGAGTCTGTTACAGGGGTCTGCTGTTATCTAAAGTGGGCCTGGGGGGTATGAAAAGGGAATTTGGGGGTATCTGAATGGCTCTGAGGGCCTCTGCAGGGTCCTGAAGGAATTTGGGGTGGGGCTGGGGGTTAGGGTCAGGCATCTCTGTGAGGTTCCAGGTTTTGGGGTCTTGCAGGAGCTGGGGAGGTCTCACTCTGGGTTTTAGTGTACCTGCAGCCCTGGGAGGCCGCAGCTTCGGCTCCCTCTGCATCTAAAGGTAAGCTGGGTGCACCTCCAGGGCTTCAGATTGTGACAAAAGGGGTCTGGGGACATGTAAACGGGACTGGGGGTACCAAGGCGGTTCTGACCTCACCAAGGTGCTGGCTGGGCAGTTTGCTTTATTTTCTGACATTTTTGGGGTGAATCAAAGGGAGTGGGGGGATTGTGGGTGGGCTGGTTCTGCCACGTTGGGCAGGGGGCTGCTGCAGCAGAGGAGCAGGTGAGTGAGGGCTGGGGGCACCCCCCGAAAGTGCTGAAAACTCTCGGAGGGGACCACAATATCTTTAAAACTGTAAGTACTGGGGTGAGGTGAGGCGGAGCCAAACCTCTGGTTTGCAGGTGGAGAGGGAGGAATTGGAGAGACAGGTGCGTAAGAAAGCTTTGGAAACGACCCCTGTCTGCGCTTTTTAAAGGCTTAGAGAATTGAAAAACAGAAGCCACAGAGGGGCTTGAGCTATAAGCAGAGTCTGTGTCATGCAAATTCAAAACAGTGGCGTGTGCGCGTTGTGGCTTGTAATGTAAATAGAAAACATTCTGAGCAGGGCCGAGCCGAGCTGCTGCCCACGCCCAGGGAAGTGCTCAGTGCCGCCCCGCCTGTGTAATGACACTGGTGCAATGGGTACAGAGCCTGCGCCCTAGCTCGGCTCTGCTCGCGCCAGAGGGGCAGCGTCCCGGTCGTGGCTATGGATACAGCGCCTGCGCCCTAGCCCGGCTCTGCTCGCACCAGAGGGGCAGCGTCCCGGTCGTGGCTATGGATACAGTGCCTGCGCCCTAGCTCGGCTCTGCTCGCCCCAGAGGGGCAGCGTCCCGGTCGTGGCTATGGATCCAGCGCCTGCGCCGCAGCGGGTCCGGTCCCTCCTCGCGGGCTGCGCCCCGCTGTGCTGGCGTGCATGCGAGCGCCGCGCTGTGCAGCTTTGGAACAGGACCGGTCACAGAGAGCCCTGGTTCGGTGCCTGACGCTGTTCTGTGCCCCAGGGTGCCTGCGAACCGCCATCCTTTGGCGGGGGAAGGGGTCCTGGCGCATTCGGGGAGCTTGCAGTGCGGTTTCCGGTGTCGCTGCCGGCCCGGGACTCCCAGGTGTGTTCCTTCCGGCGTCTGAAGGTGATCTGGGGGGCATCCGCAGGGCTTTTGGGGGTGAGGGAGCAGGTCTGGGGGCACCTAAAAGGGTCTGGGGATATCTAGAGTTCTCGTGGGGCCATCTGAAAGGGTCAAGGGTCGTGGAGAGGCACCTGGGCACCTGCGAAGGACCCTTTGGGAGGTCTCTGCAGGCTCCCGTGGGAGCTGGGGGTGTCTCGGGGTGGGTTTGGGTTTGGATTTGTGCTGCAAACAGTGTTGGTAATGCAGGGACGTTTTAATTCCCGCTGAGCGCATTGCATAGTCAGCCAGGATTTTCGAACTTAGCAAGGCTATGCCACATGCTGAGCCAGAAGACTGGAGGGCAGGTTGGCCGGTGGACTACTCTCCAGGACTGGATTAACCTCAGTCAGCTGACAGTGAGCAACAGCGTTCATTTCCATTCCTTATCTTCCTTAGGACTTCTGTTATTATTGCTCTTATTATTGCTATTATCGATGTGATGTCTGCGGGTAGCCAGCAGCTTGGCATGTTTTCCTGAGCTCAGAGCCAGACGGCAGGATGTCTCATCTAGGCTCAGAAACTCAGGGCCTAAGAGTGACCTGTGGTAAAAGCTGTGAGCAATTGAATTGACATGTCATTAGGGTTTGGACACAAGGTGGGGGAAGTCTCAGTGGGACAGACGCTCCAGTTTCGGAAGCCTGTATTTCATGTTGCAAGGAGGTCATTCTACAGCTGAACACAGAAGCCGTGAAGTGCAAACCAAATGATTTCCTGACCTCATCCGAATCCCAGAGCTCATGAAATTCAGGCCTGCCTTCCTGTAGTGTTGGATCTCTCAAGGGGAAAAGTGAAGAGGAGGAGAATTCTTTAGCTTTCTCTCTCTTTTCTTTCCCTCGATACTCTTTGTCTTGCTTGGCTTTGAATCACGACTGTGACGTTCAGTTAGGTGGTGAATGTGTGCTAGGTGGTATGACACCAAAAGAAGGAAAAAAGAAAAGGAATAATTTGTCATAAAATAGCCAATTCCTGTGGGATTTCAAGTTCCTACTTAATAATATAAAGCACTTTGTGGTTTGGTTGGTTTGGTGTTTTTTTCTTGTTGCGCTGCAAAGATTTTGAGCTCATCTGTCAGCTCTGCAGACTCTGGCAGACATTCTGATTCCAATGGGCAGGGGCAAAGGGCTCTTTATTAGAATAGAATAAACCTTTACTAGAATAGAATAAACCAAACCAGGTTGGAAGAGTCCTTCAAGATCATCGTGTCCAACCCATCAACCAATCCAACCCACCCAAACAGCTAACCCATGGCACCAAGCACCCCATCAAGTCTCCCCCTGAACACCTCCAATGACGGCGACTCCACCACCTCCCTGGGCAGCCCATTCCAATGGGCAATCACTCTTTCTGTATAGAACTTCTTCCTAACATCCAACCTGAACCTCCCCTGGCGCAGCCTGAGACTGTGTCCTCTTGTTCTGGGTGCCTGGGAGAAGAGACCATCATCCGCCTGTCTACAACCTCCCTTCATGTAGTTGTAGAGAGTGATAAGGTCACCCCCGAGTCTCCTCTTCTCCAGGCTGAGCAACCCCAGCTCCCTCAGTCTCTCCTCATAGGGCTTGTGTTCCAAACCCCTCACCAACTTTGTTGCTCTTCTCTGGCTCGCTACTGGTTTCATGCCTTTCATGAGTTTGTCCTCTGAACCGTTTTCAGTCTTGGCTTGATCCAGGACGGAAGTTTCAGAGCTCATGATATTCACATCTTCCTTGCACGGCTACAGCGTTGACTGTGTGAAGAAGATTTCGGTTTGGGGAGTTTCCTTATTCGGCTTTCTGTCAGTAAGATGATTTTATTTCTTGTCACGAGCTTTACAAAGTCTCCATTACACCTTTAAAAATTTCATCTCTCAAAATTCTCCTTTTCATGTCTTTGTTCTTTTTTAGCACTTCTCATTTTTCTAGAGGCCCCCTCGTTTACCTAAACAGGTGTCTCTGTGTGTGTGTGTAATTTTATGGCTTTTTTCCTTTCATGCCTCTAGGGCAGAGGAATGTAAATGTAGTGCCCTCAGGAGTTTGAAACCACTCTCCGACAGTATCCATTTCAGTCAGTTCTTAGGGTCTCATCAGAACTATGTAAGATGAACTGCTGCAAGAGGCAATCCTTATGGCAGCTAAAAGGAGTTCTAGAAGGTGTCCCACAATTACTTCTTACCAATCTAAGTCTTATAATTTTAACATAAACCACCAGTTTGTCATAAAACCCCCACAATTCCTGTAGGATTTCAAGTTCCTACTTGATAATATAAAGCAGTCGGTGGTTTGTTGGTTGTTTCATTTTCCTTGCTGTGCTGCAAAGATTTTGAGGGGAATTTCTAGGTATTAACTACAGCCAGGGCAATCCTTCAAGTGCCCTAGGAATGCAGTGAAAACCTTTTGGGAATTGTTCCTGCTCTGTTACTCCTCAAGCTATGAGCAGACACACAGACAGTTGTTAACGGAGTTTCTTTGTGCATCCCAGGTCTGGTGCGCTCAGACTGGCAGGATCTTCCTGAGCTGTCCACCTACAGTTTCTGTTGACACTCTTCAGCTCTTACATCCGGTTTGCTGACAGAGGGTGTGGGGTTTGTGGGGCCTGGCAGCAAGAGTTTTCCAAGGAGGAGCTCTTAAGGGCAGCTGCAAGGTTAGGTTTCCTTTGAATTTCCTTTGGCAGCTGGGGGCAGGAATGTCACTGTGGTAAGGCGCTGCAAGGTGCCAGCCTTGGGGACTCTAAACACCTTCTCACTTAAAGCTTGCATGGAGGAAATGAACTTCTGCCTCGGCTGCTCTGTGGCTCTTGGCACCTGTGGTTCTCCTGCCCTGCAAAGAGTTTGGCCGGACAAGACGCAGCAGGGGAGGTTTAGGCTGGATGTTAGGAGGAAATTCTTCACGGAGTGATTGGCCGTTGGAAGGGGCTGCAGTTTGTTCCACTTGAAAAACACACTTGGCGCATCAAGAGCAAATCGTTCGGTGAACCTGGAAGCTCGCGGCTCTCCAGAGCACATGTGTCTCTCTATCACTCAAGGTATAGTAACCCCTACTCCTCAGGACAACCTGTCCTCTGCCTTGTTATTGTCCTCTTACATTCAGTATCTCACACAGTATGTTTACATCTGTCAGCTTTTCTTATATGCCTCTTAGTTCTAAACTTGTGAGAAACAACCCCTGCATTTGCCTGGGACCCAACTGCTGGTGTTGAAGTTTTCCTGACTGCTGACTAAATAGGACTACTTTCATCAGCCTTCTTCAGCATTTCCTTCTTCAACATCTATGATCTCTAGAGAGAGTCTCTCCAAAGCCAAAGTCACACTTCCCCATAGTTTACTGTAAATGTGTTAATGAATTTAATTCAATACAGGGCATAGGCTCAGAAGTTCACTTCAGACTCCTCACCTTTCCCAGACCGAGTCCATGCGAGTCCATCATAGGATTTGCTACCACAACTTGAATCCAGTGTTTACAGATATTCTTGCAACAGGTCTAAAAGTGCTTTGGGTTATTTGCCAAATGGCAGTGTTTTCTCTTCACCATAGGTTACCCTATTAGAATATGTATTTCCAGCATAGAGGGGATCTTTGCTGTGTGACTAAGAGTGGGATCATTCCAGTGGGAAACATCATCTGCTCCTGAGCCGTTGGAATCTCTCCCAGAGAGACGCAGAGCTACTGTGCTGACAGGCAGAAGCAACCAGAAGGGTTTCAGGTTAGGGGTAGGTGTTGATTCTGGCCTAGAAACCCCTTAATGAGTTTTGTGCCTTGTTACCTGAGAAACAAAGTTTGTCCTGTTGTGTTTCCACCCATAGAAAAAGCTGAAGAGCTTTGGTTCATCATGCTAAGTTCGCAGGGCAGTAAGACATCAGCGCCCAGCCTCCAGCCACGCCCGCTGGAACATGCTTTCCAATTAGGACGCTACCTCTTAGGTTTCCAACCTGGGTATTCAAAGAACGCCGAGGAAAGTGGGGGCAGGTGCTTTTGCCAGGCCGCCTCCAATGAGCAGGACCGGGGCAACGAGGAGGTGGCAGCAGCCAGCACATACAGGCATTTCCGGGGGCTCAGTGAATGTTTAGAGCTCAGGGGCTCAGCCTGTGTTTCCGCTTCCTTTTCTACAGCACAGGAGTTTGATTTGGCTGTCCGGAGCCTTGCTCTGTACCCGAATGCCGTACCGAGCGTGACAGAAAGATGAAGCAAAACCCTCCACGTAGGCACCCAGGGAAAAAGTGGAGGTTGTCTTATGAGCCGGTTTGAGACAAAATTCACGCAACTCATTCTGTGGTGGTGTACGGGAAAGAGTCGGTAGGGGAAGCCGCAGGACAGCCTGCAGCAAAGCTCAGGACTTGTTCCCTCTCCTCTGCCTTCTGCACGTCTCCTCGTCGGCCGCCTGTAAGCGAGACGCTTCACCAGCTGGCTTGTTTGAATTCAGTAAAGTTATGGCATGGAAGTTATCTGATAGGAGTCGTTGCTAAATAGATGTAATTGAAGCTTTGTATCTTCCGTTCTCTCTACTAGTTATTCTAATCTTGCCCTGTTGGTTTAGCCCATCAGTTTTCATGTTATCTCCATCTATTAATAGCAGAAGAAAGGGTCCCTTGATTCCAGTATTTCTTGATGTAGTTCAGAGGTAGAGTTGGCTTTCCCTCTGACCTTTTATACTTTTACTTTGTGTTAAGTGGAATCCAAAACTGAATAGGATACTTCGTGTAAAGCTTGAGCAGCCCTTAACTTTCGAATTATTATACTGCATGCACTACTCCTTTGCAACATTCACAGGATTGTGGTGGTGTCAGATAGTTCACTTGCATTTAGTTCCTCAGGGGCCAGGCCTTCCTTTGGGCTGATAGTCTTGGCCAAAGCTACAAAGTTCAGTCATTGCTGTGAAAGGCAGGAGGTGCTGGCTGGGCAGTTTGCTTTATTTTGTGCCTTTTTGGGGGTGAATCAAAGGGAGTGGGGGGATTGTGGGTGGGCTGGTTCTGCCACGTGGGGCAGGGGGCTGCTGCAGCAGAGGAGCAGGTGAGCGAGGGCTGCCCCCCCCAAAAAAAAAAGTGCTGAAAATTGTCCGAGGGGACCACAAAATCTTTAAAAGTGTAAGTAGTGGGGTGAGGCGAGACGGAGGCAAACCTCTGGTTTGCAGGTGGAGAGGGAGGGATTGGAGTGACAGGTGCATAAGAAAGCTTTGGAAACGACCCCTGTCTGCGCTCTCTGTTTCTAAAAGGCTTTTAGAATTGGAAAAAAAAAACCCACATGGGGGGCCGGCTGCTGCCCACGCCCGGGGAGGTGCTCAGTGCTGCCACCCTGTGTGTAATGGCCGGCAGTGCAGCCGTGCCGCGGCGTGTGCCGCCCCGTGGGAGCTCAGTGCCGCCACCCTGTGTGTAATGGCCGGCAGTGCAGCCGTGCCGCGGCGTGTGCCGCCCCGTGGGAGCTCAGTGCCGCCACCCTGTGTGTAATGGCCGGCAGTGCAGCCGTGCCGCGGCGTGTGCCGCCCGGTGGGAGCTCAGTGCTGCCACCCTGTGTGTAATGGCCGGCAGTGCAGCCGTGCCGCGGCGTGTGCCGCCCGGTGGGAGCTCAGTGCTGCCATCCTGTGTATAATGGCCGGCAGTGCAGCCGTGCCGCGGCGTGTGCCGCCCCGTGGGAGCTCATTTCTGCAGCCTAACTGCGCTGAATGCTCGAAATGCTCGAAAATTCTTAGGGGAAGAGGGGAGGGCGGAGAGCTTGACTCGAGAGTCGCTATGGATCCAGCGCCTGCGCCCTAGCCCGGCTCTGCTCGCTCCAGAGGGGCAGCGTCCCGGTCGTGGCTATGGATCCAGCGCCTGCGCCCTAGCCCGGCTCTGCTCGCGCCAGAGGGGCAGCGTCCCGGTCGTGGCTATGGATCCAGCGCCTGCGCCCTAGCCCGGCTCTGCTCGCCCCAGAGGGGCAGCGTCCCGGTCGTGGCTATGGATCCAGCGCCTGCGCCCTAGCCCGGCTCTGCTCGCTCCAGAGGGGCAGCGTCCCGGTCGTGGCTATGGATCCAGCGCCTGCGCCCTAGCCCGGCTCTGGTCGCTCCAGAGGGGCAGCGTCCCGGTCGTGGCTATGGATACAGCGCCTGCGCCCTAGCATGCAGAGTAAATAACGGCCCTGAAGAACGGCAGTACTGTTCAGAAAGCCAGTGATCTTGCTGGGGCAATGTATGCTCCTGTGTGCAGGTTCTCTGTAAATGGCAATCTCAACCCTCAGCTGTATGTCATAGTTCTACAGTTCTTTGCATTTATCTCATAACAGAACACTAGCCCCAAAATGCTGGACACCACAACAAGGATTCATTGGTACCTGATTGCTTGGATTAATTTTGTAGGGGCTTCAGCTATTACCAGCTTTGGGTCAAGGACAGGGAACTTCTTGAAGGAGTCCAGCACAGAGCCACAAAAATGATTAAGGGAGTAGAACATCTTCCTTAGGAGGAGAGACTGAGGGAGCTGGGTCTCTTTTAGCTCGTAAAGGGTGAGTGCCAAGAAGGTGGAGCCAGGCTCTTCTCAGTGAGGCCCAATGACAGGATATGGGGTAGTGGGTGGAAGTTAAGGCATAAGAAGTTCCATGGAAACTGGAGGAAAAACTTTTCACAGTGAGAGTGACAGAACACTGGAACAGGCTGCCCAGGGGTTGTGGAGTCTCTTTCTCTGGAGGTATTCAAAACCCACCTGGATGTGTTCTTGTGTATGGGTATAGGTAATCCTGCTTTGGCAAGGCGAGGGTTGGACTGGATGGTCTTTTGAGGTCCCTTCCAACTCCTAATGTTCTGTGATTCTGTGATCTTGGTCTTAATGTCATAGTGTAGGTATTTTAAGAAGTCAAACATATAAGAGCATTAATTTTCCTTATTTACAGATAGTTTCCTTCTCGGAAACACACATGTATTCAATTTTGTATGGCAACTTGGGGTTTTGAAATATACTTTTTTTTGGGTAGAAACAGTGCTTATGAAATGTCAGTTTGCACTGATCCTAAAACATGCTTAGCGCAGTTCAATAGGGATGTCTGCTCTGCTTTTCCTTTTCTGACATACTTAAACAGCTCTTGGCTCAGGCTTTTGACTACCAATGTAAATTTAGCTCTTGTGTGTTTGTGTTTCTTGACAGGAAGCTCTTCAAAACTTGTATTGAAGGAAGTCGTTTTTGGTTTTGGGCTGCGGAGAGACTCTGCGTGATCAGATATTCCAAGCTCTCTTTCTTTATACTGTAAAGAATAAAGTGGATTTAGAACATTACATGTTGGTGCTTAAAGAAAATGAAGACCACTTTTTTAAGCTCCAGGCAGATATGCTGCTGCACGGAATAAAAGTGGTGTCCTACGGGGACTGCTTTAAACAATTCCCGGATTATGTACGAGATCTGTCTGCTCAGATCTGCCAGCAGAAAAGTCCAGGTAACATCTTCTTTATGAGCATTTTGAATAGCTGGAGAGCAGGATTCCATGTCTGAGCAGTCAGCAATTAGTCTGAGGTCTTGACCTCCTGTGTAGCTAGTGGTCAGCCGGTGCAGCATCTCTGCTTCTGAATGGTGTACAGAGGTGGAGCACCTGACTGACTTGTAACCAAATTTCTTTCTGGCAAGGGCTGTGGATTCTTTCTGTTTCCTAAGCTTGTTGTTAGCACTGGGTTTCAAATCTGTACTCTATGCCATTTTATTGATGTGAACTATTGCAGTATATAGAGTATTATGTGATATGAAATACAACATGTCAGTAAAAGAGACTAAGAAAACTGAAGGAATTAACTGGTGAGATAAGCTGGTCGGGCCACGGTATCTGGTTAAGCGTAGAATAGGAAATCAAATTGGTACACCCAATAGTGTTTGGATTGATGCAGATAGGTGATGGGGAGAACACCCAAGTGTGGTTTGTGACAATAAAATAGGAGAGGCTGGGGAACAATACTGCATTGTGACCATGAATGGCATTCTGTACAGGGGGTTTAATGCCAACATGGGAAATCACAGTATCGCACAGTATCACTTAGGTTGGAAAGGACCTCGAGGATCATCGAGTCCAACCTATCAACACAGACCCCATGACTAGACCATGGCACCAAGTGCCACGTCCAATCTCCTCTTGAAATAACTCAGTGCCTTTGCTGGAGGTAAGTCCTGCTTTGACAGGGAGCTAAATTTTGCTGAGTAGGTCTGTTCACCTGCTGTAGTGAACAATGCTTATGGTCAGGATTGTGCCCCAAACATTTGTAGGATATATTTCTCTGTGTGTTAACCCTCCTTTGTTCCCCCTCCTTTCTGGAGGTGGCAGGGGGGGATCCTGGCGCCACTGACAGCCTACCTGGGCGTGGTCTCACCCCTGTAGTACACAAGAGGCAGGCTATATGTTTGTTTCCCTGGGTATAGCATATACTTAGGCCATATTTGGTAGGTGTCAGTTCATTGGTTAATGTTTGTGTTAGCAACAGATGCTTATTGGACCAGTATTCACTGGGGCAAATGGTAAATAGGGGTCGTTTGGTAAATGAGCCTCCCCCACCTCGGTGTTGGAGCCTGTGTGTGCGCGTGCCAGTGCTTCAAGAGGTCTCGTGGTCCTTTGCCACCATCACCCAGCTGTGTGCGGTGCTGTGGACAGCACTCCGTGGGATCAACCGCTGCGTGATCCATCGTAGGAGAAAACCTGGTAGACCGTGCGAGCCAGCATTGCTGACCTGCCACTGCCCCCTCTCTGAGCGAGGAACCTTTTGTATCCTGGGAGAGAACAGCAGAGCCACGCAGTGCGGCCACGCGGCCGGCGCCATTTCCTGTCTTCTTATTACGGCACATCCGTGCCACGTTCTCTGGACTATAAACATTATTAAGGAAAGACTTCACGAAGTTCTCAGCTTCTGAGTAAGCCAAGCCCTTCTTTACAGAGCTTCAGCTAGGGTAGCATTTAAATTGCTCCGGGTGGAGGGTTGCCGGTCACTGACCAACCCCTCCCCCGCCACTCTCTGACTCAGTTTCGATTATAAGTTCTGTGAATCATTTTGATTTAAATGCCCATACATAGCATTCTGTAGGAATAGTTCCACTAACTGAATATTGATACCTGTGAAGGGTGATTGTAAATACCCCGTTACAGAGTTTGTATACATATATATATATAAATAAATTTATTTAATGTTTTCCAAATAAGAATATGGCTTATTGAGAGAACTGAGGAAAAAAACTAGAGTAAGTAACATTGGGAAGAATCCTGTTTCACAGCTCTTTTATAGAATAGAATTAACCAGGTTGGAAGGGACCTTTTGAGATCATTGAGTCCAGCCTGTCATCCAACACTAATCAACTAAACCATGGCACCAAGCACCCCATCCAGTCTCTTCCTAAACACCTCCAGTGATGGTGACTCCACCACCTCCCTGGGCAGCACATTCCAATGGCCAATCTCTCTTTCTATTAAGAACTTCTTCCTAACATCCAACCTAAACCTCCCCTGGTGCAGGGTGTCCTCTTGTTCTGGTGCTGGTTGCCTGGGAGAGGAGACCAGCCTCCACCTGGCTACAACCTCCCTTCAGGTAGTTGTAGACAGCAATAAGGTCTCCTCTGAGCCTCCTCTTCTCCAGGCTAAGCAAACCCAGCTCTCTCAGCCTCTCCCAATAGGGCTGTGATCCAGGTTGTCATGTCATTGAAGCTGGTTTGTCTTAAAATTATTCCCAGCAGGAACCTTCCCCCTGCCCTCCTTGAAACAAAATTGCAGATGTAAACCCAAATTGTGTAATGGGTTTTGTAACTGGATGAATATTCCATTTAGACTGAAGTAGATGTGTTGTTTTTTTCTTTCCATGAAGACCAAAAAAAATAAATACTTAGCACAGCACCTAGGTTTTGGGAAGTTTGTCTGCAGTGGAGACCCCTAAGCTGGGGTACAGTTTCAGACACTGAACTAGCCTTAGCCTGCCTGTTAGTCTGTTCTTTGACACACGGATGTTCATGGATGTTCACTTACAATAGTCTGAGCAGAGCCTAGAGCCTGTTGAGTCTGCAGTATCCAATGTAATCCAAAGCAGCCACTGATACCAAAACAGGCATCAACAGCTCTAAATGACTGCAAAATCAGACTATAGTGTTCCTATTTTCATTCAGTGAACACTGGCAAGAAGAGGGACTTCAATGCCTTCAGAATCTCCCTGATCTCATATACAAGTCAAGATCCCAAACAAAACTGTTCTCAAATGTGCATAACTACTCTTTAAATTACCAGACTTTCAGGCTTAGTCTTTTTCATCTTAATGTATGAATTCTCTTTTAAAAAAATAACAGAAAGGGTTATGTGAAAAAAATGGTCCTGATAATGAACCCTGATCCTGGTAAGGGACTGGACCTCTGCTGTAAAAGCAGGACAGCTTATTACAAGCAGTCCAGGAAACTACTGAAGTGCACTGAGGCCATTATTCCTAGTACAGGTGATGGAGAGGCTCTGCTGGACCTGTTGCTTGTTATTGGAGAAGTCAGGATTGGCAGTACCCTGGGCTACAGCAGTCATGCCTTGGCAGAATTCTCCACCAGTGGATGGAGTTGCTAAGCCCCTCTCCATCATGCTTGAAAACTTGTGACAGACTAGGGCAGTCCCTGCTGACTGGAAAAGGGAAAACACAACCCCCATTTTTAAACAGGGAAAAAAGGAAGACCTGAGGGACTACAGGCTGGTCAGTCTCACCTCTTTGGCTGGCAAGATCATGGCACAGATCCTTCTGGAAACTCTGCTAGGTCACATGGGAAATAAGGAGGTGATTGGTGACAAGCAATGTGGTTTCATTGGTGGCAAATCATGCCTGACAAATTTGGTGCCCTTCTCCAACGAGATTACAGTGCTGGTAGATAAGGGAAGAGCAACTGATGTTATTTACCTGGACTTGTTCAAAGAACTCAACATTGTCTGCATGACGTCCTTGTCTGTAAATTGGACAGACGTGGATCTAATGGATTGACCACTCAGTGGATAAGGAGTTAGCTGGAAGGTGGCACTCAATGGATTGCTGTCAACAGCTGGATGTATAAGTAGAGACCAGTGATGAGTGGTGTTACTCGTAAGTTGGTACTGGGACTGGTGCTGTTTAACTTCTTTGTTGGTGACATGAACCGTGGGATCAAAGCACCCTCAGCAAGTTTGATGACACCAAAATGTGTGCTGTGGTTGACAGGCTGGAGGGCAGGGATGCCATGCGGGGGGACTGTGACAGGCTGGAGAGGATGGGCCTGAGCAAAACTTTAGAAGTCCAACAAGGCCAAGTGCAAGGTCCTGCATCTGGGTTGGGGGAATGTCTCAGTCCAGAGAGGGAAAGAGACTCAGTTCTTTTGAACATTCCCACATTATGAAATTAGAGCACAAGCGAGGCCAAAATATCAACAGCCCTCAAGGCTGTTTATTGACAGAATAAAGTGGATGGATCAGAAGGAGAGAGAGAAGAGGGAGACAGAAGAGGAAAGGAATTCTATTACCTCATCCCCCAAGACAGTTTGGGTCTGTGGAGGAAGGGTGCAGCCGCTTTGGCATGGAGATGTTGGGTCTGCAGAGGAAGGCTGTGGCAGCTTTGGCATGGAGGAGAGGTCATCCTTGTTGGCTGTGCTGTCCTCCAGCGGAGGAGGGGAGGGAGAGATCCCAAACTCCAAGTCCAAGCCCTTCTCTGAGCAGCCTCTTCAGCTCCACGAGTTGCAGCAGGCAGAACTTAGGACATGAAGAGAGGGTTCCTCCTTGTCTGTTGCCTCCAGGCTACATGGTGATGTCTTTTCTCCTGTGTCTGTCCTTTTCTCTCCTAGTATTCTTAGTTTTTCTTCAGAGCAGCATTGCCCAGGTCTTTTCCTTCTCCCGAGCCAGTAGTTGCTCAGATCTTTTATACAGATTTTTTTGGGATGTGTCCAGGTGGTGAATATGCATATTCCAGAGAGTATTGATAGCAGTGGCTTCTGCCCATTATTTCCAGGGTAGCTGCAGTCTGGTGAGCAGTCTTTACCCTTTGCATCATTCTCTCTTTTTGGGGTAGCTGTTGAGTAGAGAAGATCTTATCTGTGTGCATTCCAGAGCATCATTATCCAATATGTATCTGCCCAATACACATCAGCTATTGTCTGGGTAAGCACCAAAGGTGATTTTATCTTTGTTGAGTCACATCAAGAGAGACAAGATGTAGTCTGCCACAGGGAATACCAAGCACAAATACAGGCTGGGTAATGAGTGGGTTGAGAGTACCCCTGCAGAGAAGGACTTGGGGACGTTGGTGGATGAAAAACTGAGTATGTGCCAGCGATGTACTCTTGCAGCCCAGAAAGCACATCACATCTTGGACTACCTCAAAAGAAGAGTGGCCAGTGGGTTGAGGGAGGTGATTCTTCCCCTCTGCTCTGAGAAGATCCCTCCTGGAGTACTGTGCTCAGCTATGGAGTCTGCAGCCCAAGAAAAAAATGGAGATAATTGAGGGGGCTAGAGCACCTCTTTTATGAAGACAGCCTGGGAGAGTTTGGGCTGTTCAGCTTCTAGAAGAGAAGGCTCATGGGAAAGCATGCAGTAGCTTTCCAATACTTGAAAGGGAGCTACAGAAAAGATGGGAATGGACTCTTTATTAGAGTAGTGATAGGATAAGTGGTTAATAGTTAAAAACTGAGAGAGTCGATGTGGATTATTTGCAAGGAAAAAATTCTTTGAGGGTGGTGAAGCAAAAGGTTTGCCCACAGAAGCTGTGGATACCCCCTGTGAGAGTCTAATAAGTTTGTCTCTCTCTATGTGAGTCAACAAAGATAAAGTGATAGCAGAGCCACTGGAAAGAAGGTGGAAAGAATCCTGTCCACCAATCCTGGATGCAAATCAGCTTGTGATTGCATCGTGATAACACGGGACTACAACAATGGACCCAAGGACCCAGCCATCACACCTTTAGGGCAAGATAATCACCACCTGTTTCCTGAGCTTTGTCTGGATGGAGACAGGGTAGACGGAGATTCCCCCCTCCTCCAGCCAGGGTCTTGCCCAAACACACAGATTTCCTGCCACTGGAATTCCTGAGGGACAATATTTGACTACATACCTAAGGACTAAAAAACTGTATAAAAGACTTGAGCAACTACTGGTTTGTAGAGAGAAACAGAGGAGAGAAACAGAGGAGAAAAACGGGGAGAAAAGTGGAGATGAAGGAAAACACAGGAGACGGGCCAGGCCGCTGAGAAGCCGGGACAATGCTGCTCCGGAGAAAAGAAGCTGCCCGGAGGACCACAGCTCCAGCCAAATCCTCAGCACCGTTCCTGTATCAACCCAACATCTCCCCAGAGGACCACAGCTGTTCTCCAGCAAAAGCCTCACCACGGTGTCTCTACAAACCCAACATCTCCTGCAGCACCTTTCCTCCACAGACTTTATCTTGGGGGGGATGAGGGGTGTGGTAATATAATTCCTTTCCTCTTCTATCTCTCGTCCCTCTCTCTCTCTCTCTTTTCTCCCTTTCCCTTCTTATGTCCACTTTCTCTATTTTCTCCCTCTCCCTTTCTTATTTATGTAATAAATAGTCTAGCTGTTGATACTTTGGCCTCGTTTGTGCCTTTAATTTCACAACACGGGAATATTTAAAAGAACCGTGTCTCCGGACCGAGACATCTAATGTCTCCGGACCTTGACACCCCCTCCCTGAAACTGTCTAAGGCTGGGTTGGAGGGAGCTTTGAGCAACCTGGTCAAGTACAAAACAGAGAGCTTGGAACTAGATGATTTTTAAGGTCCTTTTCAACCAAAACTATTCTGTGATTCTAAATACAACCTTGCCTTGGATATTGATTTGTGCTGTTGCTGTCTCTTTAGATGCTGATCGAGTGGACAGCACAACACTATTGGGTAAGTAATGGTCTCATTTTCACAGAATGTATTCAAGATGGGGGGGGGGGGAAGTATTATTTACAAAGTAATGAAATTATTATTGTGCAGCACTGTGATTTTGCTCTGCAAACCTGCTTAACAGAGTCTCTTTACCCTCTTTATTTTCTTTTTTTGCATATTAGGAGTTAACTGCTGGCTTACAACTGTCAATAAAATGACATCAAATAGAAAAGCTCCAGGAAAAAGTATATAAATTACTAATGCTGATCAGAGAATACTAAGATAATATTCACATCCATGAGGCTTTGGTTTAAATTTCCAAACATATGTTTAACTATTTTGAATAGCTTCCTTAAAGTATAAAAGAATGAATATCAAACTTAATTGGGGCTGTTCAGTCTGGAGAAGAGAAGGCTCTGAGGTGACCTAATTGTGGCCTTCCAGTATCTGAAGGGGGCCTACAGGAAGGCTGGGGAAGGACTTCTCAGGATATCAGGTAGTGATAGGACTAGGGGGAATGGAATGAAGTTGGAGGTGGGGAGATTCAGGCTGGAGGTGAGGAGGAGGTTCTTCACCACGAGAGTGGTGAAGCCCTGGAATGTGTTGTCCAGGGAGGTGGTGGAGGCCCCGTCCCTGGAGATGTTTAAGACCAGGCTGGATGAGGCTCTGGCTAGCCTGATCTAGTGTGGGGTGTCCCTGTCTATGGCAGGAGGGTTGGAACTAGATGATCCTTTTGGTCCCTTCCAACCCTGACTAATACTGTGATACTATGAATTTTGTAGTACTGGAGGTGAATTTCTGGCTAAGTGTTGTTCAGGTATCTATGATAATGCTTCTGGGAATAAGCAAGACTTCAACTTAAAAAGGTATTTGTGCTGCTGCTGCAAATAATACCAGAATTTATGAGAGTATTTTCATTATTGCATATAACAGCCCTTGGCCTTGCAGGAGATTAAATGTCTCCCCCCCTACCCCCAGTTTTCACAATCAAAAGTACACAAGGTCCAGGATACTTGTAGGCAGTTGTAAAGTCAGACATTACTTTTGTAATTCCAACAGAATCTTCATCTTTCAATGTCTTTCAGAAAAAAATCATAAATCCCTTTTCCAGTAAAATACCATTAGGCTTCCCCACTTAGTGGAGAAGCAGCCAAGAACTTAAGTACAATTTATTTTAGTTCCACTAACTATAAAGTTCCTCTGCTAACTATGTAACACCCTCCTTTACAAGTGATAGTACCTATTTACTTGTGTTGTGGAATATATAGGAAGTAAAATGAAGTCTTAACATAGATTAGATGTATTTTTTTGGTGGGGTATTACACAAAAGTGATGCATTTCCCTTCCATTCATTTTCACTGCCCAGCTCTGCTGTTTATACTTTGAACAGTAGATCACACCACCGAGTTTCTCCCTCTGAATAAGGAATCCAGACCTTCTAAAGAAGCTTGTCCTTTGCAAGCTCCACAGGCATTGCCACACAGGAGTTATTTTCTTTTAAGGGCAAATGTGTAATTAGCTATTTCGTGATTTATAGATTGGTATCAGAACCTGAGAGCACTGAACTGCTGTAGCTTTTCAGCGGAGTCAGTGTTACCATTGAGAGTCCAAAGACAAGAAACTCAGTTGGCCAGTCTTGTGTTTATCTTAATATTTGGTGCTTGCAATGAAAGATATGCAAAGCACAAGGATGTGGCAACATTAAAGGGCTGTTCCTTTCCTCCCCAGGAACTCCATGTATGGACTGTGCTAAAAGGAAGCTAGAAGGGAACGGCACTGACTCTCCCAAGAGAATCAAGCAGTCACATAATGGCATAGCCTCTATTGAATGAAAAACACCCCAACCACCAAAACCCAACACAGAAGCTTTGTAACAGTAGATGCTTTTTATCTGTTGTGTGGAAAGTTTCGAACTGAGTTATTTCCATGGTTTTAAGTGGAATAAAAATTGCTTGTCTTAGCCTGTTCTTTTCTAGAGCTGTACATGTGCAATGTATGTAAACGTCAGCAATGGATGAGGGAACACTGAGGAAGGGCTGACAGGTCAATTCATGGCTCAGTGGCTGGTGCCATCGACATGGCTTTGGGTTCCACAATCATGGATTGGTTTTCAAGGCACCAGAGCTGAAAACAACTTATGGGACACACTTGTCCCAGAGGGGGAAAAGAATCCTGGGGCAGGAATTGGCAAGGCTCATTCACTGCATCAGCTAATTTTTTTTCCTCCTGAGGTGCTGTTACTTTACCTACCCATGTTACCATTGATAGTACTTTGAAATTTTCTAGTCAGCTGCGTCTCACCTGTCTGCAAGACAGCATATTTAGGACCATTCTTTGTTCTGATACCAGCACATTCCTATCGGGCAGTTCTGGAGGGTTGATTCAGTGAGGTTTTTCTGCTTGTTTCTTGTGGATTTGATCTGTTGTGTTTTCCAAGATCACATCACACTACAATGAGCTGTTAGGCAGAGCAGGAGTGATGGGTCTGTCAGTTGACATGTTGCAAATCCAATTTCTGCTTGTTCTCTGTGTGTGTGCAAAAGGAAATGCCTGTAAGTAGGGTACATGCTTCTTTCTAGACTTGAAACCACTGAAAGGGGTAGTCTGTGTGGCATGAAAGCCTGTTCCTGCCTCAAAGACATTTTGGCTGGAAACAATTTTACACAATGCATGTACACTGACTTCTCTTTTACCCTAGAGGAAAACACCCCCACACTTTGCACAAATGATAGCCTGGAAACCATAAGTGGTTTTTAGTATGTAATACTAAGGAGGTGGCTGTGGATTTTTCAAAGATAAAAAGCAAAAGCAAAACCAGGCTGAATATTGACCATACTCATCCTCTCCCCGTATGAGATTATTTATACATACATCACTTTTAGAAAGTTGAGACTTTTAGCAGCATGTACACTATTACCTGTAAAACACTAACCTCTCAGATTTGCTTCTCTGGGCTGAATTGAGAAGTGATCAGTTGTGTTAGTTTGGATTGCTGAGCTATCAGCTTAGAACACTTAAAATTGTTGCTGCAACAGAATTCATCAGATGAGCTGAGCTGGTTGTGATGCTAATCACTGCAGTTATTTAAGGCCCACTCTAGAGTGATGCAATCCCTACCTTGTTCCTGAGGTCAGATCCTCATTAAGAAATCCCTTACCTTTGCCGATTTCCACTTACTATTGCTAATTCTTCCCTCTTGTAGACTCTGAACCACAGTTCATAACCCAGCTCCCCTGACTGAAGGGTCACTTACTTGCATCCTGAGAAAGGAGTAAGAGCTTGTTCTCATTTGTAACACACACACAATAAGAAGGTAGGAATGTCTAGTTTGGGGGTTTGCTTTTTTTTTTCCTCCAACGCAATCCAAAACTTCTGCATTTGGCACAGACTGATGTAGGTCAAAAACCTTTTGACAATCCCTAGAGGCATCTCTTTTGTTCATCCTTCACAGTACCACAAGTATTTCCCCATCTGTCAGTGGATTTTGAATGAAGGGACTGTTGCTAACTTGTGACTTGCAGTAACTAATTTTATTGAATAAATAGCTGTCTACAGTGTGAGCAGACCGACTTAGGCTGTTGAAACACACCCAGGTGAACATGTTATTTACTGCTTGTGTTATCATTCCTTATGCAGTAACCCCACATGCTCAGACACCTTCCCTTGTGCCCAACAGAGGTAGGTACGTGAGTATGAACAGTATGGTGGACAAAAGGAAGATAGCACACGACCAGAAGATGATGTAATTATTACAAACGGCCATAAAGCAAATCTCTTCAGCACACACTGAGGTGGGCACATGAGCTAGACAAAGTGCTTCAAGCCCTCTCAAATAGTGTTCTGTAACCAACTTCATAAACTTTATTCTTAGATGAAGGTGTGGCTATCAAAACACAAACTTGACTAGTGAGAAACCTACACACTAGCGCTCCCAACTGCAAACCAACATACTTGGTAAGGCTATTGCCTTTGGCATGTGACTCACGCCTGTTTTGTTCTTTCCACTTGTGAGTGGGGTAGAATACCTCAAAGGTGAATTTTTTCCAGTTCACATCTATAGAGATGCATCATAAGCTTTTTGGCAGGTTACTTAGTAATTTTGTAAAGTTACAGTGGAAGACTGAAGTCTAGATGGGCATCACAAACATCATAACATAAATGGGCAGATTCTGGTACCTTGTTTCCAAAACCAGGAAATAATCCTATCTGAGGGTAAATGGGTTCAACACATAAGAAACACATACTAGCAGTCTTGACCAGCAGTGGGAGGCATCTAAGTGCACAGGAGATGGGGCTGAATGCACCACCTTTCATAAAAGCAAGAGGCTGCTTCTGTACAATGCTGTGCTTATGTGAAGCTGTAATGTGTCATCTTATGGCAAAAGAGCTAAAGACCCCAAAACAGTTGGAGATGGATCTTAACACACCACTTTCCATAAAAGAAGGCAAAACCACCCAACCCCATAACAGCTGAGAAAGCTTTGCTTACTAAATGTATACACTTCAATAGCCACCTCTGGTTCTCTTACTAATCACCCAAAACTATCAGTGCCTGCCTTCAATATTTCATAAACCCACTTAATGTGAAAGGTGAACATTATCAACCTCTAACAGCCACACTCAGACTCGTAACTGTTGGCTGTAAACTCAGTTCTTGCTGTTGTCACCTGGCCCTGGAATCATCCACACTTCATTCTGAAGCGGAAAAGCGCTTGTGCTTCTCTGTTGTTTCCTGATCATCACCATCTGGATACTTGGTAAGATCTATAGTCAGCACTCTGCTGAACATGAAGTCATCTTTCTGAGGAGAAGGAGGATGGCACAGTTTAAAACATCTCTGGTATTTGTAACAAGCATTTCCTAAATGTCCACATCTTGAGTACTGTGTCCAATTCTGGGCCCCTCAATTTAAGGACATTGAGACACTTGACTGTGTCCAGGGAAGGGCAAGGAGGCCGGGGAGAGGCCTCGAGCACAAGCCCTATGAGGAGAGGCTGAGGGAGCTGGGGTTGCTTAGCCTGGAGAAGAGGAGGCTCAGGGGAGACCTTATTGCTGTCTACAACTACCTGAAGGGAGGTTGTAGCCAGGTCGGGGTTGGTCTCCTCTCCCAGGCAACCAGCACCAGAACAAGAGGACACAGTCTCAAGCTGCACCAGGGGTTGTTTAGGCTCGAGGTGAGGATAAAGTTCTTCACAGAGAGAGTTGTTAGCCATTGGAATGTGCTGCCCAGGGAGGTGGTGGAGTCACCATCCCTGGAGGTGTTCAAGAAGGGACTGGACGTGGCACTTGGTGCCATGGTTTAGTAGTCATGTGGTCTTGGGTGACAGGTTGGACTTGATGATCCTTGAGGTTATTTCCAACCTTATTGATTCTATGATTCTAAACCACTGAGATACAACAGCTGCTGTTTCAGTCACCCAGTACCTGTGCTTATTCCTGAACAGAAAGGAGTTCAGCAACACTGTTCTGTACATGAGTCACTGTAGTAACACTTAAGGGTGTAAATCAATACTTAAAGCAGGGTGTCTTACTTAAAATTTGGCAATAATTGTTACCTCTGGACACACTCCAATCAATGCATCTGCTTTGGAATAAAACTCTTCCTTTAGTGAAATGACTATCATCTGAATCTGTTCATGGGCCTGTTCTCTAATGAAACTTGAGACCTTTGGGGAAGAAGCCAAAGATTTCAGTAAGTTAATTCTGGCTGACTTATACTGTACTGAAATTAGGGAGTCATTAGGAAAGAACTCAGATATGTTAGCTGCAGAATTCAGTAATTCAGTTAGGAAATAAATAGGGCAACATGAGAAATAAAATGGTTTTAAGACATCTTTAGATCATCTGCTTTTCAAAAACATAGTAAAATAATCATTACAGTTACAGAAGAAGTTCAGAGCCAAAACTTAAAGCTTGTTTAGACATTTTCATTACTGTGCCACAATGTCTAATTTGGTATTGCTGAAACAGTGGACAAGGTTAAAACAAAACTTGGGGCCTATTATCTGCTTAGCAGTAGTGGATGATGGGTATCTGCATATCATAGACTTGTATTCCAAGGAATGCTTAAGGAACTCGGATTGAGGAAAACACTTCTCAAGGCTACATGGAGTCAGTAATCTCTGAGAAGGAATTCTATCTGGCAGGCACCAGTAGATGAGATTTCCCAGCTGTCTACTACAGAGGTACCCTGCAAGCAAACTTGACCCACGACAGTCAATTCTATTGAGAAAGCAAGAAAAAGTCTGGTGTTTACAAAACTGCTTTTGTTTAGGATCTACCAAGAACAACATCACTATTAAAGCAAGCAGAAATACAGCTTGATCCTTTATGTGGAAAGGAATGTCCCCATAGACTAAAACTCAGGTGACATCCTTTTGATTCTTCTACAGCCAATCTCCTTGTATTAAATCACCTCTTCCCTGACTTCTACAAGTGGCAATCTTTACTGTGTGCATTCTATTGTAAGTTCTTGTTATAGTGAATAGTTATTGTCAAAAAGAAAAAGAAATTGAGAGGAGGATAGGAAGTTATTTTAATCAAGCAAGAATTCATGTGAGTGAAATGGGGAGAAAAAGAGCCCTTAGCTGGTGTCAATGTAAAAATATTTTGTAGGCCAATTACATAAAATAAATAATCCAGTGCTAGAATTTTCAATATACAGATAGCTCTAAGAAGCAGAAAGGAGTGTAAGAGAGCAAAGAGGCCTTAAAAGTTACAGCCAGTCAGGTCAGACTGTACCACAGGTGGTCATGCAGCCTGCTTTCACACTCCTGACCTATTTTCCTCAACAGTTTGGTAACTGATTTAGGAAGGGCAGGTTCTGCCTCTCCAACCTGATCTCCTTCTATGATCAGGTGACCCGTCTGGTGGACGTGGGGAGGCCTGTGGATGTGGTCTACCTGGACTTCAGCAAGGCCCCTCAATTTAAGGACATTGAGACACTTGAACGTGTCCAGGGAAGGGCAAGGAGGCTGGGGAGAGGCCTTGAGCACAAGCCCTATGAGGAGAGGCTGGGGTTGCTTAGCCTGGGGAAGAGGAAGCTCAGGGCAAACCTAATTGCTGTCTACAACTACCTGAAGGGAGGTTGTAGCCAGGTGGGGGTGGTCTCTTCTCCCAGGCAACCAGCATCAGAACAAGAGGACACAGTCTCAAGTTGCACCAGGGGAGGTTTAGGTTGGATGTTAGGAAGAATTCTTCACAGAAAGAGTGATTGGCCATTGGAATGTGCTGCCCAGGGAGGTGGTGGAGTCACCATCACTGAAGGTGTTTAGGAGGAGACTGGATGGTGTGCTTGGTGCCATGGTTTAGTTGATTAGATGGTGTTGGATGATAGGCTGGACTTGATCTCAAAGTTCTCTTCCAACCTGCTTAATTCTATTCTATTTTATTCTATTGTTGGTAAAAGGAGAAAGGCAGCAACTTACTTTATCGATGTTTGTGTTATCCAGGGCAGCATCTATCTCATCCAGAACAAAAAAAGGTGCTGGCCGAAAACTACAGAAGAGGAGACAGTATTTTTCCATTAATTACCAAAATGTTAAAAAAACATTCTATAATTACTTCAGAAGTTTACCTAATCGATCATAACATTTTGATAAGAAGTAATGACAAGTAAAGAACAAAGACTTCAGTAATGTTTGCATACTCTACCAGCAGACTGTTTTAACATTTCTACGTGTAACACTGTCTGTCTGCCTGCCACTTACTCAGCCCCCAGTTGAGTAACAGAGCAAATCTCTCTTTTTACCTTTGTATAGCAAACATTAGAGCCAGAGCTGCCACAGATCTTTCACCTCCTGACAAACTGTCCATTGGCATAAATCGTTTTCCTGGAGCCACACAGTTAAAGCCAATGCCTTCCAGATAAGGCTCCTCGGGATTTTCAGGGCTCAGAAATGCCTGGAAACACAAACATTTCACCATCAATAGTGACAGTTATAAAATTGTTAAGATGGCTATTGTACAGAATAGAATACAGAATAAAGCAAGTTGGAAAAGACCTTTGAGATTATCAAGTCCAACCCATCACCATCTAATCAACAAAACTATGGCACCAAGTGCATCATCCAGTCTCTTTTAAAACACTTCCAGTGATGGTGACTCCACCACCTCCCTGGGCAGCACATTCCAATTACCAATCGCTCTTTCTGTGAAGAATTTCTTCTCAACATCCAGCCTAAACCTCCCCTGGCACAGCTTGAGACTGTGTACTCTTGTTCTGGTGCTGGTTGCCTGGGAGAAGAGACCAACCCCCAGCTGGCTACAACCTCCCTTCAGGTAGTTGTAGATGGCAATAAGGTCTCCCCTGAGACTCCTCTTTTCCAGGCTAAACCCCAGATCCGTCAGCCACTCTTCATATGGCTTGTGCTCCAAACCCCTCAGCAGCTTTGTTGCCCTTCTCTGGACACATCTCAACATCTTTCTTAAACTGAAGGGCCCAGAACTGGACACAGTACTCAAGGTGTGAATACTAAGGTAGTGTTGAAACTGGTAAGTTAGCTTCATTTGCAGGAAATCAATCGACAGCCACCTGAATATGAGCCAGCAGTGTGCCCAGGTGGCCAGGAGGGCCAATAGCACCCTGGCCTGCATTAGGAATAGTGTGGCCAGCAGGAGCAGGGAGGTCATAGTGCCCCTGTACTCTGCTCTGGTTAGGCCGCACCTTGAGTACTGTGTCCAGTTCTGGGCCCCTCAGTTTAAGAAGGACGTCAAAACACTTGAGCGTGTCCAGAGAAGGGCAACAAGGCTGGGGAGAGGCCTTGAACACAAGCCCTATGAGGAGAGGCTGAGTGAGCTGGGATTGTTTAGCCTGGAGAAGAGGAGGCTCAGGGGTGACCTCATTGCCCTCTACAACTACCTGAAGGTTGGTTGTAGCCAGGAGGGGGTTGGCCTCTTCTCCCAGGCAACCAGCACCAGAACGAGGGGACACAGTCTCAAGCTGCGCCAGGGGAGGTTCAGACTCGAGGTGAGGAGGAAGTTCTTCACCGAGCGAGTCATTCGTCATTGGAATGGGTTGCCCAGGGAGGTGGTTGAGTCATCGACCCTGGAGGCGTTCAAGGGGAGATTGGATGTGGCACTTGATGCCATGGTCTAGTCATGGGGTCTGTGTTGATAGGTTGGACTCGATGATCCCCGAGGTCCTTTCCAACCTAAGTGATACTGTGATACTGTGAAATAACTGCTGCTGAAGAGCAACACTAACATTTCCCAGTGAGCATACCTTAGTCAACAAACCACAGGCTAGAAGGCCAATTAACAAAACCATTTGGGAAACAGCTCTACATATTGGTTATTTGCAACCTTTCAACTGCTACAAAAACTTAGCTTTATCACCTATGTAATTGCTTTAAGTAATTTAAAACCAACCCAAAACAACAAATGTAGTATTTCCAAAGCAGTTTTCTTTTTTGTTTGGAAGGAAATCCAACCCTTTTTTGTTTTGGTGAAAGGTTAGTTTTACAATAGCTATCTTTGAGCTTTAAAATAGGCATGCTTCCTCTGTACTTTGTATCCTGGTGCCCAGGTCCAAAAATTAGAAGTAATATTTTAAAGGAATGGCCACTTCACCAAACCATTAAAAAGTATGATGGATAAATTAATTGCTCCATGGTTTATTTTTCCTATTAACTAGCAAAGACAATAAAATAACAGTCTTTTCCTCTCTGCATAAGCAGGTACAGATAAAAGAGAAATTCCCATAGCGGACACATTTCAATTGGCTCCTCTTGGATCACAGATCAAGTGGAAATAAAACAAACCATGTATTTTGCTTTCAAATAATTTCTGTGGTAAACAGTCCTGCAAGGAAGAGATAGTGCCTGCAGGACCTTTATTTGGTTAGAGGGATGCATCTTGTTTTGTCTGCTGAGAGAATGCCTGCCATTGGTATGTGACAATGATCTTCAGGCTGTAAACAACTCCCAACTCTCAGCCACTGCTTTTATCTACTCAAGAGGTTTTCAGATGTAGAGGTGCTATCAGCAAAAATCATCTTGCAGCTTACCAGGCTACACATACTGCTCATCAGTATATGAAAGAAGTGACATTTTTCTCTCAACAGGTGACTGGAAGAGAGCTGGTGGAGAATGCAGTGGTGAATCTGTGTATGTACAACTTTTTAGGAGGCAGTTCCTTTTAAAGTACTTGTAACAGTGTGCTCTGTAAGTATATTTTACTATGCAATATATTCAGTGCACAAGTGTTCAGAATCCAGACTGTCTGGAGGTTAAATTAACTCAGTCTAGCAAAGTTTCTCCCTTATGGACTGGACAGTAAATCATGTTACTAATATAACAATATTAAGGAATATTAAAATGTAATAGGAACATATCTTCCTATCAAAAATTATTATGGCTGGTTGAAAAGTATCTGTTCAATCTGCAGCTTAGGATACCTACTCTGATGGCAAAATTCAGAGCCAAGCCTTTCTTTAGCTAACCAGAACAATTTCCACACACAGAACAATCATTCACCTTCAATGCAATAAGACCAGCTTCCTTCAGCTGCTGTGTTAGTTTCTAGCAGGCAGTTTAGCTTCCAAGCTAATCGCAGGATAATCTCTTGACCAGGTTACCATTATGGCTCAAACCAACACACAGCATCACACACCTCAGAAAGCAAGCACACAATCAATTAGTTTTGACAACTGGTTGTTTTAGAGTAATGCAAAATCAAGACCAAGATGTTTAGCCTAGAGGAGATGGTGTGTGCCCAGTAATGACAAAGAAAAAATGCTTTATTATCCTGTCCAACCTAGAAGTAGAGAGGATGCATTTAAAGGTATTTGAAGTGTTTGCCAAATACCTGACTGAGGGAAAATACACTAGACTAGACTAGAATAGACTAGACCAGACCAGTTTGGAAGAGGCCTTTGAGATCATCGAATCCAACCTATCATCCAACACTATTTAATCAACTAAACCATGGCACCAAGCACCCCATCAAGTCTCTTCCTAAACACCTCCAGGGATGGTGACTCCACCACCTCCCCGGGCAGCCCATTCCAATGGCAAATCACTCTCTCTATGAAGAATTTCTTCCTAACATCCAGACTAAACCTCCCATGGTGTAACTTGAGACTGTGACCTCTTATTCTGGTGCTGGTTGCCTGGGAGAAGAGACCAACCCCCACCTGGCTACAACCTCCCTTCAGGTAGTTGTAGAAGCAGTAAGGTCTCCTCTGAGCCTCCTCTTCTCCAGGCTAAGCAACCCCAGCTCCCTCAGCCTCTCCTCATAGGGCTTGTGCTCCAAACCTCTCCCCAGCTTTGTTGCCCTTCTCTGGACATGTTCCAGCAAGTCAACATCTTTCCTAAACTGAGTGGCCCAGAACTGGACACAGGACTCAAGGTGTGGCCTAACCAGTGCTGAGTACAGAGGGAGAATGACCTCCCTGCTCCTACAAACTTTAAGTTTAATCCAGCAAGTTTTCAAGCCTGAGCCCTTTAAACATTGGACTACAGAATTTGACGTAACCAAACCATTTGGGACTTTCCTCTTTACTTTCAACATTATCAGTGTAACAGTAACAAAGATGAATACAATTGTGGTGTATCTTTTTTTTCCTATAGATTTCCAAAAAGCTGTGAATGCATTAAGTCTATCTTTTTAAATTAAAGTGGGGTGTAAGGAGCTTCAAAACCTCATGTAAAACACTAGCACTGAAGGAGTGATTCATGATTTTATTTATACTAACAATTAAGTGCTTTTATGTACTTACCATGGGTATCACTAGATAACTAATTTTAAGATGAAGTATTGGAATGTTTCACATTTGTGTCATAATGACACAAGCCTACTAAATACAAAGAGTAAAACTAACCCAAATTGAGTAGTACCTAATTATGTTAACATTTCAGATCACATTTTCCTGTCTCATGTCAAGCATTCTTTTAGCATGTCTGGCCCTAAAATTCTGACATCTTTACATTTTGTGTAATTTTCTTCCTTAGGACTGAAACCATCTTTGGAAAACATGAGCTCCAAAGCAAAAGTTCTAGAGATTCTCTTGTTCTAGATAATGAAGAATCAAGTAGGCCAAAGCCAAGCACCTAAGAACATGACTCACCTGAGCACTGCTGCTTCTGCAAAGTTTCTTGTAGATCTGATCAATGGCTACGGAGGCATGCTCAAAGCACCGGCTAAAAAGCTCGTATCTCCTTTGTTTCACCCGTTCAAACTCCAGCTTGCATTTTCTGGCTTCCTTTCTGCTGGCCTCAAAAGCTGTGAGAAAAATAACACTCAAACTATTCCTCAGTAAGGAAAAAAATATACTGTGTACCATATCAAGGTGTGACAGTTTAGGCTGTGCCTTTAAGAAGAACACAGTTGCAGAATTGTCTAGCTGAATGTTTGGGTGTAAAAAGGGAAACAAAGATTAATTCTAAACAAATTTCATTGGTCAGATGTGAGATGCACCAGAGCAAATACTTCTAGCATTCTTTCTCTCACTCACTCCAGCTTCAGCCTGTTCTGACTTTTCGTTTCTTGGCCAGAGAGCATGCAACTGACCCTGCAATGAAACTGATTAGGTAAGAGTAACTAACTTTTTAACAAGTGCTTTGAGCTAACAAATTTCCCTTAATATCCTTTTCTCTCTCTTTCTCCTTTTTCATCTAATTAACTACTAGGGGAAAGGGAAGGAGACGGAGAGAGGTTTGGGGGAAACCTGAGGGGGGATCCTCCTTGGGAGGATCTGTGTTTGTGTTCTTTCCTGTAAATCCTTGTATAATATTGTAAATACTGTATATTTTGTATATATTAATTGCATTTCATTATTGCTTGTAAAATACAGGCTCCATTTGTTTCTCCAGCTGAGTTTAGCTGTGCTTCATTGTTGGTGCGTGTGGGCTAAGGCATCACACCACTACACAAGGAAAATAATTTATTCCAGAAAAAGGTTCTAAGGCACATACAAGCATTGTAAAAGTTTCTTTTCAGAATTCAAATGGAGGCCCCAAAACCTGTAAAGTTGGGTTGTGGTCAATCTGCTCTACTGCCACATTGATCTGGAATAATGAACAAAACTCCTCCTGTAAGCTGGGTAGCCTTAACCAGCAGCATTCACCTGTGACAACTTCAGAACTGGGTTTCTTAATTTGTGTCTGCAACAGGCCTTGAAGATACCAATAAATTCACAGTAATGCTCATGTCCGAGTTCTGCATAATATGTGTGTTACTTTCATTATTTAAGAAAAATGTAAATAAATTTATGATTAAAGCCAGTTAATTTTTAGAAAATAATTAAACCCACTTTTTTTTACATAATTTGGCCCACAAAGTATCTTTCCAATCATTCAAGCTGTATTTCAATAAACTACTGCAGAGTAAATTATATGTCAAGACATTGGTTACATATAATTTAAAAGGATAACTGAGGACTTAGACTTGAGCATAATGATTACCTTAATATCTGAAATAAGCAAAGCCATCAGGGCCAAACCCCAGAAAAAGGAATTTGATTTTGGGTGAAAAGTCTCATGGTCAGAAAAGAGATTAACATGAAAGACAGTATTACCATCTAATGATTCTTGGAACTTGTCTCGGGCTATTTGTAATTTCTCTACTGCTCTCAGGTTTGGAGCAGCTGTCTTCATTAAAGTATTCTCCTTTAATTTTATTTTCTGCTGCATCTGGTTCAGATGTTCCTCTCTATCTTTGTCAGACTCTAGGTCCTAATGAAAAACAAATAAAAAATACTAGAGCAATAGAATCTGCTTTTAGTCCAAGATATTTCAACACACATGGCAAGTACCCATGGTTCTGGAGGAAGTACCCCACTCATCCAATTGCTTTAACTGAAACCATAACAAAAAGCTCTGCTCAGGGTCTCAGTTCTCAGAGTAGATTTACTGGGTCCTAGTTATTCTTCCATAAGACCATTAAAGACAAACTCCCCTCAGCCTAGAAGCCTGGGTTAAAACACAATGCAGAGCAGGGTTAGATAGCTTCACTACTTGGTTTGCAAGGAAAACCTTTGAAGACAGATTGTTGATGAATTATTCAAGAAAAGTTCCAGTGACAATAGATTCATCCCTTGCTCTACACCAAGCCTCTGACATTAATTATTTGTTTATGATGCCTCCCCCAAAGAAATTTACAAGAAACTGCTAAGTAAACATGACCTAATGGAAAGCTACAGAGGGAAGTATGGCAAGTCCTAGTCCCTGAAAATACTACAGAAGGTGGCACAACAGCCCTGGCAACCGATCATTAGGTTCTGGAGTTTTGAGTCATAACCATTAGTACTGGCACTTAAAGGAAGAAGGTAAAGTAGAAATGAAAAAATAAAATAAATCAGAGGTATATTTACTCCATTCTGTTTTCATGGTTTGGATAGACTTTAAGTTTAGTTATAAGGGAAACTGACCTATCCAGAAATCCCATATATTAGTGCTATGTATGACTGCAAAACCAACCCCCCCACACTTAAGCTTAATGGTGTTTTCAGTAAGTTTCATTTATAGACTAGGGTGAAGAACAAATAATTTCAACAATATTTTAAATAAAAATCTCAATCTCAAATCATTTCAAACAAAAAGAAGATTACCTTCAAGTCTTCTGCTAGGCTGCTGTAGTTTATCTGAATTGCCTCTTCCCTTTCATAGATACTTGATGTAGTCTGAGTGCCTTCCATTTCAGTTCCTAGCTATAAATGTGAAGGACATTCCAGCTCAGAAATATGACAGTTAACTTTTAAACTGTTAAAACAACACAGTAAAAGGATGTAAAATGAGAAGAGAGTGAATAACATGGTATGAAGTAGAATTATTCCACAGCCTGTTCCCTGGCCAAGAAGGAGTTTTAAATAAAAAATGAAAATGTGCTAATTTCAATTTGAAGCTAAGATGAAAGCAGCAGTAAATAATTTGTTAAGATATTTAGCACAGTTGTATAAGGTGTCCCTGCCCTTGGCAGGGGGAGTTGGAACTAGATGATCCTTGAGGTCCCTTCCAACCCTAACAATTCTATGATTCTATGTGCATACTGTAAATCTCCTGATTGGAAAGATATACGTTCCCATAATAATTCAATCCCCTTTCAAGGAAAGTCACTGAAGCATTTCTTCCACTTAGCTGGCCTCAGAAGAAATGAGTAGCTTCAGTTCTGTACAACACAAGGAGAGTAGCTTTTGGACTCTGTAAGCTTGAATTTCAAGCAGCTGCTTTTCCATGAGTGAAGTGAGTGCTTTGTCAGTCCTTTTCTCAGCAAAGCTCCTTCAATGAACCAAAGGATATCTATCATCATTATCATTATTATTATCTACCATTAAAAGTACCTCTACTTCGCTGATGTCATCCAGTGACCCAGACAGAAGCTGTAATTTCAAGTCCTCCACCTTGCATTCAAGCAGCATATTATGTCGTCTTAATCTTTTCTCTTCCAGAGAGGATTCTATAGCTGTAGCTTCCTTTTGTAATGTTGTCACTTCTCTACATGCACAAAGGGTACAAAACCATTAAAGAGTGGAAACAACACTGCCAGTAGCATCCACAGCCATACAGCATGAAAAACAGTTACCAAGCACAAAGAGGGCTTTTTCCTCTACCATCTTCATCAAAGGATAGTAACACTTCATTTCTCCCCATCCTCTGCATGCCCCCAAATTACTCAAGAGGGAGCTGGGAACCACATGTTAGTGCAGCACACAATAGATTATAGTGGAGTGTTGGCTTAACTCTTAAGTCCACGGCAAGGTAAAGCTCAGAGCACAGACACAGTTTCAACGTATTGCCAAGTTCAGCATCTTCAAACATCCACTTTGTCTAACTAGAGCTACACTCTGTTCTGTTCAGCTCTGCTGAACATGTATGGAGATCTGATCCTCAATCACGTCTCTTTTATCACTATTCTACTTGAAATACAACTTGATTCTTTGAACAAATTCCTTTGATGACATCAATTTGCCAAATAAAGAGACAGAACAGTCATTGTTTAAATTGCACACTATAAAATGATTGACTAGATATTCAGTCTGTGAGTTTATATAAACTCAAATGTTATAAAATCACACAAGTGTACCTAGCCACACTTTGCCAACGTCAGGTTTTTTAAACATGCAGAAGGCTCCTGATTAAGATACATTAAACATCAATAATAAGAAACCCCAGTCCCCAAAGCAGTTGATATAAAAGAACAGTAAGCTGGGTATTGACCTAAAATTAATAATAGTGTATGGTATCCAACACTTAAAAAGGCCTGCAGACAATAAAAACAGAAAAAAAAATTCTTATTAATTGAACCCACTGTACAACTCAAACAAAAATAGCAAACTACCAGCAAGCTTCATATCATAGAATCAACAAAGTTGGAAAAGACCTCAAAGATCATCAAGTCCAACCTGTCACCCAACACCTCATAACTACTAGACCATGGCACCAAGTGCCACATCCAATCCCCACTTGAACACCCCCAGTGATGGTGACTCCACCACCTCCCTGGGCAGCACATTCCAATGGCTACCAACTCTCTCTGAAGAACTTTCTCCTCACCTCGAGCCTAAACTTCCCCTGTCACAGCTTGAGACTGTGTCCTCTTGTTCTGGTGCTGGCTGTCTGGGAGAAGAGACCAATCCCCTCCTGGTTACAGCCTCCCTTCAGGTAGTTGTAGAAAGCAGTAAGGTCTCCCTTGAGCCTCCTCCAGGCTAAACAATCCCAGCTCTCTCAGCCTCTCCTCGTAGGGCTTGTGCTTGAGGCCTCTCCCCTGCCTCATTGCCCTTCTCTGGACATGTTCAAGTGTCTCAATTTCCTTCTTAAATTGAGGGGCCCAGAACTGGACCCACTACTCAAGTTGTGGCCTAACCAGTGCAGAGTACAGGGGAACAATGACTTCCCTGCTCTAATGCTCCCTCCAATCAAGTGTTAAGGAAATACATACTTCTCAGAAGCCTCTGCCTCTTTATCAGAAATCATAAGACCTGATGCCAGGTAGGTAAGATGACAAATACTGTTCTCTATGGTTGGCTCTCATGAAATTATCTCATTCACATTACTTTTGGAAACCACATACTGAATTAGAAACACTTTTTAATTGATGTATACTGCAAATGAAAATTACCATATCTCTAGTGAATCTTTCATAAAAAAACAGAACAAGAGGAATTCAAATATCTGATCAAACTCTTAATTATTAAGACCCCAATCATTTTCCCAGAAGTACAATTGCTAATTACCTATTAACAGATAATGTCGTCTTTCTTAACTCTTCAACTTCATGTTGGGCTTTTATAACCTGAGATTTATGAGCACTTAATCTATCTTTAAGAAGCTGCTGCTCCTCCACAATTCCATTAACTTTTTTCAGAAGCATTTCCTCATCCTGCATAGAAATATTAACATTTTTACCCTTTCACCAAAAATCCAATGATGGAACCTTTATCATACACAACAAAAGAAAAGAGTTAAGCTTTAATCATGTTACAATAACATTCACATGTTTTACAGCACCAAATCTGAAAGGCACTGGGAAAACAGCCTGTCTTACACATAGCAAGATCCAGATGTTTTGTTTACACAGGCACAGCCAGCTCTGGATTTGTTACTGTACCAGACTAAACCATAAAGCCACAGAACTAGGCAGGGATCCTAGGACACCTAAGATCTGCACAACTACTCCCTGTTCTCCTCAGTTAGTCCCTTAGCCTTGTTGTACATCTATTACCTATTTAGCAGCTTCTAAGGTAAGCTGAAATATTTTTAGAAGTATTGTTCATTAAAGATACATTCTCAGATAACCCACAGACAACAAAGAATCTGTGTGGGTACTCTAAAAGTGTCTTCCCCTATATAACCCACTGCTAAATGGCTAGAAATTAGATGCTAGAATATAGTAAACCAAACACTGGTGCTGCCTTTTTCTATATACTAACCAATAATTAATAACTACCCTAATATGACACGTTACTCCATGGTCAAAGTGAAAATAAGCAACTGTATTTTTTTTTACACATTTACAAAGTCAAAGTCAGTTTTAGTAGAAAAACTCAACGGCATCAACTATGTTTATTCAAAACAGTAAATCAATGTATTCTTTTCTTCCAGTCCCAGACAAATACCTCTATCTCTATATATTTTAGTCACCTTCTGTAGCTTGGTAATCTCAGCTTCATCTTTATGAATGGACTCCCTCAACTTGCTGACTGCATTTGTAGACTTTTGTAGATGATCACGGTTATACTCCAGCTGAACGTTTAGTTGTGTCCTCTGATTTTCAAACTCCAGTCTAGTCAAAGTACAGTAATTCAAACCAAAGCTTAAAAAGCAGGCTAACAGCTGTGATTACAAGTTATTCCAAGACACATTTTCACTGTGACCATTTAGGTAGAATTTTCATATCTTCTACGTGAACACAAAAATTGGCATACATTTGGATCATCAATTCCCCTACACCACATCCTGTGGCTGTGCTGGAAGTTGCAAAAATACAGGAACAATAGTTCAAAACCCAGCATACAACAATACAATGTGGCCACATTCAATATGAAGAGTGAGACCATTAGTTCAAGCAGCTCAGTGGGAATGGTGTACCTATAAATGATCAGGTAGGAGCTTGGCAAAAGCTACAGTGATGCCATTGCTTGCACTCCTTGCTCAGCTTCACAAGCTTCCCAATCAGCTGGCATGTGTGTTTACCTGAATATTGTGCAACTTTCAGCTGGGAGATGGCAGTTGAGAAGTGTGAGATCAGAGCTTTTTAAGCCATGTTGTGCCTTGCTTATCACTACTCACTGGAGACCTATACTGGTTTAGAGGGATGCAATGGCAGAAACTTGTTCACATGCTGGTGTCATGAAGGACAAAAGTAAAACCAAGCAGCTATTTCCAGAAAGGTCTCCTCTCAGCTGTTACTGTCTGCCTCTAAGCTTTGAGATTCTGAAACTACTTGCTGTTAGTACTTACTGCTAGTGCTGTTCAGGCAATAGAACTGGCATATCGCCAGGCTCTTTAGATATGGGCACTTCAGCCAGAAGGTGCTTCAACTGCAAGCACTGCACTAGCACCTCATTGCAGCCCCAGCCAAAAACATGCATTTGGGCTAGTTCCTGAAAACCACAGAGTCCCTTAGCAGCTAAACAGATGACTGAAAAGAAAATGGAGTTCATGACTAGTACTGGTACATCAGTCACGTAGAAAAGGTACATTTTTCTATAAGTAATGTTGGGAAATGCACAAACTTATCTGCCTGACAACAGGTATAGCACAAGGAGAGAGAGTTCATTTTAGCATTAAGAAACAGATCTGTGGGCCTGTGGCATGCCTGTTTGAGGGGAATGCCTGTGGGATAATTCAGATCCTGTTTCCTTAGTAGTGTGTTCCCTTACCAAATGACTAGATCTTAACCTAGTTCTCCTTCTGATACAGAAGTGAGCCTTCATGCCATCCTCAATTTGTGATAGAGCCATTACTCAATGAGGACTTCAGAAAACGACTGCTTGCTTTGGTGTCAGAACACCAACAGTGCCATCAAAATGGCAAATTTTACCTTTGAAGTTTGTTGCAAAACAAAACAAAACAATAAATACTGTATGTCTCCATATTATATATGCCTATAATATATACTGTAAAATATAACTGCCTAATAAACTCAAACCCTAGCGCTGCAATTGCTAACTAATCCTTCAAGCAATAATACAACATTTTGCAGTCTTCTAGGTTGTTGGGGTTTTTCCTGTGATGGAGATACTCACTAACCAGTGTGCACAATCTAATGAAACCACTTTTTAACAGTTTTCAATTACAAGTATCACCTTCTCTTATCAATCTCCTCTTGTTGTTTCACTTGTCCTTGCTCATACACACGAATATTTTCTATACCAATTTCTTCACAGAACTCCCGGAAAACAGCATCTTCAGCCTTTGAATAAAGAGAAATGGAACAAAAAAGTGTTCATATTTAGATGATCACTTTATGTACAGGCTGGATTTTCAAGGTACTTCAAAGAAACAGTAAACAACTATTGAGAAAAAAAAATGTACTTGAAATTTTCAAGTAATGCTCCTGGTACAAATCCCATGTACAAGGCACATGATCTACAAAAGGTTAACTGATCTAAGCTCTTCTTGACAGCATTAATCATTCCAAAGATAGTTTTAAGTCATCACAGTATAACCAACTTCCCTGGTTTTGTCTATTGTTCACAGTCAAGAGAAAACTGAACAGTACACAGGACAGTCATCTAAGTTGCTGGTGTGGTTCAGTTTAGTAGTCATGAGGTCTTGGGTGACAGATTGGACCTGATGATCTTTGAGGTCTTTTCCAACCTTATTGATTCTATGATTCATTTTAATCCTGTCATGCAAGACCTGCGGAGTAATTTTCCATGATTTGCTGTACAGTGAAAGTTTGCACTGAGAGCTGTAAAGCTGTGAACTTCAATCGACTGTCCTTGATCCAATACTAGAATTAAATCATATTTATTAGCAGAGCAGGAAAAGGTGAGTGAAAACCAACCCATCTTCTTCAAGCTCAAAAATTTTCTCCTGCATCAAATGAAATTATAGTGTATAAAAGCTTTCTCTCACCTAATATTCAAGAAGATTTGGTTAGTTTGGTTTGTGTTTTAACATGTAACAGTCACAGAATTTTCATTTTAAGAAAACTAATCTGCAAAGTGGAGACACATACACTAACATCCATGTGCACTTCTGTTCACAGTTACCTTGGTCAGAAAGGCAGAGAATATGGGAAGATTGCTGGAGTAACTGATAACCTTTGCCAATAAAGCAGCTTCCAAAGTTACAAGTTACTCAGGTGAAACAAGTTAGCTGGAAGAGAAAGAACTTTCTGCAGTGTTAACAGCATAAGCTGTCAACACCATGGTAGAAGACATTACCTCATTAATCTGTTTCTTAAACTTTTCTATTTCTCCATTTCTTTGTGCTACTCCTTCATTCAGCATATCATACTGAGACTCAATATTTACCAATTCACTTTCCAGTTTTGATTTTTCCTAAATAGAAAAAAATGAAAAGGTGGCATTTTTTTCATAATAGGATGGTGAACATTCTAGAAATTAAGGGACAGTTCAATTCCAGATCATGTTTTCATGATTAAAAGCATAAATATTTTCTTCTCAAATGCCTCTTACCCACCAATACTGCGTATTTCCATCTAATGATTACAGTTTTTGTGAGTTGAAATTAGACAAGTACCATTTAAAGTGCATTTTGACTTACAGACTTCTGAAGGTTGCTTAATTATACAAATGAAGCTTACTAGAAACTTGAAGTTAAGACCCAAAATAGAAAAAGCCTCATCTATATTACTTTGTAGTCTTGGTTTTTATATTTTATTAATTCCTCAGATCTTTGAGGCCTTTTCCAACCTTGTTGATTCTACGATAACTGCTGTACGCAAAACTTAAACTAAAGTAGAAAAAACTATGTAAAGAAGTGGCATTTACTTCACCAGTAACAGCTTTAGATAAATAAAATTATTAAACATGAAAGTCATAAAAGCTTTGCACTATACCCTGTAGAGATTAGCAAGATGTTTCTTTTTAATAATCTCTATTTCACTCTGTGAATACTTAAGACGTGTCTGAGTTCCACTGCACTGAACATGTAACTGCTTCAAGTCGGTCTCCTTACGTCTGATCTTCATTAAGTCCTAGAAAAATATTACAAGGAGAAAAAAGGCATGTTATTAAACAAAAAGTGACTTCATTGGAAATTGCTCATTTTTGGTACTTCTGCACTACATAAAGAAGTCTCTAGTCAGGTAAATGCTGATAGCACTGGTCATATTCAATAGGAACTTGGAAACAGCTATGCCAAAAGAAAGCATAAGCTTGCAAGCTCCTAATTCCCACTCTGTCCCTCTTCCAAAACAACTGAAAGTATGACACACTGAGAGACTGGATAATCTTTTCCACTAAAAGCCCTCAATACTTTGACCAGTTCTTTCTCCTTGAAAGAACTTCTATCAACACTGTTGTCCTGATTTTCCACCTCTGTGATACATAAACTGACCTGGCAGCTGAGGGCAGAAACTCACAGTTGACATATCGTTAACTGGAAGAGGGTTAAACCAGCTACCATGCCCTGTCTGCATCTTCTAGGAGTTCAAAAAATCATCTTCCCAGAGCTGAATTAAATTAGATACAACTTTTACTCCTTTAAAAGCACATAAGTGCAAAGGCATAGAGAGACCTTACCTTTAACTCATTAATTAAGTGATCTCTTCTTTCTTTAATTTTATTTATTTCTTTCTCATCCCAACATCTAGCTTTAGATCTTAAATCACTTGATCCTCCAGAAATCACTCCAGATTTTAAAAATAAAGTTCCATCAAGAGCCACTGTCTGGAAGAAATAACTAACATCAAATATATCTGAACAAAAAGCAGCCAAACCACCCCAAGAACTAGTGCACCAGGATATGGCAGTTAAACAAAACCAGCCACATTTTAGTTGGACTCCAACTTTGTTTCCTGTTCCAAACCTGCTGACATTATACATGAGGCCATTAAAAAAAAATAATTTAAAAAACACTGAAAATCTGTAGTCTCTTGGAACTAGTCACATGTTGGTATTATTACAGCTGATCAGAGAAGGAAATGAAATTGTATTCTTTCCTTGTATTTAGCAAATTCCTGTGAGACATTTGTGTGTACATTAGCACCTGAGGAAGTTCTGACTCAGCAGAGTAAACCAGATAATGGAGTGAAGGAAAACTGTTTGTAATGGGAAGTGGGAACCTGTGCCTGTAATGGGAAGTGGAAACTTCACACTCACTTTCAACTTAAAGCTGGTTTAATTAAGATTTTTTTTAAAGTTTATTGAGTGCATATAAAGGTTCTTCAAACTGTAACAGCAGTCAAGGCACTAAATAACGAGAATGAATTGCAGGAAGAGACAGAGAAGCTTCCAGCATCCAATGCAGACTATATCTACAAATAGAGATTCTGCCAAATATTTTAGAAAGCATTTCTTCATAGAAAAACCAACAAGTTCCTATTTTCAAATGAGACATTTTTAACAACAGGATCATCCCTCCTCCTTTTCATCATAACAACCATACCAAGAAACATATTTAGACAATAACTTTTCTCCAATTTGCCTGCTTTTCTAAGGAAAAGACTTCAAGGTGCTACAGAGGAAAACATAACCATGTGACATATCTGGGGGCTTATTTATGTGGGAATAGATGAGACAGTACCATTCTGTATCAATCTGTGATACAGGGGACAACCACAGAAGAATTATTTAAATGGCAAATACGTAACTGCAATGAACAACATGCAACAGAATTCAGCTTCTTACTTTCAGTCTCACTGGTCCATCAAATGCTATTTGTTTTGCTTCTTTAACTGTCTCGCAGACCAAGGCATTCCCACTCACAAACTGAATGACTTTCTTCATCCTTGGAAATGGGGTTTGTACAACGTCCACCAGCAATTTAACTCCTTTTATCTCTCTTAACATTTCATTGATTGGTTTCACCTGTAAAGCAAATAAGCAGCATTTAGAATCCATGTTGTAATATTAAAGCATGCCTGAATGTGAGTGGCCTGGAAAGAGAATGCACAAAGCAACAGAGCAGGGGTCTCAGTCACTATAATATCTGGTTTCACATTCCATGTAAATAGAATAGAATAGAATAGACAAGTTTGGAAGAGACCTTCAAGATCATCGCGTCCAACCTATCATCAAACACGACCCAACCAACTAAACCATGCAACCAAGCACCCTGTCAAGTCTCCTCCTGAACACCTCCAGCGATGGTGACTCCACCACCTCCTCGGGCAGCCCATTCCAATGGGCAATCACTCTCTCTGTGTAAAACTTCCTCCTAACCTCCAGCCTAAACCTCCCCTGGCGCAGCCTGAGACTGTGTCCTCTTGTTCTGGTACTGGTTGCCTGGGAGAAGATGTTATATTCCTTAAATCTGCATAACCTCTTTAACTGCACATGAAATGAAAGTAGCAGGAAGAATAAACAAAATGAGTCAAAGATCTGTTTATAGTTGCAGTCCTACAATCTCCTCAGGATCATGAGGACATGGTAGGATGTATCCTATTACTGGAGTGCTGCAGTGGAGGAACACAGGTGTCCAAGGGGTGTTTTTTGCTGAAGGTCCTGGTCACACTTACTGGGTGATGCAAGAGAATGGTGAAATTCAGTGTATTCTGCAAAGAAATCTAACTTTAGCTGAGAGAATTTAAATTCAGAGTGTTGTACAGATACAACATTGCGCCCAAAGGAAGAGTCCGTGAGGAATCTACAGTGCACGAACCCTAAGAACTCCAAGAGCCCTGAGTCACCTGAGAGTGCCTGTGGCTTTTCTTCATCTCTTCTGCAAAGAAACAAACTGTTTTCTTGTTTCCTGTTTTTTCGACTTTTGAATCATCTACATCTGAGGTAGCCAGAATGAACCATGAGCTTTATTTACACATTATTGTAGATATTGTTTCAGGTTAAATGGATAATATTGGCAGCCAATGAAATTGTTTAGTAGGGGTGGATTGTGGTGGGTTTAGGCTATGACTCTAAAACTTCATTACAGCTTTTGAGTAGAAAAGTAGAAAAATATAAATAAGTCACTATTGGGTGTAAAAAGGTAAACTAAAGATTATTCTAATCAAATGCATTGGAGAAACATCTGCTATAAGACTAGCTGTACCAAAATAATTATCTTTTCTGATCTCTTTCCTGCTTGCTTCGCTCAGGAGAGATTAACCTGCTTTTTGGCTAATCTTGGCTGCATTATTTTAGTTAAGTCTAACCCCTGCTTTCTCTCTGTGAACAGGAGGTTGGGTGGGGGCAGTGGAACAGCTTCCCTGGTCTATGCCCAAGGGGATTTTCATGTTGTTTGTTAATTGTAAATATCTGTATAATATTGTAAATACTGTATATTTTGTATATATTCATTGCATTCCATTGTAGAGTGTAGTTTTGCTTGTAAATACAGCTCTTCATTTGCTTACAACTGAGTTGGTCTGGCAATGTTAATGTTGGGGTAGAAATTTCAACCCACCACAACAGATTTTTTAGGAAGGGCAGAGTAGAAAGACAAGGTGGTGGAGTTTCTGTGTGTGAGAGAACTGCGGGAATGCATGGAGCTCTGCCTGGGGAAGGATGATGAACCTACAGAGTCCCTGTGTAAGAACTGAAGACCCGGTAAGGGAACATTGTAGTGGGTTAAACATCTTCATCAAGGATCTAGATGATGTAGCACAGTGTACTCTCAGAAGTTTGTTGATAACACAAAACTGAAAGGAATGCCTGACATGCCAGACAGCCATGCTGCCTTCCAGAGGGACCTCAGCAGCCTTGAGAAACACACCAACAGGAACCTCCTGAAGGTCACCTCCTAAGTGCTTTGCTTTAAAACCTGAGCCTATTTCAGTTAGGTGTAAATAAGCCAATAGCAAGACTAACCTGCTGAAGACAAGAAAAAGAAAAATGGACTTACATCAAGGTAATCCAAAGCAAGAAAAGTTTCAGGTTCAGCTCGTTCTTCTTTTAGGTACCGAATGCAATCTCTCGCTGTTTTCTCAGTGGCAACAACAATAGCAGTCATGTATTGGCTGAACACCTTGGTAATAGCAAGGTGGTATTTTTTATGAATAGGATGACACAGGTCAAGCAACCTTCCATACTGGAGATAAAAATACAGAGAAATATTAGTATGTTCCATTACACATGAAATAATGTTTCTGCATACAAGATGCTGAAGCAGAAAAGAGGCAAATGTGTTATGTATCTACCAGTTGTGCTACTCTTACAACTACTGTACAACAGGAAAAATAGAAATCAAGGCAGTCAATCCAAATTACAGCTTGCCTTCAGAATCTGAAGGGATTTATTACTTGCCCTGAGGTTACTGTTAACTATCTCTATATTTTACTCAGAATGTCCAGCATACACATACACAGAATGACAACAGTGAAGCTGGCTAAGCATCTTTCTTGAAAAGAAAAAATATAACACAAAATGTGACCTTTGAATGACAGTAAGGACTGTAAATTGGAAAATGGTAGTAAGAGAGGCACTTTTCCAGTCTCAATTCAAAAGTATCTGCCTACTTTTGTAGCATGAAAAGAAAAACTGTTTTTATTTTAGTCCACACAATAAAGCCTGTTTTGCCATATATTGAAATAAAAATCAGTTCTTTGCTGTACATGCTTCTTAAAGATCTTCTGTTCTACTTCTGTAATTACAGGTACAGTTGAGCTTTCTCTTAGCAATTAATGCTACCAGTGTACATTCTTAATATTATAACCTGTGAATTTACGCAAGAATAATTTTTCTGCTTATTGACATATGGCTACTGGTCTCCTCTTGCCTGTACAGTTTTAATCTCATCAAAGACAGCTGCTAAGCCCATTCAAAGCACAATTTCATAAATGACATAATTGAAAGGCATTCAAGTAGATTAGATCACAGCCCACTACGATCTGTTTTCCCACCCTTCTCTTCACGAATAGAATAGAATAGACCAGACCAGGTTGGAAGAGACCTTTGAGATCATTGCATCCAACCTATCATCCAACCCATCATCCAACCCACCTAATCAACTAAACCATGCAACCAAACACCCTATCAAGTCTCCTCCTGAACACCTCCAATGATGGTGACTCCACCACCTCCCCAGGCAGCCCATCCCAATAGGCAATCACTCTCTCTGTGTAGAATCTTTTCCTAACCTCCAGCCTAAACCTCCCCTGCCACAGCTTGAGACTGTGTCTTCTTGTTCTGGTGCTGGTTGCCTGGGAGAAGAGACCAACCCCCACCTGTCTACAACCTCCCTTCAGGTAGTTATAGACAGCAATAAGGTCACCCCTGAGTCTCCTCGGCTCCAGGCTAAGCAACCCCAGCTCCCTCAGCCTCTCCTCATAGGGCTTGTGTTCCAAACACATCAACAACTTCGTTGCCCTTCTCTGGACTCGTTTCAGCAAGTCAACATCCTTTCTAAACTGAGGGGCCCAGAACTGGACACAGGACTCAAGGTGTGGCCTAACCAGTGCAGTGTACAGGGGCAGAATGACCTCCCTGCTCCTGCTGGCCACACTGTTCCTGATACAGGCCAGGATGCCATTGGCCCTCTTGGCTGCCTGGGCACACTGCAGGCTCATGTTCAGCCTACCATTGACCAGTACCCCCAGGTCCCTCTCTGTCTTGCCACTGTCCAGCCACTCTGACCCCAGCCTGTAGCACTGCATGGGGTTGCTGTGGCCAATGTGTAGAACCCAGCACTTGGATGTGTGAAATCTCATGCCGTTGGATTCTGTCCATCTGTCCAGCCTGTCAAGGTCCTTCTGCAAAGCCCTTCTACCCTATAGCAGATCAACACCCGCCCCTAGCTTGCTGTCGTCCACAAATTTACTGATGATGGTGTCTTTCCTTTTCTGAAACACAGCAGAAGCAAGGGTAACACCACATAGGTCTTTAGTTCCCTGGTTCTCTCACACACTGTCAATCTACTTGGATGGTTCTATCTGCAGCTCAGACATGTGAAGTTTCAAACACACAGAAGTGTACAGTGGATCTAACTATTTTCAGATACAAGCATTTAAGTCCAGACAGAATGCTGGATTTCTGTGAAAACAAATACTGCCAGCCCAACAGTAGCAATCTTGTCAATTAAAACTACCAATGTAGGAATGCAATTTTGAAAATTCAATTGTAAAAATATGATCAGCTGCAAAATTCACTTTGTTGATCAGACATGGAAACACACCAGCCACTCATACAGCACAATCTCATTGCTGCATGGCTACTCTGGTTTTCATTTTTAGAAGCCATCACACCTGTAAATACTCTTAAATTTGCACCTCCTGAATGTAAATGACAAAACATCTAGAACACCAGCTCTTCCATAAGCCATCAGGGTTATCACCAATTTGACCCAGTTCTAGAGTGAGCAAAAAGGACATATATCAATCAGCTTTTGGATGTTTTGGAACATCATGTTAACATGGATGAAAAAATTCTGAAGGACAGCTGAAAAGCATATTTCTTCAAAACACCATAATCAGGCACTTGTGAGATTCTGAGGTTTTGCAAAAAAACAAAAAGCAAAGAACAACTGGAAACATTTTAAAGTTTCTGCAATGTTCTTATGGCAGCACTAAGAATCATAGATATGTAACCATTAAAAAAAACACCACCCAAAACAAATCCACAAGATTCTCAGTTTGAGCATCTCAACTGACTATGAACATAAGAACAGATTTATTAGACTGAGACATAGTCACATATTAGATTAGATTTAAAAGTTCTTATTTGGAATGGCCTCCAATATTGGAGTAAATATTTTTAAGTGTCAATAAAAAGGTGTAAACATGGGTTATAAACCAATCAATGTCTGCTGGCAATTCAGAATCAATACACAAAACAATGACATTACTAAAGAGTAATGTAAATGAGACACAGTAACTGATAAGCAAAGATGAACCATTTGGTAACATAAAAATCTCATGCACCTAATGAAAATGGTCCTTTGGAAGAAGCATTCTTTCTGGATCTCACAACTGATCTTTCCATTGATTTGTACAAAGTGATCAAAGTTAAATTTGAGAACAGAAGAAAACAAAACCAAAGCTAATGAAACTCCACAGAATCACACAAGAGATTAAAATCATTCTTTGACGCAAGTGGCAATTTGTCTGCTTCTGGAAAGTGAAAAATAATGACAGTAAATACTACTGTCAAGTAATACTCTTTGGCCAAGTACATTCAAGCTAGCATAAAGTTTAAAAGATTAATTCAAGACAATCAAATTCACTCTAACTGCTTAGTCAGTCTAAGGCAGAACTCTCCAATCTTAATTGTAAACTAGAGCATTTAAAATGAGGCCATTTAATTACCACAGAATCTGGATACAGTCTTCTGAGACTTTCCAGGATCTCTGCTTTCATCTGCTGACGCCTCGTCTCATGGTAATCAATTTTGGCATTCTGCAGTTCACTAACTGTTTTGTTCAATTCTTCATTCACTTCAGCCATTCGATTTGTTGAATTCTCAATTTCCTTAGTTAGCTCTTCTTCTTGCTGTTTCTTCTCTTTCAGCAATTCCCTTTGAGCAGAAGCAAAATAAGAGACCAATTTACTGTTTCATTCAGACAAGCTTTAAGCTTATCAAACTGAAGTCATTCTATAGTGAGGGACTGTGAAAGTCATTAGAGATTTAAAGTATCTCTAAGAAGCCACTACTTAAACAAGTTGCATTCTGTAGTATAACCTATTTTTTAAGGTTTCAAAACAGTGTTCACAAGAAAGCTTTTGCCTGTGTTATCATGTAGCCCTACTGTTTTATTCTCCATCAATAAAAGTCCTGATAACTGTAAAACTAAGGACTGAGAATTCTCATGCAAAATCACTAAGGCTTCACCACAATCTATTAGAGTGTGACAGTTTTAGGCTACCATATTAAAGTAATTTTGTATCACAACCATCACAATGGGTCTACTGTTCCCTGGCCATAGCAGAATTTTGTTCAGTGACAGCTTTAAGCCACATTAAAGATGCACAGCAAAAGACTAGCTGAAAAAAATATTCTGTAATTCTATGGAGATTACCTACTTTAACCTCCAGCATAAAACACTGATTTCAAAGTTCAGGTTGCTCAATGAAGGCTTATTAGCTTATTTCACAAAAAGTAAAACTCAAGTAGGAGACAAGAGCCAGGAAGCAAGAACTGAGCTATGCTTCTACTATGCAACGTAAATATTAATGCTCTCTGGAGCTGCACAGCTGTAGCACTGCCTCTTTCTCTTGCTCAGAATTCATACACTAGTAGCCCCACATCTGCACACCCACAAGACATTAGAAGGAATTACAAAACAGGTTTCAAACAATATGGATGAGTCATCACACTTTATACCCTGACAGCTAAAGTAACTGAAACATTAATTAAAATTTTATATAAGAACTAGAATTCTTATTAATTGTAAAAGACTAGAAAATTGGAAGACTGCCACAGTAATCTGACAAATACGTAAACACAGAAGAACTCCAATTAGCTTCTGGTTTTTTTTTACATACATGCACATCTTGACATATTCTTCCAACTTCTCTATTTTTTTTTCATGCTCTTCTATCTGTTCCACAGTCTGTTTTATGTATTCCTATACAATCACAAATAGAATGTTAAAAACACGTCAAAGGAAAATGATGGGTATAAAACTCTCAATTCAGAACAAGTACTGAGACAGAGCTTTGTTCTTCCTTGTTTGTATTTATTTCATACCTTACTAACAGCAGCTCACCTTCAATAGCGAACAGAACAGAATTAACCAGGTTGGAAAAGTCCTCTGAGATCATCAAGTCCAACCTATCACCCAACACTATCTAATCAACTAAACCATGGCACCAAGCACCCCATCCAGGCTCTTCCTAAACACCTCTAGTGATGGGGACTCCACTGCCTCCCTGGACAGCCATTCCAATGGCCAATAACTATTTTTATGAAGAACTTCTTCCTAACATCCAGCCTAAACCTCCCCTGGCACAGCTTGAGACTGTGTCCTCTTGTTTTGTTGGTGGTTGCCTGGGAGAAGAGACCAACCCCCACCTGGCCACAACCTCCCTTCAGGTAGTTGTAGACAGCAGTAAGGCGTCCTCTGAGCCTCCTCTTCTCCAGGCTAAGTAACCCCAGTTCCCTCAGCCTCTCCTCACAGGGCTTGTGCTCCAAACCCCTCCCTAGCTTTGTTGCCCTTCTCTGGACACGTTCCATCTTTCCTAAACTGAGTGGCCCAGAACTGGACACAGGACTCAAGGTGTGGCCTAACCAGTGCTGAGTACAAGGGCAGAATGAATTCCCTGCTCCTGCTGGCAACACTATTCATGATACAGGCCAGGATACAATTTGCCTTCTCAGCTTAACTGCACCATGAACAACAAAGGGAAATCATTTTATCAAGGCCATTACTGGATATTTTGTATTCAGCTAAATTAAGAAAAAGCCTCTTCTGCACAAAGAATTGTAGGTGATAAAAAAAAAAGAAAGATAATAAAAACATGCCTTCCTTGCACAAAGATAAATAGAGGCTTTTTTCCTGAAGACACACGAAGAAGTTGACATAAGCCTGACACAGCAGCATTGTACTAATACCCAAACCAACAGTGAAACAAGTATTTTCAGTTACTCAGACTGAATAGAGACACATTTAAACTAACACAAATGAAAGAAAAATAAATATATTGTTACCTACACATTTTATTAAGCCTTAATTTAACTTAAGGTATCCTTGTGTCATTTTGAACAGTTGTAGGGATGAAGAGTCCGCAACCTCTGTGTGCCTGTTTCAATCTTTCACTATCCCGGAGGTTAAACAGTTCACCTAATACCTATACAGAATATCCTGTTATGCCCACTGTCTCCCATACTGTCACTTTGCACCTCTGAGAGAGAGCCTGTTTCAACATTTCACTACCCCTGAGGTTAAACAGTTCACCTAATACCTATACAGAATGTCCTGTTATGCCCACTGTCTCTCATACTGTCACTTTGCACCTCTGAGAGAGCCTGTTTCAACATTTCACTACCCCTGAGGTTAAACAGTTCACCTAATACCTATACAGAATGTCCTGTTATGCCCGCTGTCTCCCATACTATCACTTTGCACCTCTGAGAGAGAGTCTGGCTGCCTATTAGGTAATGGTAGACAGCAATAAGGTCTCTCTCCTGGCTGAACAGAATCCATTTTCTTAGCCTCTTCTCATAAACCAGGTGTTCTAGCACCAGCCAGTTGGTGGTTGGTTGCTGGATTCATCCCAGGATGCCTCTTGCACTGGGGACAATGGAGCCAGACGGAGCATGCATTCACATGCACACTGAATTGTAAGCAGTGCTCACCAAATGTCACTAGGACAGATGAGCAATGCCAACTCATAATGGACAGACAAGCATTTTATGAACTCTCAACTATCCCTTTTTTTCCCTTTCAGCAGCACAATGGGACTTGGAGATTTTTAGAAGCACAAGCAATAAACCTTATTTTGTGTTGAGGTTTGCATAGTAACTATTAGTTCAAAAAGAAAAAGTAGGAAAAAAGTAGTGTTTTATCAAGAGCAAATGGATGCACAAGTATTAACTTAGTTATCATGGCATGGATGACTTTACATCCTCACAGCTACACAGCGAGATAGACTTTCCCATATAGGCAAGCTTGTATGCACATGAATGAGGCATTAGGAAATCTAGAACTGGTAAAGTCCCATCTCATGGACTTTTAAGTTAAGTTTTTTGAATACAAGGAGTCTCGTCTAAACCTGGGCTCCATAACTAAAAGGTGAGTAAGTGCACATTGCCTCTCTAACTACTTAATAGATGATAGAACTGCATGGTTAGCATAGCCGGGGGGGTGGGGGTTGGCAGAAATTATGTTTTTGGTGTGTGTTGCCTAACAGTGCAAGGTTTCCATCAATAGACAGCTGAGATTCTGTCCTTTCTACTTCTATCAGAAGCATCATGAGTTGGGAGAAAAAGTCTTTTCTGGAAGAAAAAGTCATACTGGAAAATATAGATGTCTTATTGCTACATGTTTACATCTGCCATGACAGAAAGAAACCTGGAAAAAAAACAACAATAATGATCTGTATTTATACCAAACATCCTGCCTCAGAAATGCAATAGAAAGTGGATACCAAGGGAGTTTTCCAAATACAACACACTCATACACACCTCCAACCTTAGAAATATCTCAGCAAAAAGGTGGCTGGGATCAAAATAAGCCTCTGAAGGGTCTGAGTATGATACAGATAAACAGTCAGAGGACATCTCAGACAGAAAACTATGCTTTCAAGACCAGGAACTGGTTATCAGAACCAAAGCTTTCAGAAGGAAATCCTCAGCACAGGCCTACACAATCATTCTCTAAACACATTCAGAAGCCATTTTGCCACACTTGTCACATAAGGAAAACTGAACTAATTCTTGCAACATGTCTCTTTTGCTGAGGATTTATGTCAAAGCATGTAACATGTTTATACAGACATTTACACCAGAGGGAGGGGCAGAGAAACATTTTTCTCCTTAAAACAACTCTAACTTGACACAAATACCTCAACTTCTTTTTTCTTCCTCCGATTAAGTTTCAGCCTTTCTTGATCTGCTTTATCCTCCCAACGAAGTTTTTCTAGCTGCTGGGTTATTGTAGCTACTTGCTTTCTTGCTATTTCCTTTAGCTCTCTGTAACGCTCCAACTGGATCAATAACAAAACAAAAATCCACTCCACTGAAAGCATTGTTACAACCTCCAATAGTAATTGCCTACATTATCATAATTAAGAATATGAAAACCACCAAACTCTCCAGAAGGCCTTTCTAGCTACTAAATGCATTTTAAGAAGTTACATATTATTAAAGATTCAACCCAAACCTTACAGTTAACAGTTTTTGCCTCTGGTCTTGTGTTAGGCTTTTGTTTACTCTTAATTTTCAGGAACATTTATAAAATTTACAGTACTTCACAATCAGTTTTAAGGTTAGCACTAAGTTTTTGCACAGCCCAAACTTGTTCTAATGTTTGCTATATATATATATTTTGCTCATATTATCAAGCAATTTTAAGGTAAACGTTATACACAGTCCTGCAAAGTGATGACTAAGTGACAAAATGTTTCTGAAGTGCAGATTCACAAACTGAAAAAACAGCTCTGCATGTTCTCCCTCAATTGATCAGAAAGCATTTTAAGGTAGAGACAACAGTAAAAAGTAGCTAGCACTTCATTTTAGAAGCATTTCTGGCAATATGGTTGCATAGATAGCTTCCTTTAAAGTGAATTTGCTGTGAAGTGATGCAGCCCTTCCCTTTAGAATACCTTACAGCTTACAAGGAAGCCACACAGTTTCGATTCTGACCCACAGTAGATGTTACATCTGGCTTGCGTTTTTGTTGCAGTCTTGTTTCTTCCTAACTGAATTCCTGCACCTCAGCTGATAAGTCACTCCTCAAAACTTACCCTACCACAGTGTACCATGTGCACTTTCATAAAGGTTAAAAAAATAGTCAAAGAACAACCTAACCATGGATTACATGTAGCTATAATTCTAACACACAGATGACAGCCCCTGTATACAACCCTTCTGAAGTTTCTATCAAACTCTTCTCAACTTTTTGTTCACTGAAAATTCACTGCATCCTCTCACATCGCTTAGAATATGCGCTTCACACCCTAGGATGGAAGCATATTGCTTCTAATCTCACAATGGTGAATTCTTAGTTACATCTCTACACAAGTTAAGACTTACTCCCTAGAAGTGCCCCACATTTTGTAACTTCTGAGATCTGACTTCCCACCCAAAAAGGAAACAGCCCACTCCCTCCACATTGTACTATCCTTTCTTTTCATCCAATAAAACTATTTCTAAATAAAAGTTACAATTTTGTGTTTGTTTAAGATCAACTGCCATAAAGATCATCAGAAATTACAAGTTATTAGTGAAAGAACAGTTTCTCTGCCATCACCAGGGATTTTTGGGCTTCACTTGTAAATAGTACCTTTTGGTCTCCTCACTCACCTGATTTTCCCTCAGCTTAACATCTGCTGCTGCCTGCAGTATCTTTTCAGCCTTCCTCTCAAATGCTCTCCATGCCTTCTCAATATCATTTAGTTCTGTCTCTAGTTCTTTTATGTTCTGCTTTTCTTTATCACAAGATTTCTCCTTCTCCCTTAGAGTTTTTTTAGACATTTCTACTTTCTTGATTTGGTAGGAAGTGTTCTCCTTTGCTTTTATATAGAGGGGTCTCTGCTGAATCAGTGATGCTTCAAGAGTCCTAACCAAAACAAACAACCCAAAACAAATAAACAACCCAATCACCTAACAAGCAAAAAACACATCCAAAACAACAAATATATATTAAGAAAACATGAAAAAACCCCAACAACAAAAACCCCACACCAACAAACAGAAAAGCACCCCTCCCAACCACACACACAAACAAATAATCAGGTGTCAGCTTCAAGGTTACATACCCAGAGGCCATTTTTTATTATCCATTGGAAAAACAAATACAAGAAGTGAAGCATAACTGCCTAAAAAATGTAACAGCAAACAAGTATTATATAAAGAATTTACTGACAACCTGGGCATGGTGGTGGAGATGAAATCCATGTCTAGATATTACCTTAGTAAACTACTTATGCTGACTTCCATAGCGTTAGGATACTACCCAACTGCCTTAACAGGAAATACAAACCTGCCAAGCAATTCCCAGAGCAAACAATGCTTTAACTCAGCTACCAGAGAACCTGATTGGAAAACCTACTTCATTTCTCTTTCCATGTGCTGTTGGTCTCTGCTTAGCACACCAAACACTTTTTTCTTGGCTCTAAATGCATCTTCTGCTGCAGAAAGAGACTCTTTCTTCCTATGAATGTCCATATTCTTTTCATCCAAACTTTTTCGTAGGAAGTCAATGTCTTTTTCATTGTGATAAAGCCGGAAAAGCTGCAGTTGTATCCTTTCTTCATCAAGTTCCTTTATAAACATCTGGTAATGCTCTGCCTATCAACATTCAATTTTATTTATGGTTTATAAAAAAGTATTTTTAGCCATGAACAGTCTGAAGTCCAAAGATGACAGAACAGTTTTAATTCCGTCAATGTGCACTGACCACAGAACTCAAACATGTAAGTCAACACTTCAATTATACTGGAAAAACTACTTTCATTAATTTAGATTTTATTATATGTGTTCCTCTATCCTTTGAGATGATACAGCATGCAATACAGCATATACTGTGTATGTATATAAAATACAGCATATTATTAGTATATACTATGCATACTATATAAAGAATGCATACATTATACAATACTATAAATTATATAGTATACCATACTTAAAAATACTAGATTTAAAACAACAATTCTTCAGGCTTTTCATGAGAAAAATCAGTATTTCAGTTTATAAAACATGCAGAATCTGAGATCTCAAGCAAAAAAGAAGTAATTTTTGAGTTACCTCAACTTTCTCCACCCTTGCTTGTTTGCGTTCTGCTGCAACACTTTTTTTCTTGTTATACTTAAACTGTGCATCCTCTTCTGCTTGCTGCATTTGTTTCTTTTTTTGTTCATATTCTTCAGCATACTCCCATGAATTGCTGATTTGTTCAAAAAGTTGAGTTCTCTCTTTTGGCTTTTTCATTGCAATTGATTCTACTGTTCCCTAAAATAAAAATTGGGAGAAACATTATACATATATATATAAACAAATGCAGCACTGTAGGTCATTATGTTGTCTAATGAATCTCTTTAAGGACATACAATACAGATTTATCTTTGGATATATTTATGGTAAACAGAATTTAACATTTAATACCAAAAGGAGTATCACCCTATCCACCCCACCTAATTAAATTACATCATTAAAAAATTTAGAATGTCATATATGACCTATGAAAAACACCTTCAAACTAAATCCACCTGCACAAATCAGTGCACAGTATCACATTGGAAAAATTAAGTCTTCTTAGCCTCATTAAAAAAGCTGAAACTCATTTACAGTGAAAAATGAAGTAACACCTCCCTCAGTATGACAAAAGCAAAACAGGCTGCTCAAATTTTCACTGACACAAAGGAGTTACTATTTTCAGTGAGGAGTAGGAAATAAGTTTCTTCCTTGGGAATTTTCCTCATCAAGTGCAAGGAAGACAATCCTGTTAAATATATTCTAATTAAATATGCAGCATTTCTGACCTAGACAGTCAAATACTTCAGAACCTTGTAGGATTTGCAATCTCTTAACAAGAAATCTTAACATATTTTCATGCATCTTGACTAATGGGAGTGTTTTAAGGTGAAATTAGCTTCTCCTACTTATAGGATTCCTAGAAGCCACAAAACATTATGTAAAAAAAACCAAAGGAAAAAAACCAAAGGAAAAACCAAAGGAAAACCAAAGGAAAACCACAAAGGAAAACCAAAGGAAAACCAAAGGAAAACCAAAGGAAAACCAAAGGAAAACCAAAGGAAAACCAAAGGAAAACCAAAGGAAAACCAAAGGAAAAACCAAAGGAAAAAACCAAAGGAAAAAACCAAAGGAAAAACCAAAGGAAAAACCAAAGGAAAAAACAAAGGAAAAAACAAAGGAAAAAACAAAGGAAAAAACAAAGGAAAAACAAAGAAAAAACAAAGAAAAAAACAAAGGAAAAAAACAAAGAAAAAAACAAAGAAAAAAAACAAAGGAAAAAAACAAAGAGATCCACATTTTCTTATAGTCTCTGAATAATAAGACTACACCATTTCTTCCAGATTAGCTTTTGTCCTACTAATATGCTCATATACACACAAAATTCATCCCCTCCATTTTTCAGTGTTTTAGTTCTTGGCTGAGGTGAAGGAAGATATGCATTTACTTGGAAATTCGCTAAGGGTGCCCTCATTTCTTTCAAATAGGTAACTGTGTACTCCTATGAAATCACTTCAACTGTTTTTATGTTCTTTACTTTAAATACTCACCTGAAAAACAAGACAGTTCCTAGCTTTGGCAAATATGCCAACTTTTTCAAGCTCAGAGAGGTATGTAGACCGGCCAACAGATTTATCATTGAAAAGAAATTCTGAACAGTTACCTAAAAGGGGAAATGTAAAAACAAACCAAACAACAAACAACACAAAATGCATAGGAAAAAAATAAACTAGTGAAACAACTTAACTAGTGGAACAATTTCACTGAGCAATTTCCTCAAAGAAAACACACATCAATTAGTCCCTTAGTCACTTCATTGTTCTGTATGAAAACTCTAGTGGCAACTTCCAGAAGTACTGACGGATCCTGAAGCGCTCATGCCTGCAGCAAGGTGTCAGATCCCATTTTCTAGAGCCTACACCGTCTATGTATTTTTCAAGTGAACATCTACATATCAAAGTTTGAACCAAAGAACACACTCATTTGATTTTTTAACTTTGCCCCAATATGTTTTTTTTTTTCCATTTTAACATGTGCCTATCAAAATGCTACCAAAGGATCCTAACAAGTATTGCAATACTGAGGGGCTTAATCCACCCAAATACAAAAGAATATTAAGCATCTGAAATTCAAAGCTGAGTATTCTTGATCTCTATTTTCTGTACATCAGGCAACAGAAAGCAGGTTTAACAGAATCTGCTACCTACCACGGATAACTCTTGAAAATCTCTTTTCCTCCCCATCTTCTTCAGAATACACTAGTGTCACACTGGCCACAGAAGAAACTGGTTTTCCAACATGTGCTCCATGAATGAGTTCTCGAACGCTTTTAACTCGCAAATTAGATGTCTTTTCACACAGTGCAAAACTAATAGCATCCATTATATTAGATTTCCCTTAAAAAAAAAATTTTGCTTTGACATAGCAAAAATCAAAGGAGGCAATTGATCAATTGATTAGTTATTAACTAAAACCCATATGTAAATGTGAAATTTGTAATTTATACTATTTCTAGTGCTCTATTTGAAGAAAAAAAATATTGCATGTGAGGAGGAAATCCAGTTCTAAGATGTAACATCCTGGCAGCAGACAATAAAGCTGTCTGTAAGAAAGATCACCACAAATTTGATATGTTCAGTCTTGTGGAACAAATTTTTGTTACAAAGGTATCTCTAAATGTCATTAAACATCATCCTCCTTGATATTTCTGCAATGCAGTCAGCGAGGTTTCCCACATAACCACTCTACTGCATAACTAGAACTTGGCCACTAGAAATCTTCTAAAGAATCACTATGCTTGGAAAAGACATTCAAGATCATCAAGTTCAACTGCTATCTAACCCTACCAGGGCCACCACTACACCATATGCTTGGGCACCGTATGTTGACAACTTTTAAATACATCCACGGATGGCAACTCAACCACTTCCCTGGGCAGCCCGTTTCAGCCTTTGATAACCCTTTCTGTACAGAAGTTCTTTCTAATGTCTAATTTAAACTTCCCCTGGTAATGATGCCACTTCCTCGTATCAGCTATGACTTTTGAGAAAAGATGAACACCCACCTCTCTACAACTTCCTTTCAGTAGCTGTAGAAAGTGGTAAGGTCTCTCATCAGCCTCCTCATCTTCAGACTAAACCACCCCAGCATCCTCAGCTGCCCCTCCTAAGACTTATTCTCAAGACCCTCCACTACCTTTGTTGCCCTGCCATAGACCTGCTCCAGCACCTCCATGTCTTCCTTATACTGTGGCACCCAAAACTGAACACAGTACTCAAGGTGTGGCCTCACCAGTGCCAAGTACAGGGGGATAATCACTTCTCTATCCCTGCTGGTCACACTATTCCTGATGCAGGCCATGATGCTGTTATCCCTCTTGGATGCGTGAGCATGCTGCTGGCTCATGTTCAGCCAGTTGTTGACCAACAACCCAAGGCCCCTTTCTGCTGATCAGCTTTCCAGCCACTCAGCCCCAAGGCAGTAGTGTTACATGGGGCTGCTGCATCCTAAGTGCAGGACTTTAAGTCCATATGATTGGCCTCAGCCCACTGATCCAGCCTGCCCAGGTCCCTCTGATGAGCCTTCATACCCTCCAGCAAATCAACAAAAGCTAAATCTTAAACTAAATCATTAATAATGTGGGGAAGACTAAGAGCATCCTTAGGGTTCTTTTTTCAAAAGTGAGTAAAATTTTTGAAGTTCCAGCACTCACAGGATAACAAGGTGGAGTCTATAAACCAAGGGTTTTGTGGGCTAAACAACAAAGCAGCTGCAACCCTGAAAAGCTACTATCTCCTTTCCAAAGGCATTTATTTACTCACATGACAAAAATCACAGGGCCAAATCAAGAAGCAGCTTTTTACTGCTACAGCTTACAGCTCATAGCAATAAAGTAAAACCACCTTTATGTGACCTCAGTAAGCTAAACTACAAACTGGAGTGGCAAAGGCAAGGTAGGCTCAAAAGAGTAGACAAAATGGAACCATTTCAACCCTATCACCTCTGTCCCCCCATGCTAGAGAATATCTATGCCTTAAGGCACAAAAATCCAGAACAAATTGGCTGATTTGCAGCCTCCAAAACACTGCTTGTGCTGCCACACCTCCAGATGTGTATGAAGAGATTTTAAGCAGGCCCAAGTCTTTACTTCCCCCCCATCAACCCCTGTGGTCTTCCACAGGCAAACTCCTGCTGCCCTCACCCCCTCAGAGCAGCCACGCTGGCCCTGTTCTTGGGCCTGCACTTGCACTACTGCTTTTTGCTCCCCCTCAGGCCTGTGGTGTTCACAGAAAAGACCTGGCAAAGACCAGAAAATCAAAGCCTTAGTACTAACAGCTACAGTGGAGACACAGAGCCACCAGGTTCCCACTGCCAGCCTCCCCACATGCCTCAGCCTGCTACCTGATCCATTGGGACCAACGATGCAAGTGAACTTCATGAAGGGGCCAATAACCTGCTGCCCCCGCCAGGACTTGAAATCCTTCACCACCAGCAGCTTCAGGTAACCCATTTTTGCAGCCCTGGGCAAGGGACCGCTGAGGCTGTTAGCTGCGAGCTTACACCACCAACCCAATATTTAAACAATAAACCAGTATGTTATTAGTTGGCCTTCTCTCGCCCCTCCACCCGCGATCCGCCCCAGCCTCTCCCCTCAGCAGCCGAGGCCCAGGGCCGCCGCTAGCGCCACTTCCGCCAGCGCCCGCCTCACGCCTGAGGGCCGGCGGCCATACTTGGCGGCGATGCGGCGGGCGCGGGGAAGCGGCGGAGGGGGGTGGGGCTCCCGTTCCCATGGTGACCCCCTGTGTTGCTCTCCGGGCTGAGCGGCAGGTCGCAGCCGTGCTTCACTCCTGCCTGTAGCCCGCACAGCGCCGGTAGCCGGTTGACTTCTAAAAGCCATGCACAGGTTGGGGTTCCAGCGGGACTTACAAGAGGCTGCCGCCTTGGAGCGACGGCGGCAGCGGGAGCTGCAGCGGCAGAATCGTATCTTCAACGTGCGGCTCCGGACCATAGGGGTGAGGGCACGGCCCCCAGCTCTCGTCCCGGGCTGCGGTGCCAGCGAGGAGGAATGGCGCCGACCTCCCCCTGCACCCGTGTGTTCTGAGGAGCCCGCTCTAAAGCGGAGGTGACCCCTAGGGCAGGGCTGAAGAAGGGGCAGCCCTGCCGGCGCGGGCGGACGAGCGAGGGTGGCGAGCCCAGCTCTGAGGAAGGGCGGCAGGCGGCTGCCCCGGTGGGCCCCCCAAGGGCTTCCTAGGTGTCTGCCAGCAGAGCAGCAGGGTAGCGGGAGGGAAACGCTCTCTTGCGGGTTTGACTGGGCTGGGGTGCTTTAAAAAGTTGTTAGTGAAAGCCTAGGCATCCTCAAAAGTTATTTTTGACATCTGTCGCTGGTGTGTGTGACAGAGTCTGAGGGGCTCTTGTATTTGCAGAGTGCAAAGGCAAAACTTCCTTTTTCCTGAACAGGACACAAAGATCAAAGTGTGTGCTGCAGTATTTATTTAGGAGTTAGCTTTATTTGTGTAGGAGTGTGCTTTACTTTGAGGTAATCAAGAAACTTGCAGAGTCAGCTCACACCGTGTGGCATGAACAAAATGATGTTTTTTTACATCTCTACCCTCATCTGCTTGAGTCTCATTAGAAGCTGGAATCAGTGAAAGATTTATTGCTGGAAGGGATTCTACAATTGGTCCCTATTTTGCAGCAGGGAAAACAGGATGGATCCATCAGGCCATATTTATGTATATGGAGATGACTGATGTCTGCCTTTCTTGGAGTGGATGTCAGAATGTGAATGGTTGTAGCCAGGTGGGGGTTGGTCTCTTCTCCCAGGCAGCCAGCACCAGAACAAGAGGACACAGTCTCAACCTGCACCAGAGGAGGTTTAGGCTGGATGTTAGGAAGAAGTTCTTCACAGAAAGAGTGATTTGCCATTGGAATGTGCTGCCCAGGGAGGTGGTGGAGTCACCATCACTGGAAGTGTTTAGGAAGAGACTGGATGGGGCTCTTGGTGCCATGGTTTAGTTGATTAGATAGTATTGGATGATAGGTTGGACTTGATGATCTCAAAGGTCTTTTCCAACCTGGTTAATTCTATTCTATTCACCCTTCCAGTAATGTGTCCAAAGGCCCATGCTGACGTTGTATATGTGCATATGAAGAGTGCTGTGGGGTAAAGTAACTTTAAGTTTTGCTTGCAGAATGATTTAAGTGCTGTCTGCTTATGCACACATCACATGTAAGTGCTGTAGAATTAACTACTGTAGAGCCACGTTTAGAATTGGTGAAAATAAACCAAATTTGTTGATTTCGTTGGACTGGTAGAATTGTAGTGCCTTGGATTTTTTTCTTGAAAAAATCATGGTTATAGAGCAGTTACCACTTGAAGAACAAGACAGGTTGTCTACCTGATACAGTGTCCTGATATGTGATAGGCAACAATATGCTTAAATGAAAGGAGCCAGGAAGCTTTTTTTAACAGATGTGTTTTATGTATAGGAAGGTAGTTCATATTTCTTCATCTGGAAATACATAATTTTTCTCTAAGGTGGCTTTTGTAGAGCCTTAAAAATTAAATGTAAAGCAAAAATTCTAAGCTAATGAAATAGCTGAGAACAAAACAGCATATCTTAACATACTTTGTTGAGCAGTACTGAAGCCCACCACCTGGAGGTCTTTCCCAAATGCTTTTGCAGAACTGACTTTTCATACAGGTTTTGATAGATCCATTTCCAGGAGAGAAAGATATAACATGAAGGAGAGCCCACTGGAGAAATTTTGTAAATATTTTGGTTAACATAATTTGGTGTACCTTACATGATGGCTGAACAGGAAGGGCTGTGCTTGTGCTTTGAAGTCGGACCAAGTGCAAAGCATGAAAAGTCAAGAGATCTATATGGAGAGATATGAGTATTTCCAATGTACTTTTAGATTCTTTGCTTTCTTTCTCTCTCTCTCTCTCAGCAGTTTAGCTGAGCTGACAAAATTACAAAACCAAGGTGGTATTTGACTTGGACACCACAAATCTGTAAGTAGGGTTGTCCTGGTTTTGAAGGGACAGAACCACATGTGGGTCAGTCCTGGGCTACAGGCCATTGGCAGTTCTGACCCAGCTAGGACAGCTCACCTGAGTTAGCTCACAGGTGTATCCCAGACCATGAGCATGACACTCAGTATAAAGGAGGAAGTTTGCTGAAGAGAGAGCAACTATGTATTTGGGCTTCTCTTCCTTTCTAGGTATTGTGACTGCTGCACCTTCACTGGGCTGAGTGTAACTTTTACATATTATACTGCATTCTGTTTTGCTCTTTCATTAAATCCTTTTTTTTTATGACAATGTGGTGTGTTCTTGTTAGGTGCAGGAATATACCTGTCGTAAAAACACATCAATAAAATTGTTTCTGGCTTTTCTTTGTAAGTGACCAATATTGAATAGTGTTGTGTATATACTCTCTTGCTGGTGGCTTTGTATCTGTCTTGTACAATTGTGTATCAATGTAGCTTGACAATGCCTGCTTTTAGTCACAGTATCACAGTATCACTTAGGTTGGAAAGGACCTCGAGGATCATCGAGTCCAACCTATCAACACAGACCCCATGACTAGACCATGGCACCAAGTGCCACGTCCAATCTCCCCTTGAACGCCTCCAGGGTTGATGACTCAACCACCTCCCTGGGCAGCCCGTTCCAATGACTCGTCATTCGCTCGGTGAAGAACTTCCTCCTCACCTCGAGTCTAAACCTCCCCTGGCGCAGCAGAATGTAGTGTCTCTTAAAGAGCTGCTTTTTTTTTTTCATCTTAACAGGTTGATAAAGATGCATTGGATAGCCAGGTCGAGGACAAAAAAATTCAAGAAGCAGCTGAAAAAGCACGAAATGAAGAACTTGGTATATTCATAGCTATTAATGAAATTTCTGTGAAGTAAATGTACTTTGTCTCCTGCTTTTTTTCCCCTTCATGTGTTTCATAGAGCCTATCTCCTTGAATCTTGCTATATGAGTCTATCCATGTAAAGCTGTCAATCAAGATTTTATATATACATATTTGTGTATATATTTGTATATGCACAATTACAGACTTTTCTCTGAATTCAGACATCCAAACTGAATGCTATAGTTTGCATTGATACGTGTGCATTTTCCTCAGTATCTCAAGATTTATGCTGGCATGATTAAGCTGCTCTATATTTCTTATAGTCTGGAATTTCCACTGTCTTCTTTTAATAAATATTGACAAACAGCACTGTTAGATACCTGGAGAGACAGGAACATTTACCACAAAAGCTTAATTACTTAATACTATTCTTTTCAGAATATCAAAGGCAAATTTGGTAGCTTTTCTGCAGATTAAGCCCATGTTCTGTCTAGCCATTATTCAATATATGTATATTCTATAGAATCCTCTATAGAGTACTACTGCTAGGAGCATGAGTTTTGCACAACAGGCTGTCAGAAGGAACCGCTGCTGAATCAGAGCATGTAGCCACACAAATGTTCCATTGGTGTTCCCTGACCTTAGAACCCTTTGTGGCAGCCCTCTGAAAGGCTCTCCTGTGGTATCGTGTGGAAGGTCCCACAGATGTTTCTGTGTGTTTCAGAAAGATGTGCAATGGTGCTGCCAAATTCCATGCTGTGATTCTATGGCTGCTTGTGATTTTTATGGCAGAATACCTGTCAGACTCTGACTCATAACAAACCGCCAGAAGCGATGCGTAGTGTGGCAGCAGAGGAAATGATCCTTGCTTGTTAATTGTATTTAAATGGCTAAAATGGCTAGTTTCGGGTGGAGGGGTTTTGTTCTTTGTTCTTCTTTAAATCAATTACATAATTTTGATTAAATGGGCAAGAGCTATTTAGCTTTTCAAAAACTGTTAGTGCCAGCCAATTGTTTTAGTGCTATGGTTAGAAAAATCATTGGAACTATGAAACAAATATCTGTATTCCTTTTACTGCGAGTCTGATCTCTTCATTTGCTTCTTAATAAGCAACATCATGTATTTGGGTTGGAAATGTAAACTAAATCAGAAGTATTAGTATATAGTGCATTTCATGTGTTACTGCAAGTTTTAACCAAATGAAAACTCATAGATCTAGAAGCATTTATTGTCTGTTTCACATGCAATTGTAACTGCAAACATGAAGTCATGGTAACTAATAAGAGAATTGATGTTAAAAAACACCAAGTACTTTATAAGTAAATATTATGAACATTAGTGGGTTTGCTGGACTGGTAAATCAAGTACTCCTCCTTAAAGTATAAGAGTTTGAAGTCTTATTCTTTTTCCATAATTTTAGTTTCCATCTTACACGTACAGGTCTATGGCGTGCACTTCTAAGAGCTGTGTTTTCATTGTATTGCTTTTTCTGTAGCTAATGAAAGCAAGCAAAATGACAAGATCATGTGCATGTTAGAGGAACGACAGAAAAATGAGATCAGAAACATAAACAAGGCTCTCAGTGAATTTTGGAAGAATTTTCAGACGCCGGAAACAAGACGCGAGTTCGACCTGTCTGATCCACAGGCCTTAAAGAAGGACAGACCTGCTCGTCTTTCAGACAATGATCCTCGGTGTACGGTATCTGGCTTGCAGAAGTTTATGGGTGAAGACTTAAACTATGATCAGAGGATGAAATTTCAAAAGGAGCAGTTCAGGGAGTGGTCTCTTCAGCAACAGCGAGACTGGAAGAATGCATTGGCTGATCAAAAATTTGCAGGTAAAAAAAGAAGCTAATAAGGTTTTAATCTGCGTTGTACGAAATCCTGATGTGTCTGGCAAATAAGCCTGTTGTGTCAGCTTGACATAGCAGTGTTTTAGTACCTTCAGTATGTAACTGTTAGAAATATTGCAGCAGTTTTTTACTTTACAGACTCTAATGTATCCATTATCTCACTTAAGAAATCTATGTTTATTATTGTGATAATTCTAATATTACCTGAGTTTAATTTCTATTTTATGTCTTGGGTGAAGTATCAGAACATTCTGAAGAACCATCTGGTTTGCATGCTAGATGGTAAAACAGAGAGAGTGATTGCCCATTGGAATGGACTGCCCGGGGAGGTGGTGGAATCACCTTCACTGGAGGTGTTCAGGAGGAGACTTGACAGGGTACTTGGTTACATGGGTTAGTTGATTAGGTGGTGTTGGATGGTAGGTTGGACGCGATGATCTTGAAGGTCTCTTCCAACCTGGTTTATTCTATTCTATTCTATGTTCACTTCATCAGACCAAATTGTCTAGTCTTTGCTGTTCCAGAGAAGACAGAATAATACCGATATTTTTTTTTCTGGCTTGCATTGTGTACCTTTTTTTTTTCTGCAGAATGTAACATACTTTTAACATTGTTTTAACTGTTAAGACAAGATGGTTTACATAATAAACTGATTTAATGAGGCACCTGAAATTCCAAGATAGAAAGGTTCAGTTGCAGGATTTGGAAATAGTTATGCTATTCAGCTTGTTGTACCTGTAGCTCCTCTTATAGTAAATATTATCTAAATTCAGTGTTAATTTAATTTAGATTATCTTTATGACAAGAATAGGATCGAAGTTGACCGAAATACGATGGAACAACAACGTAAAGAAGAAGAAAAAAGGCGTGCTGTTTGTGCAGCTACTAAAGATTTCAATAGAACCCAGGTAAATTAATATTGGATTTGTTTGGTTTAAAAAAAACAAACAAAAAAGTGGAGACAAAGAAAATAAGATGCACAAAAGTACAATGAGTGGTGATGTTTTCACAAAGATTGCTTAGCAGCTAGCTTCCAAAGTTGTTTCAGTACTTTGTCCTTCCCAAGGATCTCGCTCTCCTCTAACTAGTCACCCTCTGTCAAAATTTTTTCTCCTGGTACTCAGCTTGCTGACTAGAGGGCAGCAACAACTCATCAGTCTCTCAGGGACTTGTAGTCTGTGAACTGTAGTACAACAAAAGCCTCCTGTGCTTCCTTCTAGTTTTATCAGTCATTAGATATTTTTAGCTGTGTCTGCCTGCTTTTCTCTTTGCTTATGTGGAAACATTACTAACAGTAGCTTTTTGTCTTCGTTGCTTGTGCTAATTTCCCCACCACCACTGTTTCTGACACTTTGGCTACTTGGTGTTTGCTCACCAAGCATGCTTTGGAACCTATTGAAACATGGAAACAATCTGCCATGCTCTAGTTTTTTATTCTACTGCACAGTTTTTGGTTTGGTTTGGTTCCCTCCCCCGCCCCCCCCATTCATTTTATGCATAAAGCTCAAAGGGTTACATGGATGCTGTTGGTTTGGTTAAACTATTTGGTGTGACTTGGCTTTAAATTTTATGTATTCACATCAAAATAAGACATGTTAAAATTATCTTCCTCAAATATGGTATCTTTTAGTTCAAATATATAAGCATGCAAGCCTGTGTAAGTGGTGTTTCGGCTTTTAAGGGCGTGCTTGGCCTGTAATTTTGTTTATAGATAGCTAAAGGTAATTGCAAAGGCTTTTGTTGCTTCAAGTCATGGCTATTGAACTATCTTGTGTGAATAACCATAAAGGTACTCCAAGTGGCTGGTGCACTTAGGGGTAGCTGTAGTATCCCAAGTAATTTTTGTTCTACCAGTTGTTTGGGGATGACATAAGAGGTTCATGTGTGGTGTGGGTTTTAATCTTTAGATATACAGATTCTGCTTGAAGGGTGTACTTGTTAAGTATGTTTAAAAATCATCCTCTTTGGGTTTTTTTCCTCTATTTTTTTAATGACATGAAGGCATGATAATGGAGGCTGGGGCAACAATTTTCATTTAGTTCTTATTGTCTCTTGCTCTGCTGTATAGACTAAGTTACAGCCTGCAGCTCTTTTTCTTTTTTAAGACCATGATACTTTTTTCAGGTTTCCTCTGGTTTAGCTCTGAGTGTTTAAGAAACCCTTCTATTTCCCTAAAATGATGTGTTGGCACAGCTGTTGGGATTTTTTTGTTAAGCATGCAAACCAGAGGTTTCAGGTTGCCACACCTTTCACTGATGTTGTCAGTCTAATGATCATGAAACTTCAGCATTTGTTAGATCATTTATCAAATGAAAAGAAAATGAACTCTGTTCTAGAATGAGTGATTGGTAGATCTGATTGGGAAGAGTGAATGCAAGGTCTGAGATGGCAGTAGAGGAAAGGAAAGCGCAACCCTCAGTTATTGTAATTTAGATAAAGAATAGGGGAAATCGAGAAGCAATTTCCTAGAATTTGGCTTTGGATCAATCTCAGTCTCAATGGCCATCATCAATGGGTACAAGTTGCTACTGGGGAGATTTGGACTGGATGCCAGAGAATTTTTTTTCACCATTTGAACTAGTAGACATTGGAATAAACTCCCAAGGGAGATGGTGGATTCCCCTACTTTAGACATTTTGAAGGCCCAGCTTGACAGGATGCTGGGCCAACTCATTTAAACTATAGTCTGAAAGGTTGGACTAGATGATCCTTGAGGTTCCTTCCAATCAGATACTCTGTGAACCTAGTCCTGTAGTCCATATGGTTGTCAGTATCTTTAGGGAATGTAAAGAATGAAATAATTTTTCTTTAAAACAAAATGCTCCATCTCCCCAGCACATCATGTACTTCAGGAGAAAACATGTTTTGGTCAGTTTGATAGTTAATTAATAAAGAATCCTAGCAGATACTCAGGGTAGGTTATCTCAGTTCTTTACAATCTGCTTTGTTACAAGGTCTGGCGTTGCTGTCCCTGTGACAGTGGTTCACCTTGCTCCACTTAACCACAGTACCATTGCCAATGACTTCACTGCTGAGAAGGTTACCTCTAATGGCTCTTTTGTTCTTCAGGGATTAATGAATTGATGATCTCTTTGGTTCTCCAATGCTGAAGGATCCTGTACTATAAACTAGGACTAGAGAAAATGGTTTCAAGCTGTGCTGGGGAGGTTCAGCCTGGATGGTAGGAAATATTTCTTCACAGAAAGCGTTCTCAAACATTGGCATGGTCTGCCCAGGGCAGTGAAGGAGTCACCATCCCTGGAGGTGTTTAAGCAGTGTGTGGACGTGTTGCTTAGGGGCATGGTTTAGTGTTGACCCTTCAGTGCTGGATTGAGGGTTGGACTGGATGATCTTTGAGATCTCTTCCAACCAAACGTTTTCTGTAATTGATGTGATAAATCTTTCACGTGCAGAAAATTACTAATATCATTCCTATCAGATTTTCTCTTACCTAAGTATGTATTAACTGGGAACACCAATGTTGCTTTTGTCCTGGGTATAAGAGAAGGTTTCTACAAGCTTAAATTGTCAGTGATTCCTGCTGAAATTATTTATACAGCAGTAGTAATCATTTTAATTTGACAAGCTGGGTAAAAAAATTAAGGCATAAGGCTACCCAGGATTCTGACTGGAATAAACCAATAAATAAACCAAACCAGGTTGGAAGAGACCTTCAAGATCATCGTGTCCAACCCATCAACCAATCCAACCCACCCAAACAGCTAACCCATGGCACCAAGCACCCCATCAAGTCTCCTTCTGAACACCCTCAACGACGGCGACTCCACCACCTCCCCGGGCAACCCATTCCATAGCGCAATCACTCTTTCTGTATAGAACTTCTTCCTAACATCCAACCTGAACCTCCCCTGGCGCAGCCTGAGACTGTGTCCTCTTGTTCTGGTACTGGGTGCCTGGGAGAAGAGACCATCATCAGCCTGTCTACAACCTCCCTTCAGGTAGTTGTAGAGAGTGATAAGGTCACCCCTGAGTCTCCTCTTCTCCAGGCTAAGCAGCCCCAGCTCCCTCAGCCTCTCCTCATAGGGCTTGTGTTCCAAACCCCTCACCAACTTTGTTGCTCTTCTCTGGACTCGTTCCAGCAAGTCAACATCCTTCCTAAACTGAGGGGCCCAGAACTGGACACAGTACTCGAGGTGTGGCCTAACCAGTGCAGTGTACAGGGGCAGAATGACCTCCCTGCTCCTGCTGGCCACACTGTTCTTGATGCAGGCCAGGATGCCATTGGCCTTCTTGGCTGCCTGGGCACACTGCAGGCTCATGTTCATCCTACCATCAACCAGCACCCCCAGGTCCCTCTCTGCCTGGCTGCTCTCTAGCCACTCTGACCCCAGCCTGTAGCACTGCATGGGGTTGTTGTGGCCAATGTGCAGAACCCGGCATTTGGATGTGTTAAATCTCATGCCGTTGGATTCTGCCCATCTGCCCAGCCTGTCGAGGTCTCTCTGCAAAGCCTCTCTACCCTCCAGCAGATCAACTCTTGCCCCCAGCTTGGTGTCGTCAGCAAATTTACTGATGATGGACTCAATGCCCTCATCCAGATCATCAATAAAGATGTTAAAGAGCACAGGGCCCAGCACTGATCCTTGGGGCACACCACTAGTGACTGGCTGCCAGCTGGATGTGGCACCATTCACCACCACTCTCTGGGCTCGGCCCTCCAGCCAGTTCCTAACCCATCGCAGTGTGCTCCCGTCCAAGCCATGGGCTGACAGCTTGGCCAGCAGTTTGCTATGTGGGACGGTGTCAAAGGCCTTGCTGAAGTCCAGGTAGACTACATCAACAGGCCTCCCCACATCCACCAGGCGGGTCACCTGATCATAGAAGGAGATCAGGTTGGTCAGGCAGGACCTGCCCTTCCTAAATCCATGCTGGCTCGGCCTGATCCCTTGGCCTTGGTTTATTTTTCTTTTGATGTGATTATGATTCCATAGCAGAATCTTACTGTTGCAGAAGGATGTTCTCGCCCTAAGGATGACATAATTGGAAAGAAAATATTTTCCAAGGCACTTTGTAGGTAATGCTAAGAAAATGAATGGATGTGATTACAGAGGATCTGCAACTTAATGTCCTCATATTGTAGACTGTTTAACTATCTTGTAGACCTTATGCCTGTAGAATTTATTCCTGGGCACACCAAAACAGCTTGATAGTTTCCCTGATAATGTAATCATGGATGTGCAGTGGCATTATTCTGATTCTTTATACACTCAACATTACACTGCTAGTAACACATTCAGAACCTGCAGCTACTTCAGAGAAATATTTCTTTCAGGCTTTTAATAAATTATGTACATGCTTTAACTGTCGAGCCTTTTATTTTTCATCTGAAATGAAATACATCACTGCTTTAAACATAGAAGAGTAGCTTTTTATCATTCTTTGAAGTGTGCTGTGCAAATCTTTCATTGCTTGCATCCTATTTTTGATATACAGTGTTCAAGAGGATTCAGTATTTAGGAGTCATCAGTATTTCAACATTTTAACCATGCTTTCAGGCAAGAGGAAGCATAGTGCATGTTCTGGGTTTTAGCAGAAGCAGAAGTTCCTAGTTTGAACCGGCTGGATGTAGTGATAGGACAAGAGGCAATGGTTTCAAATTAGAGAAGAGCAGATTTAGATTGGCTATTAGGAACAAGCTCTTTACCATGAGGGTGGTGGAACATTGGAAAAGGCTGCTGGGGACATAGTTAACGCTCCATCCCCAGAGATGTTCAAGGTCAGGCTTGACAGGGCTCTGAGCAACCTGATCTAGTGGAGGGTGTCCCTGATGACTGCAGAGGAGTTGGACTATATGATCTTTAGAAGTCCCTTCCACCCCAAACCATTTTGTGATTCTGTGATGTACAATTGTCTACATTCATTATCTGTATAATATAGACAAAGGGATTACATTTAGTATACAAATTAATACTACTTCTTTCACAGGTTCCCTGGATGGATGACTCTGGTCATGTGTGAGCTCTGTGATTTAGAAAAAAAGACTTCAGGAGCTGTGCCTTCCTTTAGCACAGCAGCAATTAGTTCCTCACACACTCAAACTTGGTGTTACTTCAAGCATATGAAATCCTGGCCTCATAATGTTTTCTATGTGCATTTCCTCTTCTGCTTTATGACTTGAATCAATATCAAAAGAAGTATTTAGTAGCAAGGGAGATATGTAATGTTGGAGCACAAATCAAAATAAAAAGCATGGTTTTGTGCATGTTTTTTAGTGCTACAGCAATGAATTATGTTTTCTTGGGGATGTGACTTGATTAAATGTGATGGTTTCTTTTTTTGCTTGTTTAAAATATTTATTTTGCAGTGTGATTAACCATTGCATAGTGCTGCTACATGCATTACTGTGCAGAGAGGTGCGAGTTTCCTTCTGTAGTATTCCAAGGCAACTCAGAAATTTTAGGCTCTCCCTCTTGATGGCAAAGGTAAGGTTGCAAGGCCTAGGTGCCTTTTTTCATCTGTTGCTAGATCACAGTGGAATGACATTGAATAAAATGTCCAAGATAATGGTCTTAGCCAATGGGACCATGGCCCTAGTAATCATATGTGATGCTGTTGACAACATGTGCAAATGGGAAAGAAATCTGTTATGACGTGCTAACTTTGCATCCCTCAACTTACTGTGGAAAAACTATCAGTTCTCTGTTTTCACTGAATTTAGGCTTCTGAAATGGCTGAGAGGAAGAAACTGGAAAAGCGTCAAAAAAATAAAGACGACATGGATGAAATTTCAAACCTCCTTCAAGGAGACTTACTTTCTGAAAACCCTGAGCAAGCAGTGAGTTCCTTTGGTAGACACCGTGTGATCCCAGATAGGTGGAAGGGAATGAGTCCAGATCAGCTGATGGCAATCCGTTACTCCCAGCAGCAGCAAGTTCTGGAGAAACAGGTGTTTAAGCTTACATGCATATTCTATGTTTTTGTTTCTAATAATATTACAGAAAGTGGCTTTACAAGAAAATACTGCTCTTTGCCTTCCACATCCAGTTAGAAGACCATGTTTTCCATTGATCTGAATTTTGTCCAAACTGGAATAGAATAGAATAAACCAGGTTGGAACAGACCTTCAAGATCGTGTTCAACCAATCATCCAACACCACCTAATTAATTAAACCATGCAACCAAGCACCCTATGAAGTCTCTTCCGAAACACCTCCAATGATGGTGACTCTACCACCTACTCGGGCAGCCCATTCTCTATGTAGAATTTCTTCCAAACCTCCCCTGGCACAGCTTGAGACTGTGTCCTCTTGTTCTGGTGCTGGTTGCCTGGGAGAAGAGACCAGCCCCCGCTTGTCTACAACCTCCCTTCAGGTAGTTGTAGAGAGCCATAAGGTCTGCCCTGAGCCTCCTCTTCTCCAGGCTAAGCAACTCCAGCTCCCTCAGTCTCTCCTCGCAGGGCTTGTGCTCCAAACCCCTCACCAACTTTGTTGCCCTTCTCTGGACATGTTCCAGCACATCAACATCTTTCCTAAACTGAGGGGCCCAGAACTGGACACAGGACTCAAGGTGTGGCCTAACCAGTGCAGTGTAGTGTACATGGGCAGAATGACTTCCCTGCTCCTGCTGGCCATACTGTTCTCCAGCCACTCCAACTACAGCCTGTAGCTCTGCATGGGGTTATTGTGGCCAATGTGTAGAACCCAGCACTTGGATGTGTTAAATCTCATGCCATTGGATTCTGCCCATCTGTCCAGCCTGTCAAGGTCCCTCTGCAAAGCCCCTCTACCCTCCAGCAGATCAACTCATGGCCCCAGCTTGGTGTTGTCTGCAAATTTACTGATGATGGACTCATTGCCCTCATCCAGGTCATCAATAAAGATGTTAAAGAGCATGGGGCCCGGCAGGCACTGATCCTTGGGGCACATCACTACTGACTGGCTGCCAGCTGGATGTGGCACCATTCACCACCACTCTCTGGGCTCAGCCCTCCAGCCAGTTCCTAACCCAACACAGTGTGCTCCTGTCCAAGCCATGGGCTGACAGCTTGGCCAGCAGTTTGCTGTGGGGGATGGTATCAAAGGCCTTGCTGAAGTCCAGGTAGATTACATCCACAGGCCTCCCCACATCCACCAGGCGGATCACCTGATCATAGAAGGAGATCAGGTTGGTCAGGCAGGACCTGCCCTTCCTAAATCTATGCTGGCTGGGCCTGATCCCTTGGTCATCCTCTAAGTGCTGTGTGATTGCACTCAAGATGACCTGTTCCATAATCTTGCCTGGCACTGAGGATCAATCAAAGTGAACACAGTCTCTATGAAACAGCTGGGAAATGACATGGAACAGCAGGAGTGGGCTAGAGACGTGGGAGTTAAAGTTGGAGGAATATACCTATGGAGTCCAGGGACAACGAGCCTGTGTCTGTGGTGGCTCAGCTGAGTAGCAAGGTCCTGCACAGCCCTAGACCCAGATGCCACAGTGCAGTTTAGGACTTGAGGCTGCATAAGCTTCCTTCAAGGGATGGGCAGGAGCAGGTTGCTCCATAGGGAATGGGCTAGGAGCTGAGAGTGAGAGCAGGTCAGGCCAGGGCAATGTTTCCCTGCTCAGGAGTACTCAAGCAATACAAATAGAGCAGGTCCAGTGATCCTGCTTGTGCATATGTCACAGAATCGGAGAGTCTTAAAAGTTCATGAATGCAATGGAATTTCCTTTCCACCATCCCACACAGCTATCAGTCATGCTCTGGGATTGAAATACAGAAAAAAACTTAAATATTGCTTATACCCACTGCTTTAAAGATACATAGAAACAGGCACTTGGAGTACAGAAATCTACCCTTCCTATGCAGTCATGACCGTAAAGTCCTAGATACTGTAATGTAGGAAACTACTTCCCTCACTCAATGCAGAGGCTAGACTCATATCAGCTGATGAAGAGCTGTTCAGTTCTGGTTCTTAATCTCTGCAATGCAGTATGTTACAGTATGCCCTATCTACTGCTGTTGAAGGTAGAATGGGCATTTTCCTAGCTCTCTTAAAACCTTGAAGTGAACTCGTTCAAGCAGTTGGCAGAAAATTAACCCCCCCAGGAAGAGTGAGGTTTATTTTGGATGCCTGGTTTCTTGTATCAGTTCAATGTGATGTCAGACAAGAAGTGAGGAAGTGATGGTATAACAAGAGTAGAGTTAAAAAAAGTTTGTGTCTACTTGTCTGCTGTTGGTGGCTTATTTATTACATAGGATTAGCTATGTCATAAGCATTATTGATGTCTACTAACTACTGACCTTCAGAAGTTACAGCTCTTGCTAACAAGAACTTAAAAGTAAATAAATCTATCTTGCTAGTCTAGATTTTAGAGGGAGCTAAGATGTCAGGTAGAGGTAGTTATCTACTGATTAGCTTACTTCTGCCAGGTAGCAGATCCTAGTTTTCCTAACACATACAGAGGTAGGAGACTGTCTTGGTCCCTGGAGAACAATAGCTTTTTCGTCTGTAGTATCTTACTTCTGCCTAATGCTTGGCCTCCTGCCTAGTTTGAACATGCTTACTTTTTGTCCTTATTTAAAATGCTACTCCTAGTGTTGAGTAAAGGTAAGCAAGTTTGGATGAATTTACCAATTAGACTTTGTTATACAGACTTTTCATCGAATCAGAAAATCGTTCTGGTTGGAAAAGACCCCTAAGATCAAGTCCAACCATTGACCTAACACTACCATAGCTGTTAAACCATGTCCTGTAGTGCTACACCTACATGGTTTTTTAACATCTTCAGGGACAGTGACTCCAACACCTCCCTGGGTTACCTGTTCCAATGGTCAGTTTCAGGCCATTTTCTCTTGTTCTGTGTCTTGGTACTGACCGTCACCTCCTTTCAGGTAGGTGCAGAGAGCAATGAGGTCTCCCTTCACCCTCCTCTTCTGCAGAATAAATAATCCCACTCTAGACACTTCACCAGCTTCCTTGCCCTTCTCTGGACACACTTTGGCAGCTAAATGTCTTTCTTGTAACGAGGGGCCCAAAACTGAACACAGTATTTGAGGTGCAGCCTCAAATGCCAAGTGCTAAGTACAGGGGCAAGTGTTCTATCTTTGAGCAAAGAGAAAATTAAGCACACTTTTTCACTTGTGTAGAGACTAAACGAGAAGGAACGCCGACAAGATGCTGAATGGGACAGGCAGCGCATACAGGCGGCAAGAGCACAGCTGCTTTTAGAGCGCCAGCAGGAACAGCAGAGACGGGAATGCCGCCGAGCTTTAGATTACATCAATGCAGAGCTATCTCAGGAGCAGAAATCAAAGTAAGTAACAGGAGAGTTTTCTTCTTCTCCAATGAAATGCTTAACCACTAACACAACCACTTGGCTTTCAAAGAGCTTTTTAACTTGCTTGTTTCGTTTTTTTAATATGCTTGTGTGATAGGTTGACAAGGTCAACCCTCCCACCATGGGCAAAAGAAAAAGACTCAGACAAACGGATTGCAAAAGTGGTGAAAATTTTAAATGGAAAAGCCGTGAAAACTTTACAGAGAACCACAAGTACAGTGACAAAAGAGATCCCAAAGCATACCCAAAAGTATGCCATCCCCCGCTGAGTATATACCCAAAACCCCCATGGCTCTTTCTTCCCCCTAGCCAGGCCCAAGACGCTGCAAGATGGCTCACCCCATTACTAGGTAGCGGCGAGGGAAGAAAGTTCAGGACCCTTGCTTATGTCTTATAAGGGAGCAGGGCATTATGGGATGAAATACATAACTTCCCATGCTCACCCATTGGGCTGGATGCTTTGGGACACCACAGCTGTCGCTTGTGTGGTGGCACCTGGGGCACCGAGCCTGAACCACCACAGCTTGTGATAAGCTTATACATTTCAAAAAGTTAATTCAGCTCAAATGTGTTTTTCAGTACTCTTTAAATGATTTTTCAAAGAGCAGGTTATGATTTTTACTGACTTACGTGTAGTAGCTGTAATTCTTAAAAGCATTACACTGACAACAGATGGTTTATATAGATAGCAAGGCCGTGCCCAGAGAGCGGTAGTGAATGGTCCTGCATCCAGCTGGAGGCCAGTCACTAGTGGTGACCCCCAGGGATCAGTGCCGGGCCCCATCTTGTTCAACATATTTATTGATGATCTGGATGAGGGCAATAAGTCAGTCATCCATAAATTTGCAGGTGACACCAAGTTGGGAGCAGGTGTTGATTGGTTAGAGGGTAGAAGGGCTCTGCAGAGGGACCTTGACAGGCTGGACAGATGGGCAGAGTCCAACATGATGGCATTAAACAAGTCCAAGTGCTGAGTGCTGCACTTTGGCCCCAACAACCCCATGCAGTGCTACAGGCTGTAGTCGGAGTGGCTGGAGAGCAGCCAGGCAGAAAGGGACCTGGGGGTACTGATTGACAGCTGGCTGAACATGAGCCTGCAGTGTGCCCAGGCAGCCAAGAGGGCCAATGGCATCCTGGCATGCATTAGGAACAGTATGGCCAGCAGGAGCAGGGAGGTCATTCTGCCCATGTACACTACACTGGTTAGGCCACACCTTGAGTCCTGTGTCCAGTTCTGGGCCCCTCAGTTTAGGAAAGATGTTGATGTGCTGGAACATGTCCAGAGAAGGGCAATAAAGTTGGTGAGGGGTTTGGAGCGCAAGCCCTGTGTGGAGAGACTGAGGGAGCTGGAGTTGCTTAGCCTGGAGAAGAGGAGGCTCAGGGCAGACGTTATTGCTGTCTGCAACTGCCTGAAGGGAGGTTGTAGCCAGGAGGGGGTTGGCTCTCCTCCCAGGCAACCAGCACTAGAACAAGAAGACACAGTCTAAAACTGTGCCGGGGGAAGTTTAAGCTGGAGGTGAGGAGGAAGTTCTTCACAGAGAGAGTGACTGCCCATTGGAATGGGCCACCCGAGGAGGTGGTGGAGTCACCATTCCTGGAGGTGTTCAAGAGGGGATTAGATATGGCAGTTAGTGTCATGGTTTAGTGGTCATGAGGTGTTGGGTGACAGGTTGAACTTGATGATCTTTGAGGTCTTTTCCAACCTTATTGATTCTATGATAGCAAAGTTGTGGTGGTGAGAAAAAGTTCAGTTCTTCCCCCTCGCCCCCAAACCACGGCTCACTCAGTCCAAGAAGCAAAAATGGGAAAGAGCTGTATTTTACAAGCAGGATGAAATGCGATGAATATATACACAATATACAATATTTACAGTATATACAAAAATACACAGCAAAGAACGTAACACAGGAAACCTGCCCTCCTCCAGCGAGGAGGGTCCCCCCAAAACGCCCTTCTCTTCTCCCTTTTTTCCCAAAAAGGGTTAGAGAGAAAAGTAATTACTAAGGAGGAAATTCTGTTAGCTCAAAGTGTATGTTAAGGGAAGAAAAGAATTGGTTTCTCATTAGCTCAAGGTCAACTCCAGCCAGCACAGAGGAAAGACAGCAGCTGCTCAGGCAGACTGAAACAGAGAGAACTGACTGAGACTCAAATTGAACTAAAACTAAAATTTAAAGTTGCATTCCAACAATGAAATTCGTTTAGAATTATCTTTGTTTTCCTTTTCACACTAAAACATTCAGCCAGTGTTCCAGTAACTGTCCCTTTCTTAAAGGTATAGCCTAAAACTATCTCAAAAGTGGAGAATAAATACACTTACTATGCAGAAGAATATGTTATCAGGTGTGTTTCCTTAATTTACTATAGTTTTCTGAAATGAAATAGATGAGTATCAGTGGAATTACCAGTTTCTAATAGCTCAGGGTTAACCTAATGGCACAAACAGAGCTTTTCCCACTGTCTGACAAAAATGATGATTCTTCAGCTAACCACTGCACATATGTTGGTGGACAGGTCTTGTGTCTACCGTAATGGGAAGGGAAGAAGATAATATGTGAAGGAAAAAAATGAAACCAAGCCACTTGGTGTTCTGTTCTTCCACTTCTTCTTCTTTCTTTTTTTTTTTTTTTCACATCATGCACGCATACTTAAATATTCCAAAACAGTTTCTAGTACCTAGTGCTTTCCTATTATGACAGCAGAAAATTCAGAATTATGTTAATTTAGGTTTTTCACTATGAGATTATTTTTTGAAGGTTATTTCAGGTCAAAAAAAAATTTGGTTTATTGAGACATGGCATGCATTTTGACAATAAATTACCTAGAAATGCAATTTAATAACTAAGAATTCTGAGCATTATGAGTATGTCTGAAGGTTTTATGCATTACATCCTATTTAGGTTTCTCAGCTTCAATGGGGAAACGTTTACTAACTGCATGCTTTTTTTTATTTATTGCTAGGAACATATATCTTAAAGAAGAAGAGTATGCAAATGTACCCACAGATCAGTATTTCGCACAGTTTAATACAACCAGCCGATGACATTCTGCCTAAAACAACCTGAAAGATATGGAAGTCTGTAAACGATTAAATTTGTTTTTCAATTGAGAAATCCCATGCTTCATTATTTTTATTTCAGTTTGGTTTTGTTTTTTAATCTGCTCTTTGTCTCTTTTTAACAGTGCACTCAAACTAAAGGGCAGTCTGCTAGGCCACATCTGCTCGAAGAAAAGGAAAGCATTGTAATATTTCTTTTCCCAAAAAGAACTAGGAGATTCAGTAGTAGGCTGTTTGGGTGTTGTGTCTCAGGCTTAACTAATATTTACATTATCTGTGCCTTTAGAAATGACTTTCTGGAAAGGAATCACAACTTAAAATATAATGCTACTTTGTGCATCTTGGTCAGAGGGGAATGCTGCCTAACATAGATCACAAGTGGTGCACATTTGGTAGGTCCCGTGGGAAGGAAGAAAGATGACCTAGACAGGAAATTTTGGGGTTGGTTGGTTGTGGTTTGTGTGTATGTGTGTTTGTTTTTTAAATCAAACAAAGACCTGTTCAAGCAGTTCTATTCACCTTCCTTCCAAGGGGACTCTTTTCAACCAAGTCTGTTTGCTCAGGTGAATATAGTAGCACAGTATAACTAAGGTTGGAAGAGACCTTGAGGATCATCGAGTCCAACCTATCAACACAGACCCCATGACTAGACTATGGCACCAAGTGCCACATACAATCTCTTCTTGAACACCTCCAGGGACAGTGACTCCACCACCTCCCTGGGCAGCCCATTCCAATGACGAACGACTCGCTTGCTGAAGAACTTCCTCCTCACCTCGAGTCTAAACCTCCCCTGGTGCGGCATGAGACTGTGTCCTCTTGTTCTGGTGCTGGTTGCCTGGGAGAAGAGACCAACCCCTTCCTGGCTACAACCACCTTTCAGGTAGTTGTAGAGGGCAATGAGGTCACTCCTGAGCCTCCTCTTCTCCAGGCTAAGCAATCCCAGTTCCCTCAGCCTCTCCTCATAGGGCTTGTGCTCAAGGACTCTCCCCAGCCTTGTTGCCCTTCTCTGGACATGTTCAAGTGTCTCAGTGTCCTTCTTAAATCGAGGGGCCCAGAAGTTGAGGGCTACCAACTCTCTCATCATAGAAAAAAAAGAAATTCTATTTTGCACCTTTTTTAAAACAAATATGAGGACCGCATAAGAAATTCCTAACGCTGATCAATTCCTATTACTCTCTTTGCAATTAGCCTATTTACATGTAAATACTATATAGTTTACCACATGTTCAGTGTTGCTCCACAAAGACCATTTAAGTAATTTGGGCAAGATATATGTGCTATAATCTGATTTCAGGGAAGAAAATGATGGTCAGTAGTGATCATGTTAACATTTGTTTTATTTTTTTTTTAATTGTTAATGTTGGTTGTATCAGTTTACCAGGCTCCTGATACTTACTTTGGATAATAACCTGGGAAAAGGTACATACTTAATGTTTTAAGAAAGAAGCTACAGTGGTTGAACTGAGTCTAGTATTCTACTTTTTCTTGTGATATTTTACATTAATATTTTCAATACTTTCATAAAGTGTTGTCACAAAACCTTTTGGCTGATGCCCAGAAGCATAACTGAAAAGTAATTCATTCCATATTAGAGGCATTTTCATATTAAGCTATATTTCTCTGAATATTATATTATGTTGAACTTTTATTGTCTCCTCTGAAGAAAGGCTAGCAGGAGATTTATTCTTTTTATAGAGACATAAGCAAACAAAATTTTCTCATACTATTAAATTCATGGGTGTTAATGGTGTAAAACTTGCCTGGCTCTCAAGGATAATGATTGTTGCCTACCTGGTCTGTTCATTCTCTCATCTGCTTTAAGGTTGCTGTATACTTCCAGAGTCACAACCAACAGCTGAACATATGCAGGCAGGTAGGAAAAGGTGAGGAGTGAAAGTTGGTATTAATAGAATTTACATGCACTCTAGAGAAGTGCAAGTCCATGATGATGCTGTTGAGCTGGATAATGGTGATTATTTTCAGGGTGTAGTGGATATGCCCTCAAAAATGTGTGGCAGATCCATCAATGAAAATATAAGTTTATTTATAAATATATATGTACAAACTCTGTAACGGGGTATTTACAATCACCCTTCACAGGTATCAATATTCAGTTAGTGGAACTATCCCTACAGAATGCTATGTATGGGCATTTAAATCAAAATGATTCACAGAACTTATAATCGAAACTGAGTCAGAGAGTGGCGGGGGAGGGGTTGGTCAGTGACCGGCAACCCTCCACCCGGAGCAATATAAACGCTATCCTAGCTGAAGCTCTCTAAAGAAGGGCTTGGCTTACTCACAAGCTGAGAACTTCGTGGAGTCTTTCCTTAATAACGTTTGTAGTCCAGACAACGTGGCACGGATGTGCCATAATAAGGAGACAGGAAATGGCGCCGGCCGCGTGGCTGCACTGCGTGGCTCTGCTGTTCTCTCCCAGGATACAAAAGGTTCCTCGCTTGGAGCGGGGGCAGTGGCAGGTCAGCAACGCTGGTTCACACGGGCTACCAGGTTTTCTCCTATGATGGATCACGCAGCGGTTGATCCCACGGAGTGTTGTCCACAGCACCGCACGCAGCTGGGTGACGGTGGCAAAAGGACCACGAGGCCTCTCGAAGCACTGGCATGCACACACACAGGCTCCAACACCGAGGTGGGGGAGGCTCATTTACCAAACGACCCCTATTTACCATTTGCCCCAGTGAATACTGGTCCAATAAGCATCTGTTGCTAACGCAAAGATTAACCAATGAACTGACACCTACCAAATATGGCCTAAGTATATGCTATACGCAGGGAAACAAACATATAGCCTGCCTCTTGTGTACTACAGGGGTGAGACCACGCACAGGTAGGCTGTTTACCTGGACTCAGTGGTGCCAGGATCCCCCCTGCTGCCTCCAGAAAGGAGGGGGAACAAAGGAGGGTTAACACACAGAGAAATATATCCTACCCAAATGTTTGGGGCACAATCCTGACCATAAGCATCCTTCACTACACAGGGGAAAAAACAAAACAAAAAAAAACCCCACAAAATTACTCTGGCTGTTGTAGAAGGCATGAGAGTATGTTAAATGACCTTGCTTTCTGCTGTGAGGATTTTCTCCATCTGAAACATAGAGCAAAGGTCTAACCCTTGTTTAGAAATTCTTGGTTAGTGTAAAAGATTTTTATGGCATTCAGTGTTTTCTTGTTCTTTAGTGTTTACACTGGATTGGTGTAAATATTTATTGATTTAGTTGGAAATAGCTAATTATATATGTAAATGAGATGTATTTTCCAGTGTATCTCACTATTTATGACAGATCAAAGTGCATAGTTAAGTCTTTGAAGTGATAATTGGTGTGAGCAAATGCATTTCTAAGTTCTATGTATGGTTACCCTTATTGCATTCCTTTCCTGAAAGAGGGACTAAGGAAATTGACAGAATTAAGTATCTCTTCCAGCAAACTCTCTTGGGAACTTCCACAGCTACAAGCATTTGTTACTGCAATCAGCAATCATGACAAAAAAAGTCATATGCTTTTTGACTCCATACCTTTTGTTTCTTTTTGAACCTGACATATTCAAGCTTCTTTTTTTGGTTCTTGTTATTCTTTTTATGAAAATATTTTTAAAACCAGAACAGATGTTCTTCGTATTCTTGACTTGTCTTGACAGACCTCTGTCACATTGCCCTTTAAATCTTACATTTTTCTAGTCTGAAGAATCCGTAGTTGGTGCAGTTGTTTCTCATTAAATAGCTGTCACATTGATTTCTCAGTCCTTGTTACCTGTTTCTGTACTTAAAAAAAATTCTACTGTGTAATATATTTTTTGAGATGAAGGGGTTAGAAGACAGCCATAATGGGATACATATATACAACAGACAATACAATACACATATTTGCATATATTCCCAGCATCTAGTTTTGTTGTCTTGGCTTTTGTTGAGAAGGAAGATGAATTTTCATAGAACTCCATCTTGTGACTTGGAGATCTTTTTTCTCAGTGGTATCAGCTATTTCAGGGCACCCAAAAATGTATCTAAAATTAGAGTTGAGTGGTTTTGTTTGGTTTTTCATATATGTCACTTGGGGCGTTTTTGTGTCAAGCTTCAACTACCATTTTCTCTCCCCATCACTCAGTATCACTAAGTTCTTGTGCAGCTCTTTTCACCATCTTTTTATTACACAGACAAGTTGTTATGTTCACTAAAGTATATAATCAAAATATTTGCCTCCTTTATCAATATGTTGAATAGCATTTCCCAAGGACAAGGGCTTGTGGGACTTCCTGAGTTCTATTCAAAGCAGATCATTCCTGGCAACCTGTTACTGTCCATTTTGGTTATTAAATGACTATTAAATACATCATCACTACTGTTCTGGAAGTTTCTGTTGCTACAGATAGGTATCTGAGCCTATTTTTGCATGAATTTCTGAATGCTTTTTTAGGTCTTTAGCATACTTTTTGTTGATTTAAATACTTTTTCAAATATACTGTCCTTTTTTAGATCTATTATAAGAATTACTATACAGGACCTTACTGATTATATGCACTACTTGCATTTTTATGCAGTCAGCTTCAGAAAGATACTCCTTACTGCAGGTTAAAAGTCATAGCTCTTGACTAACTACCAACCAGGAGAATTGATCAAATGTAAACAGAAGCCTAATCATGAACAGTGAATGCAATATGAAGGGAATTGTCAAGTCTCATCGACAGGGCTTTAAACTAGTTTCGAAGGGGGAAGGGGCTGAAACTAGTCCCCTCAGGCAGGAGTCTGAGGGTGATAAGTTAGAGTCAGAGGTGAAACCAGCAGCCCAGCTGCAGTGCATGTACACTAATGCATGAAGCATGGGTAACAAACAAGAGGAGCTGGAAGCCTTGTTGCAGCAGGAAAGTTATGATGTAGTTGGCATCACAGAGACACGGTGGGACGACTCACATGACTGGAGCACTGCAATTGACAGCTACAGGCTCTTCAGGAGAGACAGGCAAGGAAGAAGGGGTGGAGGGGTGGCCCTGTACATCAGGGAGGCACTAGATGCCATTAGATGGAGATTAGGAATGATCGGGTTGAGTGCTTGTGGGTAAGAATTAGAGAGAAGACCAGCAGGGCAGACATCCTGGTTGGAGTCTGTTATAGACCACCCAACCAGGAGGAAGATGTTGATGAAGCATTCTAAAGGCAACTTAGGGCTGTCTCAGGATCACCTTACCTTGTTCTCATGGGCTACTTCAACCTGACTGATATCTGCTGGGATCTCAACACAGCAGAGAGGAGGCAGTCTAGAAGGTTCTTAGAGTGCATGGAGGACAGCTTCTTATCCCAGGTGCTGCGAGAGCCTACCAGGGGCAAGGCTATGCTTGACCTCCTCCTCACCAACAGGGAAGGGCTGGTGGGTGATGTAGTGGTTGGAGGTTGTTTAGGGGCCAGTGACCATGAGATAATTGAATTTTCAGTATTTGGTCAAGCTAATAGGGCTAGCAAGAAGACCTCCACTCTGGACTTCCGGAGGGCAGACTTCAGGTTACTCAAGGAACTAACTCATAGGGTTCTTTGGGATAAAGCCCTTAAAAATAAAGGGCTCCAGGAGAGCTGGACCTGCTTCAAGGAAGAACTCTTGAAGGTGCAGGAACAGGCTGCGCCAATGTGCCGGAAGATGAGCCGCCAGGGCAGACGGCCAGCCTGGATGGGCAATGAACTCTTAATAGAACTAAGGGAAAAAAAGAGGTTGTATCATCTTTGGAAGAAAGGTGAGGCAACCCACAAAATGTTTAAGGATGTTGCTAAATCATGTAGGAAGAAAATTAGGGAGGCAAAAGCACACTTGGAGCTTAAACTGGCCTCTGCTGTGAAGGACAAGAAAAGGTCCTTCTATAAATATATTAATAGCAAGAGGAAGGGCAAGGACAACCGCCACTCCTTGGTGGACATGGAGGGCAACGTTGTGTCAAAGGATGAGGAAAAGGCCGAGGTACTCAACACCTTTGCCTCAATTTTTACTAGCAGGACAGAACGTCTTCCAGACAACTGGCCTCCAGAGCTGGCAGAAGGAGCCAGGGAGCTGCATAATTTTCCCTATGTTCCATGAGCAGGTAGTTGGAACTCTCCTCAGCTGCTTGGATCCCCACAAGTCCATGGGACCAGATGGCATCCATGCTAGGGTGCTGAGAGAGCTGGCAGATGAGCTGGCCAAGCCACTCTCCATCATTTTTCATCAGTCCTGGCTCACTGGAGAGGTCCCAGAGGACTGGAAGCTGGCCAACGTGGTGCCCATGCACAAGAAGGGCCGGTTGGATGAGCCAGGGAATTATAGGCCTGTCAGCCTGAGCTCAGTGGCAGGCAAGATCATGGAACAGGTCATCTTGAGTGCAATCACACAGCACTTAGAGGATGGCCAAGGGATCAGGCCCAGCCAGCATGGATTTAGGAAGGGCAGGTCCTGCCTGACCAAACCTGATCTGCTTCTACGATCAGGTAACCCACCAGGTGGATGTGGGGAGGCCTGTGGATGTAGTCTACCTGGACCTCAGCAAGGCCTTTGACACCGTCCCCCATAGCAAACTCCTGGCCAAACTGTCAGCCCATGGCTTGGACGGGAGCATACTGCGATGGGTTAGGAACTGGCTGGAGGGCCGAGCCCAGAGAGTGGTGGTGAATGGTGCCACATCCAGTGGCGGCCAGTCAGTAGTGGTGTGCCCCAAGTGTCAGTGCTGGGCCCTGTGCTCTTTAACATCTTTATTGATGATCTGGATGAGGACATTGAGTCCATCATCAGTAAATATTGCTGATGACACCAAGCTGGGGGCAGGAGTTGATCTGCTGGAGGGTACAAAGGCTCTGCAGAGGGACCTCAAGAGGCTGGGCAGATGGGCAGAATCCAACGGCATGAGATTTAACATATCCAAGTGCCAGGTTCTGCACATTGGCCACAACAACCCCATGCAGTGCTACAGGCTGGGGTCAGAGTGGCTGGAGAGCAGCCAGGCAGAGAGGGACCTGGGGGTGCTGGTTAATGGTAGGATGAACATGAGCCTGCAGTGTGCCCAGGTGGCCAAGAAGGCCAATGGCATCTTGGTCTGCATCAGGAACAGTACGGCCAGCAGGAGCAGGGAAGTCATTCTGCCCCTGTACACTGCACTGGTTAGGCCACACCTTGAGTCCTGTGTCCAGTTCTGGGCCCTCCAGTTTAGGAAAGATGTTGACTTGCTGGAACGAGTCCAGAGAAGGGCAACGAAGTTGGTGAGGGGTTTGGAACAGAAGCCCTATGAGGAGAGACTGAGGGAGCTGGGGTTGCTTATCCTGGAGAGGAGGAGACTCAGGGGTGACCTTATTGCTCTCTACAGCTACCTGAAGGGAGGTTGTAGACAGGGGGGTGTTGGTCTCTTCTCCCAGGCAGCCAGTACCAGAACAAGAGGACACAGTCTCAGGCTGCGCCAGGGGAGGTTTAGGTTGGATGTTAGGAAGAAGTTCTATACAGAGAGAGTGATTGCCCATTGGAATCACCACCGAGGAGGTGGTGGAGTCACCATCATTGGAGGTGTTCAAGAGGAGACTTGGTGGAGTGCTTGGTGCCATGGGTTAGTTGTTTAGGTGGGTTGGATTGGTTGATGGGTTGGACGCAATGATTTTGAAGGTCTCTTCCAACCTGGTTTATATTATTATTATTATTAGTCCCAGATCTAGAGAAATGTGCACTGGTTATTTCACTGATGTATGGAGAGTATTTGCAGGAGTATTTGCTTGTCAGGAGAGGAGGACATTACTGTTAGAAAGTTTGTTGTTGATTTGTTGATGTCATAACTCAGAAATCTAGTGCTGCTTAGCAAAATGATAGTGAACTCTGACCCTGAGAAATCTAATTCCTTTGGCATCTTATAAACAATCCTGGTTCTTCACAGAAGAAACCACAAAAATCTTGCCTGTAGAAGAAACCACAGAAAATAAATAGCAGCCACTGAACATCACAGTAGAAATTGCGCAATTGCAGTCCAGACAGCAGAAACTCATGCTAAGATCCAAAACCTAATAGCTGCCTACTTTATCTCCTTCAAAAAGATGAATAAGTAGTCATTTTTTAATAATACATAGTCTAATCTAATTGTCATTTTTTCCACTCTCTTGTATTATTGCAATATTGAGGATCCAGATCCTACATCATTATTGCACCATGGCTTTCTTAACAGCATGTTTGCTGTTACGGGGTGGTATTTGAAGTATGTTAGAAAAGGAAGGGTAGTGTTAAGTTCTAGCTAGCTATTCATGACACCACATAAAAATTAAAATTTAGTTTTGAGCTTTATTACATTTTCTGTGACCCTTTGCCATCAATACAATTTAAGATTTAATTCATACTACTCCCTTAATTGAAGCTAGGAATGAAGAGAGGATTGGAAAAAAAATACTGCATATGCAGGAAAATGTGACAAAAAGAAGCAGCCAGCTGCATAAAAATATGGTAAAAGATTTCATTGGCAGTGTTGAAATATTAATTGTTGTTTTCATGCTCTCACTGGTAATCAAGTGATGAGATAGTAAAACATAAGCAGTTTTTATGACATCTATAATTCTTGCAACCAATGACAGTTCTGCAGTTCTGATGAGGAAAGCAGTGAAAAGATAGATGAGAAAACAGTGAAACTGGTCAACAGTTTAATGCTGTTTGAGAAATCTCAGTTAAAAGAAACTGTGCAGACATGCAATAATTGGATTTTGATTGATCTACCCATTTGCTATTCAGCAGTCTCCAGGAAGGCTCAAAATGCTGTCAGTCTTTTCACATGCAGAAGGATTCACTGTCATTTCCCAGGTTCATGCTCCTGCTGGGATAACAGTCCCTCTGAAGCAATGAAAAGTTTGACTTGTGAATTCAGTCAGGTCTCCCTGTATCTGTGTTTATCTGAGTAAGCTATGATTCTGGATAACTGAAATTTTGCAGTAAATCAGGCTTTTTGGCTACTATTTATATATGATCATGTGATGTTTCAGTGTAGCTGCTCATATTTACTGACACTTGACTCTGGTGAGACCTCACCTGGAGTACTGGGTCCAGCTCTGGAGCCCTCAATATAGGTAGGACATGGAGTGGGTCCAGAGGAGACCCACAAAAATGATCATGGGGTTGGAGCACTTCTGCTACAAGGACAGGCTGAGGGAGATGAGGTTGTTCAGCCTGGAGAAGAGGAAGCTCCGAGGAAGCTATTAGCAGCCTTCCAGTACCTGAAGGGAGGCCTACAAGGATGGAGAGAGACTGTTTACAAAGGCCTGCAGTGACAGGATGAGGGGCAATGACTTCAAACTAGAGAGGAACAGATTTAGACTGGATGTTAGGAACAGGTTCTTTACCATGAGGGTAGTGGAACACTGGAACAAGTTACCTGGGAGGTGGTTGGGGCCCCATCCCTGGAGAGACAGGGCTCTAGGCAACTTAATCTAGTTGAGGATGCCCCTGCTGACTGCAGAGGGAGTTGGTCTAGATGACCTTTGGAGTTCCCTTCCAACGCAGGCCATTCTATGATTCTGTGATATATACAGGTAAATCAAAATGCCATTTTCAAAGCCATTTGTTTAGCTCTTGCTGACTTTAAATTAAAAAAAAAAAAAAAAAAAGAAGAAGAAGAAGAAGTAATATTGAGCTTCCAGAAAGCTGGCCAGCATCAGATTTCATTCTGACAGAGACTATAAGCTTTTTGGACAAAGAAAATGTTATTCATTGAAAGCTTAACCGAAGAATGAGAGATTCTGCCAAGGCTAGCCAAGTGTTATACAGCTGGTGTAGAGCTGGGAAACAGATTCTTTCTTTAATGAATTGTATTAGGGCAGTGTCTAATGACTCAGAGCTTTTCTATTTTTCAGACCTTAGTAGGTAACAGTTCTTACCAATCTGAAAGGTTTAGTCATGTACAGCTCTGACGATGTATGCTTAACCTTTTAAACATAGATATGTGAAAGCCTAATTCCTGAGGAGAACAAACATTTTGTCTAGTACCTATCTCTTTTGGTTTTGTTTCCCTTTTCTCCCTAATAACCTCTACATAAGGTCTTCCATAGGTATATTTTATATAAATCAAAAGCAGATGACATTACTAGAACCTCATTTGTTACACTGTCCATATCAAACAACAGAAGGAAGCATCAAGAGTTAAACACACAGAGGGAAGAGGTTATGAACTCTTCTTTCTTTCCAGACCTACATTACACGGAAAGAAGAGGGAACAGATCTAAACAATCAACAAATGGCAGTAGGGTAAAAATGCAAGAATGTTTATTTAAGATACTTGAAACCAAAAGGAAATGAGAAATCTCTGAAGCTTTCAAAAAGCCACCAAATGAGTAAGCTTCTAATACTGTTAGTGGGTAAAAGTTTGTTACCTAATGTATACCCTTAATTTTAAACCTGAAGAACACTTTGTTCTCATTTAAAGTGGTTGCTTACTGCACAATTTTAATTCAAGTTGTGTATTAATGAAAAATATAGGATTGGTATTTCCTGAAAAATACAGGACTTGTATTTCCTGAATAATATTAACACACAATGTGGAGCTGACAAACCAGCAGGTTTTTTCATTCCTAATTGCCACCTGGTACTAGAATGATAAGCCAGTGGTTAGCTTATATTATATTATTCTCGTATAGAATATAACTAATTTTCTGTAAAATTATGTGATAGGATTTCACTGATATAGGCATTAGGGGCAAAGCTTGGTTTAGACAAGAGAAAACAGATTTCATGCTAGTTAACTAAATTGTCTATGTTTTGAGATCTCTAACCAAGAAACAGGATGGGGGGGTTGTGCGGGAAGCCCACAGAGAAAAAATAGAGCAGCGATCACTGAGGTTTTGGATCTGGATACTCTTGGCTATAGCTATGTGACCACTCTCCCAAAAAATGCAATGCAGCGTGTACAAAGCTCAAGAAAATGGAAGGCAACAGTTTCAGTATCTTCTCTCTCTCTCTGATTTAAGTTTGTCCCTGTTATTCTGTTGTTTTCCAGCTTCACTAGTATTTTGCAAAGTTGTCAGGGTTTGCCAGACCTGCGTAATCTTTTCCTTACTCATTCCTTTATATCTGCTGGCTTGAAATGTAATTACATATCCTGCACTGGCAAGACTTACTAATTTTACTTTTGGACACTTTTTTGAGACATTGAACACAAATCTTCAGGTTTCTTCCTGCATGATTATATTTAAGACCCAGGTTGTGAAGAAGTGAAGGAATCACAGGCTGCCAAATGGGCTTGTATTTCAAGCTACATTTCATGTTGGAATAAGTGAAGCACAAGGATAGAAAAAGATGATCTTGCTGCAATGTTCCCCAGATTTGCAATCTTTTGTCTTTCCTCTCTTCCTGGTAAATCTTAGGTTTTGAATTTCATGCTTTGAGAAAGCAAAGGATACTACATCCTTACTATGAACAGGTGACGAAATTAATAGATGAGGGGCGAGCAACTGATGTCGTTTACTTGGACCTGAGCAAAGCCTTCGACACTGTCCCGCACCACATCCTGGTCTCCAAACTGGTGACACATGGGTTTGATGGGTGGACCACTAGATGGATAAAGAACTGGCTTGATGGCCGCACCCAAAGAGTGGCTGTCAAGGGGTCCATGTCCCAGTGGAGGCCAGTGACAAGCGGAGTCCCTCAGGGATCAGTCCTGGGACCAGGCTTGTTCAACATCCTTGTGGGTGACACGGACAGTGGCATTGAGTACACCCTCAGCAAGTTTGCTGCTGACACCAAGCTGTGTGGCGCAGCAGACATGCTGGAGGGAAGGGAGGCCATCCAGAGGGACCTTGACAGGCTGGAAAGGTGGGCACAAGCCAACCTCCTGAGGTTCAACAAGACCAAGTGCAGGGTCCTGCATCTGGGTCAAGGCAATCCCAGGCACAAATCCAGGCTGGGCAGTGACAGCCCTGAGGAGAGAGACTTGGGGGTGCTGGTGGATGAAAAGCTCGACATGAGCTCTCAGTGTGCACTTGCAGCCTGCAAAGCCAATCAGATCCTGGGCTGCATCAAGAGAAGTGTGGCCAGCAGGTCAAGGGAGGTGATTCTCCCCCTCTACTCAGCTCTGGTGAGACCCCACCTGGAGTACTGTGTCCAGTTCTGGAGCCCCTATTACAAGAGGGATCTGCAGGTGCTGGAAGGTGTCCAGAGAAGGGCCACGAGGATGAGCAGAGGGCTGGAGCACCTCTCCTGTGAGGACAGACTGAAGGAGTTGGGGCTGTTCAGTCTGGAGAAGAGAAGGCTCCGAGGTGACCTAATTGTGGCCTTCCAGTATCTGAAGGGGGCCTACAAGAAGGCTGGGGAAGGACTTCTCAGGATCTCAGGTAGTGATAGGACTAGGGGGAATGGAATGAAGCTGGAGGTGGGGAGATTCAGGCTGGAGGTGAGGAAGAAGTTCTTCCCCATGAGAGTGGTGAAGCCCTGGAATGGGTTGTCCAGGGAGGTGGTTGAGGCCCTATCCCTGGAGATGTTTAAGCCCAGGCTGGCTGAGGCTCTGGCCAGGCTGATCTAGTGTGGGGTGTCCCTGCCCATGGCAGGGGGGTTGGAACTAGATGATCCTTGTGGTCCCTTCCAACCCTGACTGATACTATGATACTGAAGACAAAAGCTCTTGTCATATTAAGTCTGCACTACAGCATCAGTTTCAAATCTAGCCTGTCTATAATAAGCCACAGAAGTGTGAAGTAATTTGGTTTGAGGAAATGCATAAGAACGGAACAGAAAAAAGCCTCTGCTAGACGTTAGTAAGGCTAAAAAGATTGTAAAGACATAGTACATGTTCTTCTGGAAATATTTGTGCTAAAGAAAATACATTTTGCATTTCTGTCAGATAAAACCCATATGCCTCAAAGTTAGCAGTCTGTAGAATCATAGAATCAACAAGGTTGGAAGAGACCTCAAAGATCATCAAGTACAACCTGTCACCCAACACCTCATGACTACTAAACCATGGCACCAAGTGCCACATCCAATCCCCTCTTGAACACCTCCAGGGATGGTGACTCCACCACCTCCCTGGGCAGCCCATTCCAATGGCTAACAACTCTCTCAGTGAAGAACTTTCTCCTCACCTCAAGCCTAAACTTCCCCTGGCACAGCTTGAGACTGTGTCCTCTTGTTCTGGTGCTGGTTGCCTGGAAGAAGATACCAAACCCCTCCTGGCTACAACCATCTTTCAGGTAGTTGTAGACAGCAATAAGGTCTCCCTTGAGCCTCTTCTTCAGGCTAAACAATCCCAGCTCCTCAGCCTCTCCTCACAGGGCTTGTGCTTGAGACCTCTCACCTGCCTCGTTTCTTTAGCTCAACCTAGCAAAGGTTCAGGGAAATTAATATTAGAACCATAGAATTGTTTTGATTGGAAGAGACATTGATCAATTCCAATCATTAACCTAGCTCTGCCAGGTTACCACTAAATTATGTTGTTCAGCACCACCTCTCCATGGCTTTTAAACACTTCCAGAGTGGTGACTCCACCACTGTCCTGGGCAGCCTGTTGAGGGCTTGACAACCTTTTCAGGGAAGACGTTTTTCCTCACATCCCACTTAAAAAGAGCTAATGAACAGTAGAAGTGTTCCAAGCTTGGCCAGCACAGCAAATAACTTCTCCCTAGCTATTCTACTATTTGTTGGCAAAATGGATTGTTAAAGATGCCTGTATACCAGTTGCTGTGCCAGAGTTTATTCACCTGCCTTACCATAAATTTAAGTGATAGTTCCGTTTCATTGTCTGTGTTAATTCATATGTTTCAGTTTGCTGGAAATTTCTGTAGCCTATAATTAGCTACTTTAGGATGAAACATTGTGGATTATTGATGTTCTAATGAAGTAAATATCAAGTATTTGAGTAATGTTAGCATCTCCACTTGAAAGTCAGTTGTAGAAAAGACTCTAGCATGTGACACTTGCTGTACTCCAATATTATGTTACAGTTATAGCAAAGCCTTCACTGGTACATAAAATAATGGTATTTAAACTTACCCTGCAATGATGCAATTTTGCAATAAAATTCCCAGTCTCCCACTGTCCTGGTTTTAACTGAGCTGGCAGCTGTGCTCTAACAGTCTGCTCACATACGTTCCCAGATTGGGAACTGAACCCCTGTGGCAGGCAAGGCTTCTACTACTGCACCAGCAATGTAATGCCCCTCCTCCCCTCCACATCACCACTTCCCCTGGATGGGCAAGAAGAAAAAAGGCCGCAGGAGGCAGAGTTGAGATAAGGGAGATTTAGTGGTACCAGAAAATACAAAGAAAAAGACTGGTGTATGTAGTAGCAGGGGCACAGACAAAATGCAAAGTGCCTGCACCAGTGAACCCAAGGCAAAAGGGAAGCACACCTGCCTGCAGGCAGGGGAAAAGCAAGAACAACCTGGGACTGGAAACTTCACAAGGCATAGGATAGATTCCAAACACCATAAACCCCTTTCACCCCCAGTCAGCCCTTAGTATTTCTGGGGCTCTTGTGGGCATCCTCTCAGGTTTGTAGGGATTTATTTCATGCGATACCACCAACTGCTTCTGAAATGCAGCTAAACTTCAAAAGTAGAGCAGTTGCATTCATACAGAATTGCAATCTGAATCAGGCTTGGTAAGAGCTAGCTTAGGTGTCTCCAGTCACTCAATCTTCCTATAAATAGGATTGCTGAGAACACAGACAAAGTGAATGGACCGTCTTACTTGTTCTCTGATAACATAAGATAGAAAAGAATGAGTAAGAAGGCCATATGCTTAAAAATGTAGAAGGAAATGTTTGAAAGCAACACACAATGTAAGGAAATGCAATCTTTGAGATGATTTAACAAAATCTAACTTCTTTGTGCAGTTAATGAGAATCTATTGAACTACTTCAGGCATGGTGTGAAAATTAGTATGTGAACAGCCACATTTCAGGACTGAAGCCAATTATCTGATAAATTATCAGCACTATAATATATTAATATTATATATTTATATAATATATAATTATCAGCAATATCTGATAAATCACAAAAGCATGCTAAGAACATGCACAGTTTCATTCAAGGCAATGGACCTATTTGTGCTTAAAGATGGTATGCACTTAACGTGTCTTACTGGCTCAGGAGCTTATAGTTGACAGTAGACAGTAACACAATTATGGGCAGGTTCTTTAGAAAGTGTCTCTTGTGTCTGTCTTTTACTTTTTCCTAAAACAAAGAGTGTGGATTACTGCCAAAGGTAGTTCATGTTCTTATATTTCCTTCTAACTGGCAATTTTTCAATGCTAGTTTTTTTTTTCCTTTTACTCCAGTGCATAGAGGAAAAAGCATATAGGAACCTTGCCTTCTGCATGATCCGTTTGACGTCTCTAAAAATAGGTGTATCCATTAGGAAATGTAAATGACTGCAAATGTGAATACTAGGAACAGACAAGGGAGATCACCTTTTTTAAACATTACCTAGCATCCAGGTTTTTTTAAGTAGATGAGAAAATCAGTTGATTCTTTAACAATGATGTCTCTTAAGCTTGCAGCCCAAATGGTCTTCTCATTCTTGGCAAGTAACATTAAATAAAGAATGTATGGTTTTCAAATGTTGCTAAGATTTAGTAAAAAGCATTTATGCAAACCAAAGCTGTTGTTGTGTCTAGGGACTGTTGTTTATCTTTAGAGTGGAGCCATGTTAATAGTTTTAAAATGCTGAAACATGAGGTCTTAGATGCACAGAATAATCCAATTATGATCATCTGACTAAACAGCAGTGTCATACTATGATCCCAATTAGAACTGTGTGCAAGAGAGATTCAAAGGTTGAAGCCTCAGGCTCTGAGTAAGTTGTGCACAAATCAGATGCCACAGAAGTCTTTTTTTTATTCATACTTCTCGTGGGAAGTATAGTTGTGTTTCTAAGTTTTAGCTCTGTTTTCTTGAATGTATAGAGAGGATGCTAGTAGGGGTGGTGCAGCTGGCATGCCTGGGGACATGCCATCCAGAGGAATAGAGACAAGAATTAAATGTAGCTTTGGTGAGCTACATGCTGAACTTGGCTACCCTTAGCATATGACAGTGCAAATTTACAGCTGGTGTAGCCCGTGAGCCAGTTTGAATTCCTCTGAAATGCCAAAACAGCAAGAATAAATGTCTTATTTTCTGAACCATAACTTCTTCCTCACCAATCTTGCAGGACAATGAATTATTATCATAGAATCATCAAGCCCAACCTGTCACCCAACACCTCATGACTACTAAACCATGGCATCAAGTGCGACATCCAGTCCCCTCTTGAACACCTCCAGGGATGATGACTCCACCACCTCACTGGGCAGCACATTCCGATGGCTAACTATCTCTGGGAAGAACTTTCTCCTCACCTCAAGCCTAAACTTCCCCTGGCACAGCTTGAGACTGTGTCCTCTTGTTCTGGTGCTGGTTGCATGGTAGAAGAGGCCAATCCCCACCTGGATACAACCTCCCTTCAGGTAGCGGTAGAGAGCAATAAGGTCTCCTCTGAGCTTCTTCTCTGGGCTGAACAACCCCAGCTCCCTCAGTCATCCTTTATACCATGGCCCATTGGAACTGTGGAAAGGATGTATCATCTGAGTCACCTTAAGTCAATGATTGCCTTATTGACCTCACACATTTAAAAAAAATTACCTGTTTGGATTTGGAAATACTAATTTGTTAGTGCTTGAAATGTGCAGTCATCTATTCAATGCAGAATTCTCTATATAACTTTAATAGAAGATTATAATGAGTGGAAACCTGACTAAATATGTTCTGCATAAGAGACTCAGTATGGCTTTTATAAAGGAAAGTTCTCCCTGGGTGATCTTTCAGAGGACCAACACAACATTGTTGCTGGAAGTGTAGTCTGTTTAGTTAGAGCATTTAATGAAGTCCCTCACTGAAAGCTTTTGAGAAAATTAATCAGCCATGGAACAAAAAGGAAGGTCTTTGCACAGCTAAATAGTTGACTGAAGTATTGACTAAGGAGGATAAGTTTAAAAAGTCAGTTTTACAACAAATAGTTTTCATAGAATAGAATAAAATACAATAAACCAGATTGGAAAAGACCTTTGAGATCATCAAGTCCAACCTATCATCCAACACTATCTAATCAACTAAACCATGGCACCAAGCACCCCATCCACTCTTCCTAAACACCTTCAGTGATAGTGAATCCACCACCTCCCTGGGCAGCCCAGTCCAATGGCCAATCACTCTTTCTATGAAGAACTTCTTCCTAACATCCAGCCTAAGCCTTCCCTGGCAAAGCTTGAGACTGTGTCCTCTTGTTCTGGTGCTGGTTGCCTGGGAGAAGAGACCAACCCCCACCTGGCTACAACCTCCTTTCAATTAGTTGTAGACTGCAATTAGGTCTCCTCTGAGCCTCCTCTTCTCCAGGCTAAGCAACCCCAGCTCGCTCAGCCTCTCCTCATAGGGCTTGTGTTCCAAACCCCTCTCCAGCTTTGTTGCCCTTCTCTGGACACCTTCCAGCAACTCAACATCTTTCCTAAACTGGAGGGCCCAGAACTGGACACAGGACTCAATGTATGGCCTAACCAGTGCTGAGTACAGGGGCAGAATGACTTCCCTGCTCCTGCTGGCTACACTATTCCTGATACAGGCCAGGATGCCATTGGCTGTCTTGGCCCCCTGGGCACACTGCTGGCTCATGTTCAGCCGACTATCAACCAGTACCCCCAGGTCCCTTTCTGCCTGGCTGCTCTCCAGCCACTCTGACCCCAGCCTGTAGCACTGCCTGGGGTTGTTGTGGCCAATGTGTAGAACCCGGCACTTAGATGTTCATTTGCAAATGTACAGCAGCAGTGTGTGCTGTGATCTACTCTGTTCAACATGCTCATAAATATCCTGGAAGCAGAGGTGACTAGTGAGATGAAAAGTTTGTGGAAGGTATTAGGTTATCCCAGATAGAAAGGAGAAGAGAAGACTGTGAAGAATTTACACAACCAAGCTGAAATCTAGTCTAGCTAAACGTGAAGCGATACACATGGTGAAAACAACTCTGGAGTTAGATGTAAAATGAACCAGCTGTTACCACTCAAGAGCAAGATGCTGAGGTTCTGATCTTCAGTTTCATAAAACATTGATTCATTGCTCAATGACAGTCAAAATAAACTCTCAGGCATTTTCCGGATTTAAAACAGAGAACACCACTATGCTGTACCATTATTCCACCATGTACACTTATAATTCAGCCATGGTTTGGATAATGTGCCACTTCTGATCCCTGGATCTCAGAAAAGCGTATACTGAAACTAGAAAATGTTCAGAGAAGGCAAAAAAAAATAGGTGCTGAAGGTATGGAGTTCCCAGAGAAGGGCTGGATTAGCAGGCTGGGTATTTTTAAACTTGGAAAAGGGTAATTTGGAGAGCTGATAACAAACGCACAAAGAGGGGATTGGACGTGGCACTTGGTGCCATGGTTTAGTCATGGGGTCTGTGGTGACAGGTTGGACTTGATGATCTTTGAGGTCTCTTCCAACCTTGGTGATTTGGTGATTCTGTGTGAGTCTTTGCTTTCATGGGGACAGTGGATGCACAGCAGCTGTTCACTGTCTCATCTCGTACAAAAACTAAGGAACATCAAATAAAGCTGGCTAAGCCAACTTCAAAACAAATGTAATATGGTAGCCCTTTATGCAAAGGGTAGTTGACCCATGGATTTGCTTACCAAAAGGCATTGTAGATGCTAAAATTTCTGTGTATTTTAGGGAGAGTGAACAAACATTTAGAAGAGAAATCCACAGAAGATTACCAAATAGAAAAATGCCATTAAGCTAAGGAAATTGTGTAACGTGAATATACTTGCAGACTGAGGGACTGTTGCAGGGATAGTTAAGTCTGGTTTTCCTTCTGCTCTTTGCTGAGCATCCACTTCTGGCTAATATTAGAAAAAATAAGCTACTAGGCTAAGTGGACCCCTGGTTTGAATCCATAGATGCATTTCTGGTCTCATATGAGCCTTATTTCTTCTGCTCCAGTCCAGCTGCTGAGCACTCTTGATGGGAATACAGGAAGTAGAAATAACATGCTGGGTTTTTTAAAACCAGTAAAGACCACAGTTACCAAGCTAGAGATTGCTGAGCATGTGGTGTTCCGTGTTCTTAGGCTATGGAGATATCTAATTAAGAACTTGGCACCGACATTAAGAGAACTGACATTAAGGGAGCCTGATTCCAAATCCGGCTGAATTGCAGTCAGGCTTTGATATTTCATTGTATTTGTTCTCCTTGGAAACTGGGGCATAAAATAACATGCAGGCAATATTAGAGAAATAGGATTCCAGCTAAAATTATATTGACTTCTGCACTTTAATTAGGGATTCAGCTCTTCTCGTAGTGTTTATGACTATTAAGCTGCCATACAACCTTTCAATACAGGGTGAGTTTTAAAATTTCAAAGCCTACTGTGAGAAAAAACCCAAACAACCAAAGTTCAAACCCAAGCTGATGTTAATCATGATTTTCCATGAAATGGCTGTTCAATAAAGTATTCTGGGGTTCCTTCAAGCAGAGTAGTTCTCACTGCATTTGCTGATTCATTGAGGCTTCTGTAACACTCTAGAAGCTATAGCCCTTTATAATGTCTTTTTCTGAAGAGGCAACTGTGACTTTTTTGTGCAGCTAAGACTCAACAAAAATTTATGTGCTTCCTTAATGCATATATTACTTAAAACCTCAAACTAAACATTTTATGACCTAGAAGAATATTGCTGTCCAAGATTATATTAATGCTTTCAAATATTTCATCTGAAAATTTATGTATGAATGGACATTCCCAAAGCATATGCATTAGATTAACTTCCAGTCCTCCACAGCTACAATGCATAACATTTTCTTTAATAAACTCCAGGGATTTCAAAACAGTGTATTTTATATTGTCAACTTCAGCTTAATGCCATTACACCAATTAATCTTCTTTTTTTTGTTCAACTTCATTCAATTTATGCAAGGTTGGGATTTTGAATATAACATTATATCAGCACAAAACTACTAATGAAGGGATAGCTAGCTGAATTGCTATTTATTCACTACCTATCCAGTCAAAATTCACTGTCTATCCATATGCCACCACACTCTCCATCATTAAGAAGCCTACGTAGTTCACAATTAAGTCTTTTAAGTTAGTGCACAAGGATTATAGAATCATAGAATAGTCTGAGTTGTAAGGAACCTCCAAAGGTCATCTGATCCAACCCCCTCTTCAGTCAGCAGAGGCATCCTCAACTAGATCAGGCTGCCCAGAGCCCTGTTGAGCCTCACCTTGAATATCTCCAGGGATGGGGCCCCAAACACCTCCCTGGGCAACCTGTTTCAGCATTCTACTACCTTCATGGAAAGAACTTGTTCCTAACATCCAATCTAAATCTACTCTTCTCTAGTTCGAAGCCACTGCCCCTTGTCCTATCTCTACATGCCTTTCTAAACAGTCTCTCTCCATCCTTCTTGTAGCCTCCTTCAGGTACTGGAAGGTCATTATTAGGTCTCCACAGAGCCTCCTCTTCTCCAGGCTCAACAACCCCGGCTCCCTCAGCTTGTCTTTGTAGCAGAGGTGCTCCAACCCCCTGATTATTTTTGTGGGCCTCCTCTGGACCCTCTGCATCAGAATCCTTCCTGTATTGAGGGCTCCAAACCTGCACACAGTACTCCAGGTGAGGTCTCACCAAAGTGGCAGAATCACCTTTCTTGATCTGTTAGCTACGAGTCTTTTGATGCAGCCCAGGCTGCCATTGGCCTTCTGGGCTGCAAGCATACACAGTCTCCTCACAGCCAGCTTCTCATCCATCAGCAACCCCAAGTCCTTTTCTGCATGGCTGCTTTCTATCACCTCATCCCCCAGTCTGTATTGATAGTGAGGATTGTTCTGGCCCAGGTGCAGGACCCTGTATTCACTCTTGTAGAACCTCATGAGGTTCACCTAGGCTCACCTTTTCACTTCAGAAGACTGCTGCTGAATTATTAGAATATTAAATTTTTATATATCTATATGTATATCTAGCCATCCAGTATAAGATTTATGATAAAATTTGCAATCATTTTACTACATTAAGGCTTTTGCTTATTCTATTTGTTGGTCACAGTGTATATTAATCCTCAATAACCATAGTCTTCTGTAAGTGTTGCACATCAATTTAGTTCTTAATGTCAGATTAATGTGTGATAAAACAGTATCAGGTAGTAGACAACAACCTGTTGGTCTGTGCATCTAGTGAAAAAAATCATTTTTTTTTGTGTTGGAATAAGAGTATTTTTGAAGTTTTCAGTGAAGGAGGGAAAACTCTTTAAGAATTCTGCTAACAACCTCAGTCCATCCTAGACTCAAAGTGTAAAAATAGAATTATAGAGTCATAGAATCAATAAGGTTGGAAGAGACCTCAAAGATCATCAAGTCCAACCTGTCACCCAACACCTCATGACTAACTAAACCATGGCACCAAATGCCACATCCAATCCCCTCTTGAACACCTCCAGAGATGGTGACTCCACCACCTCGCTGGGCAGCACATTCCAATGGCTATCAACTCTCTTTGTGAAGAACTTTCTCCTCACCTCCAGCCTAAACCTCCCCTGGTGCAGCTGCAGACTGTGTCCTCTTGTTCTGGTGCTGGTTGCCCGGGAGAAGAGACCAATCCCCTCCTGGCTACAATTACCCTTCAGGTAGTTGTAGACAGCAATAAGGTCTTCCCTCAGCCTCCTCTTCTCCAGGCTAAACAATCCCAGCTCCCTCAGCCTCACCTTGTAGGGCTTGTGCTCAAGGCCTCTCCCCAGCCTCATTGCCCTTCTCTGGACACGTTCAAGTTTCTCCATGTGCTTCTTAAATTGAGGAGCTCAGAACTGGACACAGGACTCAAGGTGTGGCCTAACCAGTGCAGAGTACAGGGGCACAATGACTTCCCTGCTTCTGCTGGCCAGGATGCTATTTGCCTTCTTGGCCACCTGGGCACACTGCTGGCTCATGTTTAGGCAGCTGTCAATCAGCACCCCCGGGTCCCTTTCTGTTTGGCAGCTCTCCAGCCACTCTGACCCCAGCCTGTAGCTCTGCATGGGGTTGTTGTGGCCAAAGTGCAGCACCTGGCACTTGGATTTGTTGAATTCCATCATGTTGGACAAATTTACATTTACATTTGTGTTTAAATTCCATGCTGCACAGGGGATTTGTTCCTTAATGTTTGCCACTTCTGTCATAACCAAACTATTTTTTTTTGCCAGCAGTTGATATATGTTTAGATTCAGGCAAACTGCCCAAATGACTACACTATATTGTCTCTCATACTGTTAAAAACATCTGAAGGCCTGGTACAGGCAATTCTTTTTTAATTCCAGATTCTAAAGCAGTTGCAAATAGCTAGATTAGGAGTAACAGCAGAAGTTACATTGCCTTGTTTTTCTTTAGCTCTGTGGGACAGATTTGAGACCTGTGATATCCATGTGGTTGTCTTTTAATATGAAGTGAATGTGATTTGAACATTATATTTCTGATCAGCACTGTAGGTTTATTATTCCTGTTCCTTACTGGTAAGCCAAACTGGCTGTTTGAAAGCAGACACAGTAGGTAGAAACAAAAGGAATTGCTTTTAAATTACTTCAGGATGGCTCTTTCTTCTTCTCTTAGTACTTCTAGGTGACTGAGAGGATTGTAAAAATGCTATAATGCCGATTTTCACTGTCATAGTAATATCAGTGTTTGTATTTAATTTCCATAATTAATGTACAACTCATAACTGCTGGTAATGCTTTGAGCACACCATGGATGCCATAAAACCAGAAATGCATTTGTACCTTTTCCCTCCAACTAACACTTCTCATTCTGACTTATCCAAAGTCCACAATAGAATAATGTTCCACTTCTGGTCCCTCAAATGGGGACCTGTTAGGGTTGGAAGGGACCTCAAGGATCATCTAGTTCCAACCCCCCTGCCATGGGCAGGGACACCTCACACTACATCAGGTTGCTCACAGTCACATCCAGCCTGGCCTTAAAAACCTCCAGGGATGGGGCTTCTACCACCTCCCTGGGCAACCTGTGCCAGTGTCTCACCACCCTCACCATGAAGAATTTCTTCCTAACATCCAATCTGAATCTACCCATTTCTAGTGTTGCTCCATTCCCCCTAGTTTTATCACTACCTGACACCCTAAAAAGTCCCTCATCAGCTTTCTTGTAGCCCTCTTCAGATACTGGAAGGCCACAATAAGGTCTCCTCAGAGCCTTCTCTCCTTCAGACTGAACAGCCCCAATTTACTCAGTCTGTCCTCATAGGAGAGGTGCTCCAGCCCTCTGATCATCCTCGTGGCCCTTCTCTGGACACCTTCCAGCATGTTCTGGACACAGTACTACAGGTGGGGTCTCACCAGAGTGGAATAGAAGGGGAGAATCACCTCCCTTGACCTGCTTGCCACACTTCTCTTGATGAAGCCCAGGATATGATTGGCTTTCTGGACTTCAAACAAAGAGCCACAAAACTGGAAGAGAAGAGCCTAAATTCAGTACAGCTGAGTGAGTACTTCAACACTTTGCTTCTCTCCCTCTGTATATCCACATTACTAGATGTAAGATATCAGCCTCTAGTTATGCTGTGTCTGGCTAGCCCTTTGGACTGCTGTGCTTCATGTCTGTCTACTGTTTGGTCACACTGCACCTACACATTTATAATTTGATGGGACATGAGTAACAGATGTCATTCTTTGCCTTCTCTGGGTAATGGGGCAAGAAAATGTTTCTGCACTACATATGATATTGCCACCTCAGTGGTTTGTGTGACGAGGATTTGATTTAAGTCTTCATGCAAGATTGCTGCATGCATTGAAAACTTTTAGAATAGAATAGAATAAACCAGGTTGGAAGAGACCTTCAAGATCCTATGGTTTTACCTGCTGCTGTCCCAGTCTGGTGTGGAGGTGAATGGCTACATATCAACATACAAGGTAGATATGGCAGTTCCTGTCATAGAATCATAGAATCAATAAGGTTGGAAGAGACCTCAAAGATCATCAAGTCCAACCTGTCACCCAACACCTCATGACTACTAAACCATGGCACCAAGTGCCATATCCAATCCCCCCCCTTGAACACCTCCAGGGATGGTGACTCCACCACCTCCCTGGGCAGCACATTCCAACAGCTAACAACTCTCTCTGTGAAGAACTTCCTCCTCACCTTGAGCCTAAACTTCCCCTTGGGCAGCTTGAGACTGTGTCCTCTTGTTCTGGTGCTGATTGCCTGGGAGAAGAGACCAACCCCCTCCTGGCTACAACCACCTTTCAGGTAGTTGTAGACAGCAATGAGGTCTCCCCTGAGCCTCCTCTTCTCCAGGCTAAACAATCCCAGCTCCCTCAGCCTCTCCTCACAGGCCTTGTGCTCGATCTTCCTTTTCTTCCCACCACATGCCAAATCTGCCACTTCTGCCATTGTTCTGAGTGGATATTATTTTGTTTCCTCACTAAATGTTGAAGGTAAGATTTTCTGAGCTTTAAATGATATTTTGGACACTTTCTTTGAGATCTTGAAACATCCTATAAGACAAAATGGTGAAAACTTACTTGTGGCCTTACTTGGCCGATTCACAAAATTATTAGATGTCAGTCTGCTTTTTTCCATTTCACCTACATGGTTAAGCCTTCCAAGCTCCTCTTGTCAGAGATTTTACATAAACCCATTGAAGGAACTACAGAAAAACTACAGTAATCTTTTTAACCCAGCAGGAGCATGACTCCAAGTTAAAATCCAGCTACAGCTGCAAATTGCACTGAATGAAAAATTTATATCCCTTTTTTTTTTTAAGGGAAAATCTCCATTTTTGTTGAAATTCAATTTTTAATTTAATTTATGCTTCCTCCTCAGCTGAAGCCTACAAAGGGGATACACCTCCCTCAATAGCCCCTGGTTGTCTGGGTCCCACAATACACCACAGTGTGTCACTACAAGCAAAGACTACAGGAATGAGAGTTGGACTCTCTTGTATTGCCTATCAGTATAATTATGATGAGCTGTGGATCCAGGAAGAAAAAATGATCCTGAAAAAGGAAATAGGATCTCACTATTTAAAATCTTATTTGTCAGAACCAGTGTAGCTCAACTGCAGTATTCATAGTATCATAGTATAAGTCAGGGTTGGAAAGGACCACAAGGATCGTCTAGTTCCAACCCCTCTGCCATGGGCAGGGACACCCCACACTAGATCAGGCTGGCCAGAGCCTCATCCAGCCTGGTCTTAAATGCCTCCAGGTATGGGGCCTCCACCACCACCCTGGACAGCCCGTTCCAGGCCTTCACCACACTCATGGTAAAGAACTCCCTCCTCACGTCCAGACTTCTTCCTCACATCCAGACTTCCTCCTCACGTCCAGACTTCCTCCTCACGTCCACGTATTCAAATAGGATCTTAATATTCACAAAACCATGAAATTAAGAGTGAAAAGAATCTATGCATTAATAACTGACAACCTCAAATAATAAATATCTGGATAATTGGTGTATGTGTACATACCAACTGCCTGCTGCTAGTTTTCCTTTTATCTGAAGGACAGAGTATGTCTAAAGTCAGCTCCTCAACAGAAAATATTTCATTGAACTTGATCCTATTTCCTGTGAAGTAAGAATGTTGTCATAGACCTAACTGTTGCCCAGATGCTTAGGTAGTCATTTGAGATAAAGCAGGGAAAATTAAACTCCAGTGTTACTACACAGAGAGAGTGATTTGCCATTGGAAAGGGCTGCCCGGGGAGGTGGTGGAGTCACCATCACTGGAAGTGTTTAGGAGAAGACTTGATAGGGTGCTTGGTTGCATGGTTTAGTTGATTAGGTGGGTTGGATAATAGGTTGGACTCGATCTCGAAGGTCTCTTCCAATCTGGTCTATTCTATTCTATTCTATTCTATTCTATTCTATTCTATTCTATTCTATTCTATTCGTTGCTGACAATTAGCACCAATGTTAATGACTACCAATGACAGTGTTAATGAGACACAGGACAATGGATAAGAATGTTCACAAAATACTGTAATTTGGAGCATTCAACTACATCATTACCTTGTAGGAGTAAAAACCTTGTAAGTATTAAAATAGACTAGAATAAACCAGGTTGGAAGAGATCCTCAGGATCATCGTGTCCAACCTATCATCCAACACCACCTAATTAATTAAACGATGCAACCAAACACCCTATCAAGTCTCCTCCTAAACACCTCCAATGATGGTGACTTAACCACCTCCCCAGGCAGCCCATTCCAATGGACAATCACTCTCTCTGTGTAGAATTTATGCTGAAAGACATTGAGGTCTTTCAATTTAAACTTTTAAAATGCCAAGGTAAGAAACTGTTTACCTGGGGAGAGAAATAAAATACTGTGATTAATGGATTTCCTTTTTGATCTGTGCTTATGCCAAACCTATGGATAGAAAGGAGATGTTTACGTGGTATTCTATATATTGCAAACAATAACAGCATTGAGTAGCACCTGTATTAATGCAATTTTTCTGCTTAAATGTATCCTCTAGGTTTTGTGCAGTATGAGTTAAGGTTTATTATCATACAAAACTAAATGAAACAGCCGCATAAAATAGACTGTTGTCAGATCCCACATGAATTGTAACTTCAGGCTTCTCTGTTAAAATATCTCCTCTAACCTGTTCCCAATTAGTGACATCTGGGACCAGATTTTTGTTTCATTTGAAGCAGAAGCTTTAAGAAGTTTTGACTAGAAGGGAATTAAAAAACAAAAAGAAAAAGGAAAAGAAAAAGACATTTAAAAAACGGGGGTGGGAAATGTAATAACAGAAAGAAATTTAAATCTAGGTCCCTTGGATGATTTTGCAAGCAGTGTCACAATATCTTAAAGCATTACAACTAATCAGAGTGCTTTATAGCACAATGCATGAAAGGTCTGATTGTACAGTGAAGAGTATTTTTCCAAGTCCGAGTTTCAAAACTTTGGCTAGGATTTCTTAAAACTAGAATATTCTTAACTAGAATATCTTTGCATAACCTTCCTACCCTACATATATAAATACATAAATATGTAGGATTCTACACCTCCTTTTTTTTTTTAACACTAGGCATTGGAAATCCTCTCCTGTAACCTGGCACAGTTTTGTTGAAATGAGTGGAGCCATTACACAGTTGAGAATCGTGACATTATATATATATATACACACTTTTACTTTGCTTTTTGGATTGTGATACAACTTCTGGTTTTCTTCATGACTTTTTAGACTATGTGTATCTGTTCAATCTTTCACTGAAATTGTCTGGAGTGCAGGAGTCCTGTGGCAGACACGTCTTACTTGCTGAAATGTACAAATGATGTTTTAAAATAAGATACTGAACATTAACCTTCCATGCATTTCCAATGGAACTGGGGATGTGTTGAACCAAAAAACCCCAAACAGGCCAGCCTAAAAATACATTCATGTATGCATAAATACAAGCAAATAAATAAAGACTTAGCATTTTGGTGGTGTTCCACAAATAATTAGGAGTGCTTTTCATATGTGTGCATATTTTAACTGGTGTCTAAAGTAAATTTTAAGTATATTGTATAAGGAGGAGATATGGAATGTAGGAAGATAGAAAAGAATTCTTCAGACTACCATCCAAAACCAAAAAAGGTCAAAAAGAGAAGGTGATAAGTTAAGTATTTTTGTGTGTATCTTACAAAAAAACCATATCCTGTTCTTGTTATAACTAAGAGTGCTTACACAATTCATTAGATAAATGTCATTATACATGCTATAGTGAAAGCTCCAATCCCACATTCCAAAGGAAGTGTCAGCCCACTGTCCTATGTAGAATGGGAGCCAGCTATTCATTTTACTTTTATTGGAGTCCTGTGAAGTAGAGAGAAGCACTGTGGATATGTCTGTAAATAAAATACAACTTGTGTTGCATGGGAATGGCCAAAGCTAAAAGCAGTACAAACTCAGTAAAATGTGAGCCAGCCAAAGTCACATTGGCTGAGCATTTTCTCATGTTCAAAAAAAGGGGGGGGGAAGAAAAAAGTAAGTACAGATTTTGAATATTGCCATATGGAACAGACAGAGGTTCAGGCAGAAATCATTATGTGTGCATGCTGGTTCTCAAGCAGCATAAAGGCCTTTGCAGTCATAATGTATAACTTAAAATTGCTGCAAGCTGCTGTATATGCTGCTCAACTCTGTTAATAAGAAAGAGATCATAAAACCCTTTTACATGACTCTAAGGAGAACAAAGGAGCTTTAAAGTGACTTTAGTAATCAGTGTGCCACAAAAACAAAGAGTAACTGTGTTCATAGATATGACAGAAGCTTTCTCTAGGACCTATATTAATTAAAAATATAACATATGACATATATGACATATGACATCATATGTCAGGATTGTAGGGCCATATAGGACCTAACACTGTAGGAAAACATACAGAAAATGCAGTGAATACTCACAGTAAGCTTGAGCGGAATGCAGCATAAATGCTGATAAGGAGTTTTTTGACCTTGCTATCCTGCTAGCATAGTAGTGAGGACCTATACAGTCACATACACAATTAGCTCTTGTGTCCATTATGGCAATGCTCTTAAGAGTAGACTTGTCCTTCAAATAAGGAAGCTCTCTAGTTAATCTTCTATCTCAATAGCCCTCAATCTCCTAAAAAGCTGTTAGCAGCTTTCATGGTTTGAAGCTTTTTAACTGGTGTCTAAGCCAAATATTAAGTATATTGTATAAGGAGGAGCCATGGAATGTAGGAAGATAGAAGAGATGAAAAGAATTCTTCAGGCTACCATCCAACATTTCTATTAAAAGTACATGTACAGAGTTACAGAATTAGAGAATGCCAGGTTGGAAGGGACCCCAAGGATCATCTGGTCCAACCTTTCTAGGTGATAGTGTAGTTGAAATGAGCTGACCCAGCACCCTGTCAAGCTGAGTTTTAAAACTGTCCAGCGTAAAAGAATCCAATGCTCCCCTTGGGGGATGATTTCAATGTCCAGCTGTTCTCATGGTGAAAATTTTTCTCCTGGAGTCTTCCAGAAAAATTTCCCCATCGCAAGAAGGGAGCTGTGGAGGAACAAGGATTATCTCAATGCCCTTGGCTTGCAGTGACATGCGGCTGATCTGGCAAGGCAGTAGTATACTGTCATTACTATTGCAGGTTACTGTTTAAAGCAACAGTACCTAGGGTATATGTCTTTAATAGTGAGATGCTACCATGCCAGATACTCTACACTACACAGCTGATGTCTGTGCAATCAAATAAAGGAGTGATTCTCCCATGTATAACCATGCCTGAAACAGCTTTCATTTAGCTAACACAGTAAAAAACAGTCACAGTAACGTGACAGTCTATTTGCTTGTAGTTTACTCAAAGTCCCTATTATTGTGTCTCACTCCTGAGATACAAATACAGTTTCCCAAGACACAAACATACTCTTGTTCTCCCATAAAGTAATTTCTGAATAAAAGCTGCATGACAAGATAACTAGATCTTTCTAAAGGAAAACAATCATTGTTTCCTTCACAAAATAAGCAAACTCAAAATAGCAGAGAAACAGACTGTTCTACCTTTTCAAAATTGAAGGTCAGTCTGAGATACACAAAACCAGTGCTGAAATTATTATTCCAGTCTTCTCCTCCAGTAGTAAGTTGAATAGAAATCTAGCAGTGAAAACTTCAGGAAGTCCAGCATGGATTTTGTTACTAGAAACGTTAACAGAAAAACAGGAGAGAATTTACAGACAGTTCTAGTAAGGCAGGCTTTGCTAAAAAAGGAATTAGGTCACTGTAACAACAACTGAAGTCAAAAGGACCTGAAATTGTGTGAGCTGTCAGAAATTATGGAAGGAGGAATGAGTGGCATGCATGTGAAAAAGATTCTTCTGACCCATGGTGGAATCTGGCAAATGCTACCCTTTTAAATAGCACTTGAGAAACAGTTGTGAAAGACTACAGTTCCCAACATGTACTTTGGAAAATGAAAAGCATGAGTCAGCTTTTCTGTTTAGGACACCTCATACAACCCAGTTCAGAAAATAATTTAAGGGCACATATAAATTAAGGTGTATGAGTAATCCCACTGAAGTTAATAAGACTATTATAAAAATGATGAGGTGTACTGCTGTATTGAAATCAGACTACATACCATCTCGTGGGAACAAGCACTCCAATAAAAATATTACCATTTACTTCAGTGGCAGTCACTTGCAAAGTTAAAGCTATTTTTAGCTTTGCTGGTTCAGAGCAAACAATCTAGTTTCTTTCACCTAAGGAGAGAACAGCGATAGAATCATAGAATGGTCCAGGCCAGAATGGACCTCCGGAGGTCTTCTAGTCCAACCTCCCCACAGTCAGCAGGGACATCCCCAACTAGATCAGGTTGCTCAGAGCCCTGTTGAGCCTTACCTTGAATATCTCCAAGGAAGGGGCATCAGCCACCTCCCTGGGCAACTCATTCCAGTGTTCCACCACCTTCATGGTACAGAACTTGTTCCTAATATCCAATCTAAATCTGTTCTTCTCTAGTTTGAAGCCATTTCCCCTTGTCCTGCCACCGCAGGCCTTTGTAAACAGACTCTCACCATCCTTCTTGCAGGCCCCATTCAGGTACTGGAAGGCTGCTATTAGGTCTCCGTGGAGCCTCCTCTTCTCCAGGCTGAACAACCCCAGCTCCTTCAGCCTGTCCTCGTAGCAGAGGTGCTCCAGCCCCCTTATAATTTTCATGGCCCTCCTCTGGACCCTCTCCATCAGGTCCATGTCCTTCCTATATTGAGGGCTCCAGAGCTGTACACAGTACTCCAGGTGAGGTCTCACCAGAGCAAAGTGGCAGAATCACTTCTCTGGATCTGCTGGCAACACATCTTTCGATGCAGCCCAGGATGTGATTTGCCTTCTGGGCTGCAAGTGCATATTGCCTGCTCATGTCCAGCTTCTCATCCATCAGCACCCCCAAATCCTTTTCCATAGGGCTGCTTTAAGATCTATTGCAAAACCTCCCGGAGTCAAAAGAAAAATGCATCTAGGCATCTAGAAAGATTTATCAAAGGGAGACCACTAACACATACCAGCATTCACTATGTTTAACAAAGCACTTTAGATATGAAAGATCCTCAGCATATTGTTATAGACAACTCTCCATGGATAGATTTTTATGGGGTTTGTTGCACTATGACATCGTTGCTCCATTTTCTGTTACCTGTTGGATGCAAAGTTTCTGGATATCTGGAGACAGCTTGGAACCTGTTTTTCATGCCTTCAGTATTGGTCAGGGAACTGGCAGAATTAAGTCACACATGGTGCACTGCAGAAAGCAAACCAGTCATGACTGTTATATATGTTCAGCAGGACTTGGACAGGCTGGAGAGTTGGGCAGGGAGAAATTTAAAAGTTCAACAAGAGCAAGTGTAGTGTCTTGTACCTGGGAAAGAGCAACCCCATGGACCAGTATAGGTTGGGGACTGACCTGCTGGAGAGCACTGAAGAAGCAAAGGACCTGGGGAGTCCTAGTGGATGGAAGGTTGGCCATGAGCCAGCAATGTGCTTTTGTGGCCAAGAAGGTAAATGGTATCCTGGAGTGTATTAGCAGGAGTGTGGTCAGTATGTCAAGGGAGGTTCTCCTCCCTCTCTGCTCTGATGAGGCCACATTTGTAATATTGTGTCCAGTTCTGGGTCCCTCCGTCCAAGGACAGGAAACTGTGGGAAAGAGTCCAGTGAAGAGACACAAAAATGATTAAGGAAGTGGAACCTCTTCTTTATGCGGAGAGACTGAGGGAGCTGGGGCTCTTTAGCTCAGAGAAGAAGAGAGTAAGGGGTAACCTCATTAATGTTTAAAAATACAAGAAGGGTGAGTGTCAAGAGAGTGGAGGCAGGTTCTGCTCAATGATGCCCAATGACAGGACAAGGGGCAACAGGTGGAAGCTGAGGCATAGGAAGTTCCATGGAAACATGAGGAAAAATTTTTTCACTGTGCGGGTGACAGAACACTGGAACAGGCTGCCCAGAGGGCTTGTGGAGTCTCCCTCCCTGGAGATGAATATTCAAGACCTGCCTGGATGAGTTGCTGTGTGAGCTGGTATAGGTGATCCTGCTCTGGCAAGGGGGGTTGGGCTGAATGATTTTTAGAGGTCCCTTCCAGCCCCTAACATTCTGTGATACTGTGATACAGCTAAGTAGTAGAATATGCACTATAAGATCAAGTTATGATTGATACTAATGCCCTGTAGATTCCAGTAGATCACTGAAGTAGATTACTAAATGTTTAATGGAGGGTGTGAAAGTGTTATCAGTGTATTTTCATACTTTGTGCATGGATGTTCTTTAAGTGAGTTTTTTTTCCCTATTCTCATGTCACCTCTACATGGGAACAAGCAAGCTGAAACATACCAGTCATAGGAATTACTGGTCTGGTGTAAAAACATATTTAAATTATCCTTAATTCTGACAGCTTCAGGAGGTACAAAGTAATAAATTAATATGAGCCAGCAGTGTGCCCAGGTGGCCAAGAAGGCCAATGGCATCCTGGCCTGCATCAAGAATAGTGTGGCCAGCAGGAGCAGGGAAGTCATTGTGCCCCTGTACACTGCACTGGTTAGGCCACACCTTGAGTCCTGTGTCCAGTTCTGGACCCCTCATTTTAAGAAGGACATTGAGACTCTTGAATGTGTCCACAGAAGGGCAACGAGGCTGGGGAGAGGCCTTGAGCACAAGCCCTATGAGGAGAGGCTGAGGGAGCTGGGATTGTTTAGCCTGGAGAAGAGGAGGCTCAGGGGTGACCTCATTGCCCTCTACAACTACCTGAAGGGCTGAAGGGTGGTTGTAGCCAGGAGGGGTTTGGTATCTTCTTTCGAGCAACCAGCACCAGAACAAGGGGACACAATCTCAAGCTGTGCCAGGGCAGGTTTAGGCTCAAGGTGAGGAGGAAGTTCTTCACTGAGAGAGTTGTTAGCCATTGGAATGTGCTGCCCAGGGAGGTGGTGGAGTCGCCATCCCTGGAGGTGTTCAAGAGGGGATTGGACGTGGCACTTGGTGCTATGGTTTAGTCATGAGGTGTTGTGTGACAGGTTGGACTTGATGATCTTTGAGGTCTCTTCCAACCTTGGTGATTCTGTGACTTCACCAATTTTTGCATATATTAGGGTATTTATAGTGAAATGTGGGACCTGAAGGCAAAACATTTCATCAGCATTAATTAAGAAACATGAGTTTCCTTCTGAAACTGAGAATGACTTTTAAAATGTCTATAAAAGCAAAACTGTCAGTGAAACTATTGGAAGACTGAAGTCTATGTAGGTACTTTCACTTATGAAAATGAGAATATTTGTTTTATTGCAGTGTAGAAGTTTGGGGGTAATTTATGGTGCTGGTTTTGTGTTAAGGACCTGCAAATGCACAAAAATAACAATTTTAGTAATTATTCCAAGGTCAGTTCAACTTGTAAGCAACCTGGACTGGGGTCTTAACAGAGGCAGGTCAGTTTCTTAGGTGATCTGGATTTTCCTTCTAGAGAAGAGTTCACAGCAGTATTGGCCCCAACTGAAGTCAGTGGAGATTTTGCCAGTGATTTCATTTGAGCCAAGATTTTACTCGTCTTTAGCAGAGCTTTTAAATACAGTATATTGCATAAACTGAAGGGGAAAGTGAAACTTACAAATAAAGAAGCTTTTTTTGTCTGCATTATATGCTGATTCTGCAAATGCTTTTCCTTCTAGCTATGTGCTTTTTGATAGCTATGACACAATTTCTATTGCTTCCAAATACACAGGGAATACACCTATTTAATGGGAACCCTAAAATATTGAAAGAATCTTGTTTTCTGACTTGCAGTGAAGCTATTGTTTACACACATATGATATTCAGCCACAAATTTGGCTGTCTGTCCATTTCTAAGTTTAGAGAAAAGACTATGAGAGCTGTTCTGAACACTAACATTATTCCAATGTAGACAAATATGTAGGATGCTGCTTTTAATCAAAGGGAATAGAAGGAAAGCTAAAATTGGCCTAAATTACTTCATACCACATTGATGGGAAGTCAGTAGATCCAGGTTCTTAAGAGCTAACTCTTAATGCAGCTTGTTTGACAGTTAGGGAGGAAGCTGCATCTCATAGTATGAGGGGAATGAAGAGAGACATGTTTAAACAGGGAACTGCTGGGCAAAGTCAAATGGCAGAAGAGAGACTACAGATCATGGAAGGAGGGGCTGGCCACTTGGGAGGAGTATAAAATGGTTGTCAGAGAATGTAGGGAGGCATCTAGGAAAGCTAAGGCCTCCTCGGAATTGGACCTTGCAAGGTCCAGGACAAAAGAACGGGCTTCTCCAAACACATAGAAGACAAAACTAACTCCAGAGGTTATGCAGACCCACAGCTGAATGAGGTGGCTGCCCTGCTGACAGAGGATGCAAAGAAGGCAGAGCCACTGAATGCTGCCTTTGTCTCTGTCTATACTGCTGGAGACTGTCCCCACAAGCCCCAGGCCCCCAGCAGCCCCACACCAAGACAGAATAAAGAAGTTTGCCTGGGTTGATGAGGATTGGGTTAAGCAGTCTGGACATCCATAAATCCATGGGTCATGATGGGATCCACACACAAGTGCTGAGGGAGCTGGCAGCAGTCATTCCTAGGCCACTCTTCACCATCTTTGGTAAGTTGTGGGGAACAGGAGAGGTGCCTGAGGACTGGAGGAAAGCAAATATCACTCCAGTCTTCAAAAGGAGCATGAAGCAAGACGGTGGTAACTACAGACTAGTCAGCCTCACCTCTATCCCTGGGAAGTGATGGAATCACTTATCCTCAGCCCTGTGTCTTGCCATGTCAAGGAAAAGAAGGTCATTGGGAGCAGTCAACATGGTTTTACCAAGAGCAAGTCATGTTAAGCCTGACAGCCTTTTATGAGGACATAAGCAGGTGGAGAGATTATGGTAGAGCAGTGGATGTGGTTTCTCTTGATCTCAGGAAAGCATTTGACACTGTTTTCCACAGCATTCCCTCAGCTAAACTGAGGAATTGTAGGCTGGATGAAGTGAGGTGAACTGTGAACTGCTTGAAGGAAAGAATTCAAAGAGCTGTGGTCATTGGGACAGAGTCTCGTTGGAGGCCTGTATCTAGTGGAGTCCCTCAGGGGCTGGTACTGGAACCAGTATTATTCAATATATCCACCAACCTGGCTGAGGGAAGAGAGTGCACTGTCAGCAGGTTTGCTGATGACACAGTACTGGGAGGAGCAGCTGACACACCTGGAGTCTGTGCTGCCATTCAGAGAGACCTGCTGGAGAGTTGGGCAGGGAGAAATTTAATGAAATACAAGAAGGGCAAGTGTGGAGTCTTGCATCTGGAACAGAACAACCCCAGGGACCAGTATAGTTTCAGGACTGACCTGCTGGAGAGCAGCACAGGGGAAAGGGACCTTGGGGTCCTGGTGGACAGAAGAATGACCATGAGCTAGCAATGTGCTTTTGTGGCCAGGATGACCAACAGCATTCCATGGTGTATTAAAAGAGTACGACTAGTAGGTCGAGAGAGGTTCTCTTCCCCCTCTGCCCTGCCCTGGTTCATGAAGGACTGGGAACTGCTTGAAAGAGTCCAGCACAGAGCCACCAAAATGATTAAGGGAGTGGAATATCTTCCTTTTGAGGAAAGGTTGCGGGAGCTGGGTCTCTTTAGCTTGGAGGAGACTGAGAGGTGACCCCATTAATGTTTATAAATGTGTGAAGGGCAAGTGTCAGGAGGACAGGGCCAGGCTCTTCTCAGTGATGTCCAATGATAGGACAAGGGGCAATGGGTGCAAGCTAGAGCAAAGGAGGTTCCACATGAACATAAGGAAAAACTTTTCCACTGTGAGGGTGACAGAGCCCTGGAACAGGCTGCCCAGAGATGTTGTGGAGTCTCCTTCTCTGAAGACATTCAAAATCACCTGGATGCATTCCTGTGTGACCTACTCTAGGTGATCCTGCTCTGGCAGGCAGGCTGGACTAGATGATCTTTGAAGGTCCTTTCCAACCCCTAACTTTCTGTCGTTTTAATTGTATGATGCTCAAAACACTTCATAAATCAGATTGCACAAAGAAGTAAAATACCTTGCCAAAAGACATCTCATACATCAGAAAGATGAAAAGACAATCTCTGGTAAAGTCTCCTCAAACTTCCTGTTTAGGAAGCCATATTTCTCCCAGGTAATTAATTCCTAAATAGTTAGAGGTCATGAGGTGTTATTTTTGAGAGGTGATTAAGCATGCTTTTTCTGCCTTCTTTTGGTGTAAATTGCTGCTGTGTGTCTGTATGTCACATACACTTTTTTACAGATTGCACTGTGGACTAGTCTTCCCTCTCATAGGAATATCTCACTGACCCACTACCAAACTCTACAACTAGGTCTAAGAACAGTTGTGAGATCATAGCTGAAAGAAAGAAGAGTGAGAAGAATGGGCTTTCTTTGATAAAGTGAGTAGTACAGGGCTGGCTGGTTTGAGCTATTTTTAGGTGAAACCTGAATTCTAACTCTGCTTTCACAGCTCATCCAGAAGCTAAAGAGAGTCTGAGAGTAGTCCTTGACCAACAAAACCCGCAATTTTAATGCAAAATAAGCTTCAAGTATAGTACACTCTTCTCCAATGCCTCTGAGCCAGTCTCCTCATCTACATAGGCTAATGATGTAGTATATACAAATGGAAATGTCTGTCCTGAGACCTGGGAAATTAAAGGTACATGCAGCACGGCACATCTTAATCCATTAGGTTCATTTAATAGGGAAAATCTGTGCATTTTTACTCCTGTTGCTGTCCAAAGGTATTCTGATCCATCCACCCTTCCAGTTAAAAGGCAATGTTCACAAGCTTTGCATATGCCAGATGTCAGCCAATTTCTGTAGAATCCTGCCAGAAAATATGGTAAGTTTATAATATTTGTCTTCTGGATGCTTTTCTACACTACAATAACTTCCGAAATAATTTGTAATAAGGTGCCCTCCCATAGCCACTGCTCAGACTTGTGTAGGCATTTTGTAAATACCAGCCCCATTCCCTGAGTATAACATTATTGCAGAATCATAGAACCACAGAATCACCTTGGTTAAAGAAGACCTTTAAGCTCATTGAGTCCAACCATAGCTACCAAGTCTGCTGCTAAATCATGCCCCTTAGCACCACATCTCTCTTTTACATACCTCCAGGGATGGCGATTCAACCACCTCCCTGGGGAACTTGTTTGAGAACCCTTTCAGTTAACTTGTGGTTGAGAACCTTTTCAGTTAACTTGTGATTGAGAACCCTTTCAGTTAATTTGTGATTTGTAGAATCAGGCTACCAAGGATGACTGTGGGTTCCTAGGACAAAGATATTACAGCCCAAGGCGGTAAAGTCTAAAATATATGGCATAGCAGTAAACAAAGTTTGGGAAGAAAAAGAAACAGGCTGTCTCTAAGGCTGAGGGAAAAGGAGGAAACCCTATATACACAAAATTGTGGCAGAGATTTATTCAGTGTTCGTACTCTTTCTGCTGACTGCTTACATTATACTGAGTTTAAATAGAGAATGTATGCTGGCAAGATAGAAGTTTGCTGTCAGACTGGGACTGTCTGCAGATGGGTAGGATGGCTTCTTTATTAGACTTACGCAAAAAGATTTTAAAACAGTACCACAAATTCATAAAACAACAATGGAACTCCACTGAAGGAAGCAGATTTTGAGCGATCATAAGGGAACACAGAAAGCTGTGTGCTCCTGCTTTTAAGCAATTGTAGATTAATATTAGGTGGATAACTTAAGTTCAAGCTATTTAAGCAACAGACTCTGGAGTTCTATTTGTGCAAACCTGAGATGTCTTACATTCACTTGTTTATTTTCTGTTTCCAAAAGATCGTTTGGCCACATACTTGGATATTATTTTTGCCTGACAGGGATGAAGCTCGAATTTATCAGGCATGTCAGGAAGGGAAATGGCCTTTTGCCAGAGTAGCCATTTAATTTATTGATGGCTTTCCCCCACCCTTTATATCGAGATATTATTTTTGTTTGAACAATGAAAATAACCATTGGTACAGATGCTGATTGACAAAGTTCACAGTCACCCTCCAAGAGACTGAGGCTAAAATAATGACTGATCCTTCCCTGCTGTTCTCAGATTTGTGGAGGCTCCAAGCAAAGTTTAAGGCAGATACCACTGTCTCCTCCAACCCATGTGTACATGACTCACACTGCTTTACAGCTTAACCAAATGGAGTCCAGCCTTCCTAGGCCTCAGATCTTGGAAAATACTTTGCCTATTCACACATAAGATTCGCTCTGCCTGCAGTGACATGAGGGAGTCTGGATGGGGAAAGGAAATTTCTGGGAAGGGGGAGATCTGAGAGAGTGGGAGGATGCATCTTTAGAAGGAGATATAGGAAGTGCCCCATGAATGTCAGATTGAGTTTTTCCTGAATTCTACAAGTAATTCCACAAGGGAAATAGCATGGATCATCAAAGCATTCTTTTATGCCCCAATAAACTCTGTGTTTTAGAAGCAGACCCTATACATATAAACAGAAAAGCAGTGTGTGTTTTGAGTGTCCAAGATAGCTATATATCTTTTTCTTAATCAGACAGAAAAGAAAATAAAATGTAGGCAACACTTACAAGAGGGACACAAACTCCAAACTGTGCAAAAACTCAACCTTCATAGAAGCAATGTTATTGAAAAGGACTCGTGAGTTATGAGCCCAGTCTGGAATATTTAAATGATCTATACAAAGAGGAAAAAAATTGTTGAGAGATTAATCTAGCAGTGAAAAGAGAAGAAAAGATCTATTAAAGTAAGCCAAGCCTCTAACAGGTCTTTAGGTACTTGAAACATAGAGCCCAAGTAGACAGCCTGGTTTGTACACATGCATCCCTTCTGCTACCCACATGGTAGAAACAGCTTGGGCTACTGGCATCCATGTAATTATATATATGAATATATTTCACAGGTAATATTACTTACTTGTAATAGTATTTACAGAAAGGGGAGTCCAAATGTAGGGTGGTTATAAATTTCATCTGACATTGTAATTGTTCTGGAAGAAGGCTTGAGCCACCTTCTCTGCCTGACTTTAGTTCAAGATGCTATTATAATCCAGATGGCATAAAGGTGGTGGCTAGGTCAACCTTCCTGACTGGACTTGGAGACACAGCTTTGTACACGCCAGGGAAGGGATGAGGCTCTTAGTCCTCCCACCCTCCTTTGTTTACTTTGGGCCTGGGATTTGAGAATGAAGATGACCCTGCCATGCCACACCACATCCTGGTCTCCAAACTGGTGACACATGGGTTTGATGGGTGGACCACTAGATGGATAAGGAACTGGCTTGATGGCCGCACCCAAAGAGTGGCTGTCCATGGCTCCATGTCCCAGTGGAGGCCAGTGACAAGCGGAGTCCCTCAGGGATCAGTCCTGGGACCTGTCTTATTCAACATCTTTGTGGGGGACATGGACAGTGGCATTGAGTGCACCCTCAGCAAGTTTGCTGATGACACCAAGCTGTGTGGTGCAGCAGACACGCTGGAGGGAAGGGAGGCCATCCAGAGGGACCTTGACAGGCTGGAGAGGTGGGCACAAGCCAACCTCATGAAGTTGAATAAGAGCAAGTGCAGGGTCCTGCATCTGGGTCGAGGCAATCCCAGGCACAAATACAGGCTGGGCAGTGACTGGCTGGAAAGTAGCCCTGAAGAGAGAGACTTGGGGGTGCTGGTGGACAAAAAGCTCAACATGAGCTCTCAGTGTGCACTTGCAGCCCGCAAAGCCAATCAGATCCTGGGCTGCATCAGGAGAAGTGTGGCTAGCAGGTCGAGGGAGGTGATCCTCCCCCTCTACTCAGCCCTGGTGAGACCCCACCTGGAGTATTGTGTCCAGTTCTGGAGCCCCTATTACAAGAGGGATGTGGAGGTGCTGGAACGTGTCCAGAGAAGGGCCACAAGGATGATCAGAGGGCTGGAGCACCTCTCCTATGAGGACAGACTGAAGGAGTTGGGGCTGTTCAGTCTGCAGAAGAGAAGGCTCCGAGGTGACCTCATTGTGGCCTTCCAGTATCTGAAGGGGGCCTACAGGAAGGCTGGGGAAGGACTTCTCAGGATATCAGGTAGTGATAGGACTAGGGGGAATGGAATGAAGCTGGAGGTGGGGAGATTCAGGCTAGATGTGAGGAGGAGGTTCTTCACCATGAGAGTGGTGAAACCCTGGAATGTGTTGTCCAGGGAGGTGGTCGAGGCCCCGTCCCTGGGGGTGTTTAAGAGCAGGCTGGATGAGGCTCTGTCCAGCCTGATCTAGTGTGGGGTGTCCCTGCCCATGGCAGGGGGGTTGGAACTAGATGATCCTTGTGGTCCCTTCCAACCCTGAATGAAACTATGAAACTATGAAACTATGAAACTATGGCAGGGGGTGGGGACAAACTGATTTATCTAAAGACAGGTTTTATTCCAAGCTAATACCTAATAAGAATTATGGTAGATGCTTATGAAGTGTCTCTAAGTGACACAAAATAAGCAACAAATTGTTATGTGTAATGCCATTAATGAATGGCTTAAAAAACTAACCAAGGTGCATCTATCTCTGTAAACACTGTCATTTTTTTTTTTCTGTAAACAATTTAATTTGTGTAAGAGGTATGTTCTAGTTTGGTTGGAAAACCTGCCAAAAGGCAGGAAGAACAGAAAAGTAAGTTAGAATGGTGTCTATAAAACTTAAAAATCCCTTTCCAATGTTAAGGTGCTAACCCCCCCCCCCCCAGATTTCCAAAACTTCCAGTCTTAAAGTGATAGTACAGGATGGCACAGCTGTTGCCACATCTTTCAGACAGAAAGCCCTCCCTATTGTTCTAATTCAGAAAAGATTCAGGTAGTGTTTTCTCCAGGAAAGAAGACAGATGTCAATTGTGCTATGCACATATTAAAGTTTGGAGCTAAGCTGAGTGTGCAATTTGTTCTCCAATAGCCAGGGATTTGCCTACCGTCAGTTTGGGGTCTTATTTTTATGGTGAGAGATGGTAAGATTATAGTATCATAGTATCAGTCAGGGTTGGAAGGGACCACAAGGATCATCCAGTTCCAACCCCCCTGCCATGGGCAGGGACACCCCACACTAGATCAGGCTGGCCAGAGCCTCAGCCAGTCTGGTCTTAAACACCTCCAGGGACGGGACCTCGACCACCTCCCTGGACAACCCATTCCAGGGCTTCACCACTCTCATGGTGAAGAACCTCCTCCTCACATCTAGCCTGAATCTCCCCACCTCCAGCTTCATTCCATTCCCCCTAGTCCTAGCACTACCTGAGATCCTGAGAAGTCCTTCCCCAGCCTTCCTGTAGGCCCCCTTCAGATACTGGAAGGCAAGATCCACAAAGGCTTGTCATAATCCTTATGGATCTGTAGCAGTGATGTATTCTTCCTGCTAAGAAGGAAGAGATGCCTTTTAATGTATTTTAATCTGTCACTTTTCGTAGCAAGAGGCAATATGTAGCTTCATTTTTTTGCCATTGGGCAGAAGGAGTTTCCCTTTAGTAATCACAGTTAGATTTCTCTTCTAGGCTAATCTGCTTTCTTCCTTTCAATCTTCTTTTTGAAAAGAATGGAGATACAGCAATTTCTTTTCCCTCTCTTTTACTCAGCTCTGGGACAGATGGGTGAAGAAGAAAAAAAAAACAACAACAAAAAACAAGATTTGGGAGCTGCAATAAAACAGAGGAGCTGAGAGGCACAGCAGCTGGGACTACGGGGCAGCTTTCTTTGTCAGGCAGAGAGGTTGATGTCCTTACATAGGTTTATTCAGGCCATCTCAAAAATTCCTGTTCCCATGAAATTAAGTAGCTGAATGACAACTGTGATCCTGCTGCCATAGATAGTAATGGATTTCTTAAGGAGACTCTAAATTCTTTGTCAGTCTACTTGCGTGTATCTACACTCAACAAGACCCTTGGAAATTACTTGCGCAACGATTTGTTATGCTGTCATTACTCATTAATCTGAGCTTCTGCAAATGATTTTTCCTCTTCTGAAGTAAAATTAAAATCCTCATTAAAGAATTTGTTTGTTTTAAAAGCTACACAAAGGATTACAGGGCCTTTGCAAACAGATGTAAGAAAAAATGTGGTTATGCAAAATGTTCCCTCTCCTGAGCCTTTGCTTTCTACTGACTTCCAGGAGCTCTGAATTGAGTTTGAAGTGCATGGCTTAGCTCACTACAAAGCTCGGGGTCAGTAATTAGAATCACATGTACTCGAGGCCACTGAATCTGATTGTAGGTGAAAGTGCCAATTTATACTGGAAATGTGTATTAGTATTACGCAAAACCAAGGAAAAAACTATGATCAGACCTGCAGATGACCATAGCCATGATGGCTGCTAGAAATATTTCTTAAACTGTGACTTGAATTTGCCTCATTTCTGGTAAACATCTTGTGGTGGCACACTGAACAGCAGCAAGGAATTCTCAGTCTGGAGTAAGAATGTCCACACATGGTGTTAATCAGGCTAACTCCATGTGTGGACAGGCTATTATATGTGACTTCACACTGTTTTAGTCAAACCGGTTAACTTCTTTCTACCCACATTTAATCAATTAGGAGAGGGTTTAAAGTAAAGTGCTTAAGCCAATATTGAACTGAATCCAGGATTTCTGCTGAAGGGGGTTCAGTTAAGCTGGCACAAACTTTAAACAATGTGTGATCTTTGTTAGTTGCCTCCTGCAGCTGTCTGATAGGTGAAAGACAGTAGCTTGGAGGCTGTGAAGAAACACTGCTAAGGTCCCACTGTAACTTGTGTAAGATCCTTGTAAACTGAGTTAGGGTATTTAAAGGAGAGAGAGAAATAGATATGCATGTGTATCAAAAGAAAGCATAAAACACCCCCAAATGAAGTCAGCCATCCATTATGCTTCCCCTTTTGCAGCTGCTTCTTCACAGTAAAATAGGAGAAAACAAAACCAAACATAAACAAACAAACAGAACAAAAATGAAAGAGCAGTTGAAAAATAGATGGCATGGGCATTAAGAGTGTGGATGGGAGTCAGTTCTTTGAAGTTTCTTCATGTAGTAGAGTTAGGGGCACAATGAGAAGGTTGGTGGAGCCGGGTTCAAACAGAACAAAAGCAAATGGCCCTTCACACAGTTACTGGGAGATCCATGAAATCTTTTGCCAAAGGATATTTTGGACGATAAAGGTTTACAAGAATGCATGGGGAGAGAGAATAAATACCTGGAATAGAAATTCATTGGGGGGCTACTAACGGCACAGAAACCACATTCCACTGAGAAAATGCTCTAAACTCAAAGTAGCTGGAAGCTGGGAGAGCAGCTGGGAGAATTATCACGTTGTGTTTTCCTTATTCATACTCTTCCTTTGGTGACCAATTATGATCATTGCTGAAGACAGGATATTGGGAGAGTTGGACCCTTGGCCACATGGACATTTGTGTTGGTGTGTCAGGAGCAAGTAACCTGGTGCAAAACAACACGTGCACACTTTCAACTCCTACCGTCTTAAAAGCTTTTCCAGTTGGACATTTTGAGTAGAGGTATTAAAAAGTTGAGTTTATTGAGTAGCTACCAGAGGAACGATCCAACTGGAGCCCATGTGGCACAACTACTACTTAAACATGAACTGACTTCCAACTGTTTGTCTGCATAAAATCAAGGACAAAGTATAAAGGGGTGATGAACTCTCCATTTGTTTCCAGGCGCATTTGCCTGCAACTATTATCCCCCACATTATCTTGACGATCTTGGCAACAGCATAGCCAACGGAGTGGTTTCAACTCCAGCTCCTCCTTTGACCACTAACAGTGTTTGTGTTCCTGTTTAAATAAGATAAGGAGGTTAGGGAAGGGAAAAAAAAGGGAAAAGAAGGGAGGGGAGGAAAAGAGCAGAGCTGATTGCTTCATTTGGGTTGAAATTCTCCTCTTCGCTTGTTGAGGGGGAGGAAGCACGGGATGTTGGAGGGCTATTTTGGCAGTTAATTTAAACAGAAAGATTCTAGAGTACCTTTTATTTTTATAGGATTATTTTCATTATTATTGCTAGAAGTTCTGTTGGACTAAAATTTACGGAAAGACCGAGAACAGGGGTTGAAAAAATCTCCCCTCCAGAGTTAAAACTTTACTTCTCTGCTAGGTGGCTGTCCTTTATTTTTCCTTTTTTTTTTTTTTTTTTTCTCCTTGTTTTGCTGTTGTGTGGGGGGTTTAATTTTTTTGTTGTTGTTGGGTTGTTGTTTTTGTTTTTCTTTGCTTTTGTTTGTGGCTTTCTTTTGCTTGGCACCGAAAGAAGCCGCTGCATTTTCTCCTTCACAGAATCAGTCACGCCGGCTCTAGGTTCACGCTGAGTATCTGTAAAATTTTCCGAGCGAAAGGGAGTCACTTTTACAGCGTGTGTGGGGGTGGCAAGCAGGGAGGTAGAGGGGTCCCAGAAGCAACAGGTTCTCTGCTTGAGAGCTGCAGAGGGGTCTCTGTGCAGCTCAGCATTCGTCGGCTGTGTAATTATCCGGGTAGGCAGTGAATTAAATCTTTGTAAAGCTGAGTGAGGAGACTCCTGCAAGCTCTTTTGCAACCAGTCTCAGGCAGCTGGGATAACATCAGAAACAGCAGCAACAGCAATCAAAAAAAAAAAGGGGGGGGGGGCGGGGGCGGCCACTGGACGCAGCAGGAGAGCCAAGCCCCCGCTCGGTACGAGTGCTCCTGCCGGCGGGGAGCAGCTGGCGGTCGATGGAAAACCTCGGCGGGGCCCGGCCACTGCGGCTGCTCTTGTTCCTGGCGCTGATGCCTTCCCTCCGGGGCCAAGGTAAGTCCGGGGAGCGGCGCGTGGAGCCGCCAGCGGGCGCCGGGCTACGCTGCGCTCTTTCCCCGCAGCCCCGGAGCCACCGGGCCCGGCTCTGCCCCCAGGGCAGGCAGCACCGCGTTCCGCGCGTACTGGTGGGCTGGGGGACGCCGGCACAGCTCCACCTAACCGGGACGCCGCAGGCGGCGGGGGACCTCGCCGGCCTCCTTCATCCCCGGGCGGGTTGCCCTGGCGGTACTCGCTGCCTTACCCGGAGCGGGAGCGCGGGGAGCTGTATCCCGCGCCTGCGAGCGCAGGCCCACGGGGGATGGGACGGCTGGACTTCCCCCTTGACCGTGCCCCTGGGCGTCTCAGGAACGTTTTAAAGCACCTCTGTTATCACCGAAATCGGGAATCAAACTCCTTAGCACCGGGGTTCGCATTAAAGAGCAGGGGCTACTGTGGGGTGCTAGGGGCACTCCCACAAACCTTGCACAGCATTTGAAATCCGCGGCGGACAGGCAGCGGGGTGGCTGGGCTTCCCCCTGTGTGTATATCCCCTACCCGCACCCCTGGGCATCCCGGGCAGACTTTAAAGCGCCAGTGCCACGTTCAAGTGAGCAGAAAGGCGTGGCGTGCACCGGCTCTGCCGCTGCCACCGCCGGCTCCCCTTCTCCCCTGCGGAACAGCCGCCGCTCGAGCGGGTTACCGCTGCCTTGGAGGGTCTGTGTGAGACTCCGCAGGGACGGTCTCTACCACGGGGGGCCGGTGAGCCGGTCGGTGGTAGAGCCGAGCTGCGCCGTTTGCCCCTCTCCAGAGCCAGGCGCCCCCCTGGGCTGCTGGCGCCGGGCCCGGGCAAGACACTGGGGGCCGCTCCGAGGATTTCTCGGTGTCCCAGGGATTGCGACATGTCGGGACGGTTGACGCTGTCGGCTGCCGTCGCACGGTGCCCCGCTGCAAGTGGAGCGCTGGAACAGGCTTCCCAGAGAGGTTGTTGAATCCCCGTCTCTGGAAGACTTCCAAACCCAGCTGGACCTCTGTGACCAAACCCAGTGTTCCTGTGCGATTTACTCTGGGTGATCCTGCTCAGGCAAAGGGGTTGAACTAGACAATTTTCAAAGGTACCTACTGTCCCTTCTAGCCCTTACCATTCGGGACTGTGTGAAAGGCACTCGGTGGTGGGCACAAAACTGATGTGTCTCGAAACGGGCAGTCAGAAGATATGTCAGGTCTGATCTGCTGGGGACCATATTGCACCCTCCAAAAAATGGGAAACAAGATCAACAGTTACTTTGAAATCTCAGAGGAGCAGGAGGAATAGTGAGGCAAAGGATGCAATCATTTTGAAGACGAGATGGGAAAACGTTGATGAATGATACTGTGCTTTGTGGTTGTTTTTGAAAGCGAGGATCTGGATCTCCCATACCATCCTATGCACTTTTTTCCTCTTCTCTTAATACTGTGTAAAAAGAGGATATTAATTTAATTCCATGTGGCATTCCAATGCAAATATAACTGGTAATATAGAACAAAGAAACTACTTCTCATCTGGTGGTAATGAATTTATCATACCTAACAGGTAAGTGTGCCTTTTTCTATTAGTCACCCCAAGGGAGCTATTCAGAGTTGAGTCTTAATTGTGCTGTAGGCCAGGCAAACATTTAGAAACATATGGCCCTCTGCAGTAGGCCTCACAACAGCAGACAAAAGCCAGTAAAATAAATTATTTGTTACTATCACAGCGTTTTGGCTCTTAGTTTTCATATAGCAGAGCACATGTCACAGATACACTTCAGAATAGTTGCTGACGTTAGCCACTCCTTTTAAAGAAGGAGGAACAAAATAAAGAAGCTTTGAAAAGCAGTGTTAAATGCCACCATCCCAAGGTAGATCATACTTTTCCCTCAAACAGTACTACATCAGTAGAATGTGGTTTTAATGTATCACGGTGAACAGCCATAAGAATTTTAAGCAATTAAACATTTTTGGAAAACACCAAAGAGATTTTGTAGTCTCTGTGCACTTAACTACTGGAGTACTTTTTAGGAAAATCCTAAGTAATGACATGCATAAGTTAGGTTTTAAAACATGAAGCGTAGCCAAATTTCTTAGTAAAACATATATTGGGCTTTTATTCTCAAATGAAAACCCATGCTCTAATTTCACTGAGAGCTTCTGCATCCTTAGAACTTCAGAGAAACACTGTAAACATTAGATTCAAAGATCTGAAATGCAGGTAAGGATCCTTGCTTAGAGTGTGCCTTTTGAAGAGCAGACTTCTTTCAGGTGAAATAACCGCTAGTAACTGTAATCAGTAATGTAATAATTGCTAGTAACTGCTGCAAGAAAGAGTTTTTTCCCTCCCCTCCCCTGCCATATTTCACATGGCCATCTGTGTTTTGCAGGCAAATGAAGTCATAATTTGTTTGATCATGTTGTTTTAAGTGCAGGTTCCTTGGGACAGTGTCTGTGCTCCACTGGTGTATAGAATAGACTCAGAGGTTTCACAGAATCTTAGGGGTTGGAAAGGACCTTGAAAGATCATCTAGTGCAACCCCCACGCAAGAGCAGGATCACCTTGAGTGAGTCACACAGGAACTCATGCAGATGGGTTTGGAATGTTTCCAGAGAAGGAGACTCCACAGTCTCTCTGTGCAGCCTGTTTCAGGGATCTGTCACCCTCATGGTGGAAAAGTTATTCCTTGTGTCATGTGGAACCTTCACCACTCTGGCTTGCACCCCTTGCCTATCATTTGGTTATCACCAAGAAGGGTCTGTCTCTCAGCTCCTGACACTCACCCTTCACATATAAACAGTAATGAGGTCATCCCTCAGTCTCCTCCAAGCTAAAGAAACTCAGCTTCCTCAGCCTTTCCTCAGAAGGGAGATGATCCCTTAATCATCTTGGTATCTACTAGATACAGGCCTCCAATGAAACTCTGTCCCAGTGACCACAGCTCTTTGACTTCTTTCCTTCAAGCAGTTCACAGTTCACCTCACTTCATCCAGCCTACAACTCCTCAGTTTAGCTGAGGGAATGCTGTGGAAAACAGTGTCAAATGCTTTCCTGAGATCAAGAGAAACCACATCCACTGCTCTACCATAATCTCTCCACCTGCTTATGTCCTCATAAAAGGCTGTCAGGTAGGCTGACCATGACTTGCCCTTGGTAAAACCATGTTGACTGCTCCCAATGACCTTCTTTTCCTTGACGTGGCAAGACACAGGGCTGAGGATAAGTGATTCCATCACTTCCCAGGAATAGAGGTGAGGCTGACTAGTCTGTAGTTACCACCGTCTTGCTTCTTGCTCTTTTTGAAGACTGGAGTGATATTTGCTTTCCTCCAGTCCTCAGGCACCTCTCCTGTTCCCCACAACTTACCAAAGATGATGAAGAGTGGCCTAGGAATGACTGCTGCCAGCTCCCTCAGCACTTGTGTGTGGATCCCATCATGACCCATGGATTTATGGATGTCCAGACTACTTAACCCAATCCTCATCAACCCAGGCAAACTTCTCCTTTATTCTGTCTTGGTGTGGGGCTGCTGGGGGCCTGGGGCTTGTGGGGACAGTCTCCAGCAGTATAGACAGAGACAAAGGCAGCATTCAGTGGCTCTGCCTTCTTTGCATCCTCTGTCAGCAGGGCAGCCACCTCATTCAGCTGTGGGTCTGCATAGCCTCTGGAGTTAGTTTTGTCTTCTATGTGTTTGGAGAAGCCCTTTCTGTTGTCCTTGACCTCTTTTGCAGGGTTCAATTCTGAGGAGGCCTTAGCTTTTCTAGTTGCCTCCCTGCATTCTCTGACAACCATTTTATACTCCTCCCAAGTGGCCAGCCCCTCCTTCCATGATATGTAGTCTCTCTTCTGCCATTTGACTTTGCCCAGCAGTTCCGTAGTTAACCAGTTGGTTCTCCTGGCTCCCTTTCTTGATTTTGTAGCTGTTGGGATGCTCTGATTTTGAGCTTGGAATAAGTGGTGTTTGAGCGTTAACTGAGTGTCTTGGCCCCTTTGCCTTCTAGTTGCCTGTTCCATGGGATTTCCCCTAGCAATTGCTTGAAAAATTTGCCCTGCTGAAATCCAGGGTTATGATCCTGTTTGGTACTCTTTTCCTGAGCTCAACCATTGCATGTTTGTTTCAGCCAAGGGTGCCCTCAATCTTCACCACTTTGACCAGACCCTCATTGTTACAGAGTGTGGAATCCCCTCCTAGTTGTCTCCTCCACCATTTGCATCAAGAAGGTATCATCAGTGCACTGGAGGACCCTCCTGGGCTGTGGATGGCTGCCTGAATAGGCCTTCCAGGAAATACCTGGGTAGTTAAAATCCCTCATGTGAACCAGGGCTTGTGACTGGGAGGCTGCTGATAGCTGCTTGTAGAAGGCTTCATCGGCTTCCTCATCAACTGATGAGGTGGCCTGTAGTAGACACCCACAACAGTATCACCCATGCTAGCCTGCCCCTCAGTTCACACTCAAAAACTCTCAGCTTGTTTTGGGGCAAAGATGAGCTCTTAAGTGCTTTAGTTACACAATTGCCAAATTGCTAGGACAACATGGTTCTGAAACACGACTTCATCCCAAGCCTGTTACCATCAATTTTCTTAAGTGCTTTTCCTTACTAATGAATTACCAAATCATCAGCATCTATTAACTGAAGTCCTCATTCTGAAAAAAACAGGAGGGACTGTCTTCAGTACATGTGAATATGCACATCATTCTTTGCAAGAGCAGGGGTCTTAAAAACCTTCTAAATTTTATAGTACAACTTTGGTCTACTGCAAACATTGATTTTTTTTTTTTTTTAAACATGTTTTTCCTTATCACATAAACTACCCTCTTCTGAAGATGATCTATTTCACATTATTATATCCAGTCAGTGCACTGCAGTCCTCTAGCTGCATCTTTGGTGCATCTTGGTCCTAAAGGCACGGTTTTAACTCACTAAACATCTGGAAACATGTCTATTTGGGGTGAGCTTACAGTTTGTAATAAAAAAAATGTTCCACTGACTTTGTGGAATGAGTTTTATTTTAAGATTATAATTTTTGCATGTGCTTTTGTGGCAGTCAATTTATAAGAAGCATATGGGTGCAGGTATATAAGGATTTCTTGTCTGTTGTCACAGATAAAAGCTGTCCGTTCCCCCCCCCCCCAAATCACATACTACCAAAAAAAAAAATACAGTTCTAAAATGTGAATACTATCTCTAAATTAATTTTCAGCTGAGTTTTGTTTTAATAGCTCATTTTCTGACACGGCATTTCATTGCACTCGGGGAAGAGCAAGATGTTAGGCTCTTGTTTTTCATCTGGGTAATTGAAAGCAGACATGCTCATGAAATCCAAAATGAAAATCCATAAACTATCTTATCAAGTTACTGCAGTTTATTTATAGTATTCTGTCACATTTTAGGCATTATCTGATGCAGGTGAATGCATTTTCAAAAGTTACTTATTTATCATTGCACTTTAGCCCATTCTGCAAGGTTTGTATCAACTTTACATGTGTTTCTAATAAGTAGTTGTGTTAAGACCAGCCTGTTCTAGCATACTTTTGTGAACATTTTCTGAAATAAAAGATGGGTCTAAGACCTCTGGGTCTTGGCAGAAACAGAGTTACCTGGGACCATGAAAAAAAATCAGTTTGGTGTTGTGGTTATGTATAGATGTAAGGAAGTAGGTGGCAAAATCAATTTAGTAAGCAGAAAACAGGGGTGTACTAAATGTAGTAGAATACTTCTAGAGAATAAAAGGGATGACAAGGTCAGCAAAAAGAGCTGAAATACAAATAATAATAAATAATAATAATACAGTATCACAGTATCACTAGGGTTGGAAGAGACCTCAAAGATCATCAAGTCCAACCTGTCATCACAGACCTAATGACTAGACCATGGCACCAAGTGCCACATCCAATCCCCTCTTGAACACCTCCAGGGATGGAGACTTCTCCACCTCCCTGGGCAGCACATTCCAATGACGAATGACTCTCTCTGTGAAGAACTTTCTCCTCACCTCCAGCCTAAACTTCCCCTGGCACAGCTTGAGACTGTGTCCCCTTGTTCTGGTGCTGGTTGCTTGAGAGAAGAGACCGACCCTTTCCTGGCTACAGCCACCTTTCAGGTAGTTGTAGAGAGCAATGAGGTCACCCCTGAGCCTCCTCTTTTCCAGGCTAAACAATCCCAGCTCCCTCAGCCTCTCCTCATAGGGCTTGTGTTCAAGGCCTCTCACCAGCCTCATTGCCCTTCTCTGGACATGCTCAAGTGTCTCGATGTCCTTCTTAAACTGAGGGGCCCAGAACTGGACACACTACTCAAGGTGTGGCCTAGCCAATGCAGAGTACAGGGGCACAATGACTTCCCTGCTCCTGCTGGCCACACTATTCCTAATGCAGGCCAGGATGCCATTGGCCTTCTTGGCCACCTGGGCACACTGTTGGCTCATGCTTAGGTGGCTGTCAGTCAGCACCCCCAGGTCCTTCTCTATTTGTGAGCTCTCCAGCCACTCTGACCCCAGCCTGTAGCTCTGCATGGGGTTGCTGTGGCCAAAGTGCAGCACCTGGCACTTGGACTTGTTGAATGCCATATAAAAGAAACCACCACAACAACCAAAAAACACAAAACAAACAAACAAAAAGGCAACAAAACTCAAAACAAACCAACCAAACCAAAGCAACCCCAAAATGATCAAAAAGCATGGGCAAGAATTTTGATTTAGTATGAAAGAAACAAATGAACAAAAGCCTTTTTGAAGAAGGCAGCAAAAAGCGATGGTTGTCAGAAATAAGGGAAATGAGTAAAGGAAGAACAAAAGAAGCAGGTTGTTTTATCCAGAATATGCAACAGTTTTTGTAAAGCACTTGGGAAGTGTCAGGCACACGTATTTACATGTAGATGTAATAGAAGAAAGTAGGCCAGCTGTTGAGCTTGTAATAGTTAAGTCATCAGTGGGAGAGTGGACAGCATTGTTCCAAGAAAGGGTGTAGATGTGGAGGTGGAAGTCTGCAGGGGGAGGAAGTAAAGAAAAATGAGCTGCAAAGAAGTCCATGAAATAGGTCTCAGGAGCAAAGGGGGAAACTAAGGAAGAGGGCACAAGATGAAAAAAAAGAACATAAAGGAGAACATGTCAAGACAATGGGGCCAGTCACTGGGACTCTTGAATGTGTCCAGAGAAGGGCAACGAGGCTGGGGAGCGGCCTCGAGCAGAAGCCCGGTGAGGAGAGGCTGAGGGAGCTGGGGTTGCTTAGCCTGGAGAAGAGGAGGCTCAGGGGTGACCTCATTGCCCTCTACAACTACCTGAAGAGTGGTTGTAGCCAGGAGGGGGTTGGTCTCTTCTCCCAAGCACCAGAACAAGAGGACACAGTCTCAAGCTGTGCCAGGGGAAGTTTAGGCTGGAGGTGAGGAGAAAGCTCTTCGCAGTGAGAGTTGTTAGCCAGTGGAATGTGCTGCCCAGGGAGGCATTGGAGTCTCCATCCCTGGAGGTGTTCAAGAGGGGATTGGATGTGGCACTTGGTGCCATGGTTTAGTTGTCATGAGGTGTTGGGTGATAGGTTGGACTTGATGATCTTTGAGGTCTTTTCCAACCTTATTGATTCTATGATTCTTTGATTTTTCAGTAATGCCCAGTGACAGGACAAGTGTTAATGGGCACATACTTGAACACTGTGAGTTCCATCTACACATGAGAAACTTCTTTACATTGAGGGTGGTGGAGGTCTGGAACAGGCTGCCCAAAGAGATGGTGGAGTCTGTCTCTGGCATCATTCAAAGCTCATCTGTACACTGTCCTATGCAACCTGCTCTGCTAGGGGTGTTTGACTAGATGATTTCTGGAGGTTCCTTACAACCCCTGTGATTCTGTGAGGGAAGGGGTCAGTACAGATCAGTGAAGATCCCTAGAAGAATGTAGAGAATTACTGGCACAATATTTTGTGAGTAAATATTAGTTCAGCAATGCTCAGAATAATGTCAGGTGGAGAAAGAATAGTCAAAATAAGGATTTACATAAATCATGTACTGGGTATTTACAATGATAGGGAGAGTGCATACTGTAGGGAAAAACTGTGACATAAACCTGCCTGTTTGTCAGACTTTACGAGGATTCTTGTCCTGCTGGAACCACCTCCAACAAAACACTGGGATAGTTCAGTAGAATTTGTGCTGAAAGTCATCACTGATCAACAGGATGCAGCAGTTCTAAAGGAGGATCTCCAGTGCTAATGCTTTCCTAAATACACTGGCACATATTTGGATAATACAACCAGGGATCAGTTTTGGGCCCCATCCTATTCAATATCTTTGTTGATGATCTGGATGAGGGGATTGAGGCAGTGATCAGTACATTTGCAGATGACACCAAGTTGGGAGCAGATGTTGATGAGTTAGAGAGTAGAAGGGCTCAACCAGAGGGACCTTGACCAGCTGGACAGATGGGCAGAGTCCAACATGATGGCATTCAACAAGTCCAAGTGCCGGGTGCTGCACTTTGGCCACAACAACCCCATGCAGAGCTACAGGCTGGGGTCAGAATGGCTGGAAAGCAGCCAGGCAGAAAGGGACCTGGGGGTACTGATTGACAGCTGGCTGAGCATGAGCCAGCAGTGTGCCCAGGTGGCCAAGAAGGCCAATAGCATCCTGGCGTGTATCAGTGTGGCCAGCAGGAGCAGGGAGGTCATTCTGCCCTGTACTCTGCATTGGTTAGGCCACACCTTGAGTACTGTGTCCAGTTCTAGGCCCCTCAGTTTAAGAAGGACATCGAGACACTTGAACATGTCCAGAGAAGGGCAACAAGGCTGGTGGGAGGCCTCAAGCACAAGCCCTATGAGGAGAGGCTGAGGGAGCTGGGATTGTTTAGCCAGGAATTCGCAGAATTCACAGAATCAAGGTTGGAAAAGACCTTTGAGATCATCGAGTCCAACCTATCACCCAGCACTATCTAATCAACCAAACCATGGCACTAAATGCCTCGTCCAGATCTTTCCCTACTCAAATTTGGATCTGCTGCCCAGGTACTATGACCAGAGAACCACTCATGGTAGAGCAGTGCAGCTCTCCTGCTGGAAGAACTCTCTCTTCTTTTTACTGTTCATGGTAACTCATGCACTTGTGCCTGGAGAACAAAAGGTTTCCATCTTATGCTCGTATTATCTCCATACTCACACAGGAGAGACCACAGGAGTCATCGTGGCATGGGCTGTTCCTATTTATCTATAGGAGAGTTCAACTCTGCTAGTTAAACCCATTGTCTCCTCTTCAGCCCATCAGTGTCCTGGCTTCACACAGCCTGCTCTCAGAAGCAAGCTCCTTCCCCCACACACAGATGGGTGGGAATATGACCCCAAAAAAACCCCTCTGGGCTGAGATCAAGAGCTTGCTGAAATGGTAGTTATACAATTACCTTAGCAGAAGCTGTGTGGGTTTTTTTGTTTATTGAACTTAATACTGGCCTATCAAAATCATGTTTGGGTTTGTCAATAAATTAACTAATATCCAAGAGTAGTGGAGCATCCTGAAAGGAGCCATACTAACCCTCTAGCAATCACCAAAAGTTCAGTAATTCCTATTTGAATTTTATTTTAATCTCCATTCTTTCTCAACAGCACTGGTTTCAGAGTGTGCCCCTTTTCCACCCCACCCACCTCATTTTCCCCCTATTTGCCCTCAAATCCCAGAGCACCTGGGCTCTGTTGGAGTCTCCTCCCACTCCAAGTGTGGCCACTTTGCCCTCCCCAACCACCTCCCTATTTAATCCCCACCAGGAAAGGCAGCAGCCCTAAGCTGAGCCCATCTGGGCTGAGGATCCTCCTCTGATCCCTGGTGAGTGCCTGTGGTGCACACTGGGTGTTGGTGGTGGTGACAACAAAGGCCGGGGGGCCTGGTGGCCCCCCGGTTGTTAGGGCCAACATTGATGACTACTCCAATATCCTCCCTGGGTGCTGGCTGTGCCTCCTCACTGGGGCTGGGCTCTTCTTGGCTGGTTGTGGGTGTGGTGGGTTGAAATTTCCCCCTTGCATTAGCTTTGCCAGACCAGCTCAGTATGAAGCAAGTGGAAGCTGTTCAGGACTATCTTTAGTTTTCCTTCTTACACCCAACAGTGATTTATTTATATTTTTCAACTTTTCTGCTTAAAATCTCTAACAAAATTTTAAAGGCATAGCTTAAAACCACCACAGAGGGTCTTGCTCCTGGCTCTGGGATGGGTGCAAAAGTGGTGGTGGTGGAGCAGGAGCTGTTCAGGCAGGGTGGAGGATGGTGTTAAGAGGGAACAGAAGCTGCCTTGAGAAGATGAAGGGGGGAGGGGTGGTGGTGGTGGAGGAGGCAGGGGGGTTTAGCTAGATGAACTTTATAGAGGCCATTTCCACCTCTGCTGATTCCATGGTTCTGTGACTCTATTATCTACTAGACACTTGGCAGATGGACAACATCCCTGATGCTGTGACCAGGCACTTCCAGAGAAAGAGTGAACAACAAGACTCCCCAATTTAGAATAGAATAGAATAAACCAGGTTGGAAGAGACCTTCAAGATCATCGCGTCCAACCTATCATCCAACACCACCTAATCAACTAACCCATGTAACCAAGCACCCTGTCAAGTCTCTTCCTGAACACCTCCAGTGACGGTGACTCCACCACCTCCCAGTCCATTCCAATGGGCAATCACTCTCTCTGTGTAAAACTTCTTCCTGACCTCCAGCCTGAACTTCCCCTGGCACAGCCTGAGACTGTGTCCTCTTGTTCTGGTGCTGGCTGCCTGGGAGAAGAGACCAACCTCTGCCTGTCTACAACCCCCCTTCAGGTAGTTGTAGAGAGCAATAAGGTCACCCCTGAGTCTCCTCCTCTCCAGGCTAAGCAGCCCCAGCTCCCTCAGTCTCTCCTCATAGGGCTCATAGGGAACAGGAGAAGAGGAGGCTCAGGGGAGACCTCATTGCTGTCTATAACTACCTGAAGGGAGGCTGTAGCCAGGAAGGGATTGGTCTCTTCTCCCATGCAACCAGCACCAGAACAAGAGGACACAGGCTCAAGCTGCACTAGGGGAAGTTTAGGCTGGAGGTGAGGAGGAAGCTCTTCACAGAGAGAGTTGTTAGCTGTTGGAATGTGCTGCCCAGGGAGAGGGTGGAGTCACCAACCCTGGAGGTGTTCAAGAGGGGACTGGACGTGGCACTTAGTGCCATGGTTTAGTTGTCATGAGGTGTTGGGTGCCAGGTTGGACTTGATGATCTCTGAGGTCTCTTTCAACCTCATTGATTCTATGATTCTATGATCTTGCCTTCACTTTTTCTTTTTGAAGGAGCAGCACTTTTTTTTTTTTTACCCCAGTGCTCAAGGATACTTTTGTCTTTGCTTTCTAACTTAGTATAACCTACTTTAGACTTAAAACTTCTGAGAAATTGCCCTTTGGATTTCAAATATGTTTTGTTGGATCTTAAGCAGGAAACTCTGGAATAGTTGCTCAAATTCTTTTCTGTTTCAATCAAATTAACTGGAAATTGTCATTAAAAAAATCAATAAAAACGCTGAGCTGAGTGATATTTCTGATAAGGTTTAGGGTACCTACAAGTATAGGAAGTACATTATTTTGGGGGGTGGTGGTAGTCCCCACAAAATACCCATGCTGCACACAAAGGCTGTATGTAAGATATTCCTTAATAAAGGATTCATTTTGAGTGTGGCCAAAATCTGTATTGAGACATTAAACATAGTAATAAAGAAAGCAATACCTAAAAAGGACTTTTGTGTCGATGCCAAAGTAAGTGTATGGATATAGAAATATTTGGTTTGGTGTACTCCAGCTTTTTAGGGTGTTGCCTAGGGTTTACTAAGAGCTGGAAGCGATATACTGCACAAATGCTAGCAGCAGTACATCCATTTGAAATGTTACAATCTTCCAGCTGTGGAGCTGTTATGACTAATTAAATTGCAAGTACTGAATGCTTCTGATATTGATACTTTGGCAGGAAATCATAGAATCAACAAGGTTGGAAATGGCCTCAAGGATCATCAAGTCCAACCTGTCACCCAACACCTCATGACTTCTAAACCATGGCACCAAGTGCCACATCCAGTCCCCTCTTGAATACCTCCAGGGATGGTGACTCCATCACCTCCCTGGACAGCACATTCCAATGGCTAACAACTCTCTGTGAAGAACTTTCTCCTCACCTTGAGCCTAAACCTCCCCTGGCACAGCTTGAGACTGTGTCCTCTTGTTCTGGTCCTGGTTGCCTGGGAGATGAGACCAACCCCTTCCTGGCTACAACCTCCCTTCAGGTAGCTGTAGACAGCAATAAGGTCTCCCTTGAACCTCCTCTTTTCCAGGCTAAACAATCCCAGCTCCCTCAGCCTCTCCTCACAGGGCTTGTGCTCAAGGCCTCTCCCCAGCCTCATTGCCCTTCTCTGGACACGTTCAAGAGTCTCAATGTCCTTCTTCAATTCAGGGGCCCGGAACTGGGCACACTGCTCAAGGTGTGGCCTGACCAGTGCTGATCTGGAAGAGCTATATTCCAGTTTGACCCTCACTAGATGTAACTTCAAAAATGAGGAAAATCAAGTGTAAGAGAGTTGTAGTAGTGCTTTCTCCAGTAGAAAGCCTTCTTTAAATCTTTGCTATATAATTATATGATTTTAAAAAAAATGATGATGATAATAATAATAATAAAAAAACAGGTTGGAAGAGACCTTCAAGATCGTGTCCAACCCACCTAAACAACTAAGCCATGGCACCAAGCACCCCATCAAGTCTCCTCCTGAACACCTCCAATGATGGTGACTCCACCACCTCCCCGGGCAGTCCATTCCAATGGGATCTTTATTATCTTCCTGCTCTGTAAATTCTGTGGTTCATTCCATACTAAACCTTGCTCTGTTGTGCTGAGGGTTGGTCTCTTCTCCCAGGCAACCAGCACCAGAACAAGGGGACACAGTCTCAAACTGCACCAGGGGAAGTTTAGGCTCGAGGTGAGGAGAAAGTTCTTCACTGAGAGAGTTATTCGTCATTGGAATGTGCTGCCCAGGGAGGTGGAGGAGTCACCATCTCTGGAGGTGTTCAAGAGGGGATTGGATGTGGCACTTGGTGCCATGGTCTAGTCATGAGGTCTTGGGTGACGGGTTGAACTTGATGATCCTCGAGGTCTCTTCCAACCTTAGTGATACTGTGATGTGTATGTCAGATACCTTATAGTCTTCTTGGAATAGATGGACTAGTCTTTTCTAATTTGTTAGTGTCCAGTTGCCCACCTTCTTGAAAGGATTCTTATTCAATCTGAGACGAAATTAAAAGATGCACCCTAAAGCACTTCTTTCCCCACCAGAGAAAATGAAATGTGTTGCAACAGAGCATTGCTTTCCTTATGCCTGTCCTTTTCACCTAACACAGCAGCTGCTTCATCATCAACCATTGTCATGAATGATTTATGGAGTCTTTTATGAACCACAAACAGACACCTCATAAAAAGAGGTTTGGCCATATCTGAAACTCCCCACTAACTCTGTGATGGCCACTGCTGATGCTACCAGATCCACATTCTCCTTAAATGAGTGTTCTCCAGACCTAAGAAAATTTCCAGTAAAGTTGTGGGTGTTTTAAGACCAACCACAAAACAGCACTAAAATACCAGGCATTTCCTTTAGGGTGCTGATACTTTAGTTAGTGAGCTAAGTTGGTTTCTTTATTGATTTCTGCTGTCCTGAGATAATCACAATTAGCTGAGAGTTCATCTGAAGGTAAGGGTTCAAACCTTTTAAGCCTGTTTAGAAAGTCTTAGCAGCATGTGAACTGCTAGTGGTTGTCTGTCCGTAACAATCAAATGTGACCTCCAAACTTGGAGCTATGAAGCCCCATTGTCATAGACTACCTTTCAGGCCCAACAGCAGTCTGGAGCAGTACTGGAAGGGACAGTTGGTGATGAACACAGCCTTGCAGACTGAAAGAGGTACCTTGGAGATGGCTTGTGTTGTTGTAGATATTACAAGAGAGGCCACCCTGTCTCCAAGTTGCATGTGTTACAAAGTTCAAGCTGGTATATCCTCTAAGGGAACCTGTAAGAGGCAACCTAGTGTGAGGATTAGGAATAGTTTACAGTCCAAAGGTGACTTAATGCTGCAGCTCAGCTTTGTCTATTCATCTTACCCCGCCAGTATGTAGTCATATTTTATGTATGGTCTTGAGCTAGATGAGTACTTCTCTGAAGAAAAATAAAAGCTCCTATTCACTTCTTTCTCTGTGTATAAAGTGGCGGAGGGGCATCATCATTCCAGTCTGAAGAGATCCAGTAAATACTTGGATTGTCTCAGGTGGAGAATGGCAATGCTTTCCTGCAACGCTCCATTACTCCCAGTTCAAAGCTTTTGTTTTGGGGAATCATGAGGCTAGATTTTTTTGTGGCATGTCTTTGTCTTTCCTCCTTCACCTTTTCCTTTACTCTGTGTGCCTAATCCCTAGGTTTACACATAGATCAAGGTGCAACAAGGCTGTACTTAGGATGTTAGTCTATAACCAGTTGGACTTTTGAAGTCAGCTGGCTTCCCTCTTGTCCAAACACACCTCTGGTTCTGTTTGATGCCTTAAATGGCCAGCCAGAGTGTATGTGCATTGTCAGAAACAGCATTTCCACAGTTTCTTGTAAGGACAGCCAAAAAATCATGGCTACGAATCCCATCTGCCAGCATTTGACTTCTGTTCCTGCTACAGAGGCAGCTGACTTGTCTGGCCAGGCGTCATTGTTTCCAGAACAATTAGTTTGGTGCAGCAGAGCAGGCTAAGCACACTTTTGACTGCCCTGAACCTATAGCACAATGGAGCTTTGGCCAAAAGGTTATGCAGTTGGTCTGTTTTTCTGTCAGGAGACTTCAAATCTAAAGGGAGGTTGGAAGACAAAGAATTTGACACTGAATAATATGGATGACCAGTCTAACATTTTGAGGATTAAATTCTGTATGCAGCCTTGTTTTTGGTTATTTTTTTTTCAGATGATAGTTGGATGGATGAGCATTACTAGTAAGGAGTTTTCTGGACAGAATAAGAAAAGTTTCATCAGAAAGGCGCATAGTGAAAGTTGAAAAAATATTCTCCTTTCTGGAAACTTAAACCAACACAAGTCTGTTGTAATCATGAGTTCCAATAATTCAAGATGACATACTGTTACTGAAATGTGTTGGAATAGTGCTGAGGTTTTTTTTCACAGTCCTGCCAGTATCTTTATATGCTGAGAAGTGATAACCATGTTCCTTTTTCTCACATTCTACAACACTGAGACTCTCAGAGTAAATGGAATGAAGGGCAAGACCTGCACCACATTTTCCAAAGATAATTAAAATACTTAAAAGGTTGAAGATATCTTAATAAAGTGGCATGACTTTGACCCCTCAACCTGGACTTGCTTCCAAATCCCTAGCAAGCTATAGCTGGTTAGGTGGGCTGGGAAGTCTATGAATTGAACAGCCGCACCATTTACTGCACTGAAGAAATGGGCGACTTTACTAGCACTAGCTGTATATGCCTACCAAGGCTCAGGTGTAGCTTTGGTTTGGTATTATCAGCTTTATCACTGTTTCATAGATCAGCACTGAGTAATGAACAGCTATATAATACTGCCTTGTCCATAGGCTTTTCCAGCAGCAGCTGTACAGAATAGCTGCTGTTGTAGATAGCTTAAAAAAATCTGCCTCTTTCTGATCTAGTGACAATACTGCTGTCATGAAAATTATCCAATCCTTTTTACTTCTGCTTATGTTTTGTACAGTTCCCAGAAACAATTCAGGGTTTCTCATTCCAGGAATCATGCTTTTGGGTAACAGTCTTAAGCTTATCTTTCTTTTGCAGAAAATATTCAGTATAGCAGCTGAATAAGCAATTATTACATCATAGAACTCAAAGGTTATGCAGATTTCAACCACATTTCTTCCTTTGAACTCCCACACAGCATGTCAGGCTGGTTAAGATTAGCAAGCTACCTTATTTTTTTAAAGCAACCCTCTGCTTATACACATTTTATCTGTGTAAGCAGTTTGTAGCTAGCTTGTGAATGCATCATGTGTACAGAATCTTTTGCATTTGTGACCTTTAATCACTTTGTATCCAATAGCTCTTGTGAAGAAGATCTTTTCTAAATTTAGGGAGCTGATTTCTAACTGTGTGTGTATTCTGCTGAAATCTCTCTCAGACTACTGTGTATACCACCTTACCTCACCATAAGGACAGGCAGCCTCACTGTTACCACAATTTGCATGAGCCCAGTTCCATCAGGACAGGCATTGTGGTGGTGAGAGAAAGTTCGGTTCTCCCTCCTCCACAAAGAAAGAAACCACAGCTAACTCAGTCAGAGGACCAAAAATGAATTAAAGCTGTATTTACAAGCAGGATGAAATGCAGTGAATATATGCACAATATACAATATTTACAATATATACAGAAATACACAGCAAAGAAAGTAATACAGAACAAAACTCCCTCCTCCTCTGGAGGAGGGTTCCCCCCCTGTACCCTCTCTCTCCCCCTATCTCCCCTTTTTCCCAAAAAGGGGTTAGAGAGAGAGAAAAGGTAATTATTAAGGATGAAATTCTGCTAGGCTCAAAGCACATGCAAGGATTAGTTCTCTTATCTGTTATTCAAGGTCAGCTCTAGCTAGTTGCTCAGAGAGAGACAGGCTGAAGAGACAGAACAGTCTGACTGAGAGAGACTCAAACTGAACTAAAACTTAAAGTTGCATTTTACCTATCTACCAATAAAATTAATTTAGAATATCTGAATGTTTTCAAAACACTCAGCCAGAGTGTTCCAGCAACTGTCCCTTTCTTAAAGGCACAGCCTAAAACGGTCACAGGCATCCTCACTGTTACCATACCGACATGACTCAAGTTCTTTTGGATGCCCTGCTGCACATACACAGGGACAAGGTAATGATAAAGCTGTTTGATTTGCTGACCCTGCTCTGGCAGGGTGCTTGGACTAGATGACCTTTCCCTGTCCCTTCCAAATCCTAACAGGGAGGTCATTCTCCCCCTGTACACTGCACTGGTTAGGCCACACCTTGAGTCCTGTGTCCAGTTCTGGGCCCCTCAATTAAAGAAGGACATTGAGACTCTTGAACATGTCCAGAGAAGGGCAGTGAGGCTGGGGAGAGGCCTTGAGCACAAGCCCTATGAGGAGAGGCTGAGGGAGCTGGGATTGTTTAGCCTGGAGAAGAGGAGGCTCAGGGGTGACCTTATTGCTGTCTACAACTACCTGAAGGGTGGTTGTAGCCAGGAGGCGGTTGGTCTCTTCTCCCAGGCAACCAGGACCAGAACAAGAGGACACAGTCTCAAGCTGCACCAGGGGAGGTTTAGGCTGGATGTTAGGAAGAAATTCTTCACGGAGAATTCTTCATTGGAATTCTTTGTCGGAATGGGCTGCCTGGGGAGGTGGTTGAGTCACCATCACTGGAGGTGTTTAGGAGGACACTGGATGGGGTGCTTGGTGCCATGGTTTAGATGATTAGATGGTGTTGGATGGTAGGTTGGACTCGATGATCTCGAAGGTCTCTTCCAACCTGGCCTATTCCTATTCTCTGATGTTACCCAAAACAGATTTGAATTTGCTCAGTTAGCATTCAAAATTATTATACCTGAGTGATAAGGAAGTAAGCATGCTACCCTCTAAGCAGACCTCTGGTTTGTCTTCATGTTTGCTGTCTCATGATACCAAAAAGCTGAACAATTGCTTCACAAACTTACAAAATGGACCAGACAGTGTATTCCCAAATGTTACACCTTTCCTGTGGGGCTTCTCCCTCCAAATAAAAGGGCACATTTCAGCAGAACACAGACAATATCATCAGCCATCCCCAGAAATGCTTTGTCTCTCAGATACCTGAGATTTCTCTGACTGATTTGCGTGAAGTACCATGCACCTGGTAAATCAGTTAAAGGGGCATCAAATTCAGAAGAGTAGTACTCTAATTACCATTCAGTTATCTTCGACACTGCAGTTCTGAGGGGTGCCACAAGCCCATTAACTGTGGCAAAAGACACGTGCAAACAGTTGGAGAGTAAAAAACTGTAACTTGCCACCCAGCTGTGAGGTTTTTCAAGATGTTGTAATTGGAGTAGTTTCTGCCAACTGCTTCCCACTACCCCTTCCTTTCAGACACCTTGCATTACAGACTTCTGGTTACAAGATGCTAAAGAGAGGCCACAGGCCCTCCCCATGCTGTTGGCACAAATGGCTTTAGTATGACCTGCATGTCCAAAGATTTCCAACTGGGAGCCACATGCATCTGTGCATGTACAGTTGAATCCACGACACTGGAAAAATACAGTTATGAGACAATAAATCTGTCCTGTTTCTGAATGTTCATTGACAACTCCTAATGCCAAAATAGTCAGAATCAATTCCACTACAGTCAGGAGTTGACACCCCAAGTGTGAGAGACATGTTCTGAGATTGAAAGAGTAGAGATTTGTCCCTGATGGACTATTTTTAAAAAGCAAACTACAAAGCCAGGCTAGAGAAAATATTTTTCACTGTTTTATTGTTACATTTTAGTGGAATGGCCTTGAGGGTGGAGGCTTTTTGTTCCTTCTTTTCCCTCCCCCCCCTTAGCCCTTTTTACTCTTGTTTTTCACTTCGCTCTATTCTCAAGAGTTTTTTGACAGGATCTTTGGAGGATATGAATTGTGATGTCACTAAAACAGCCTGGCCCACAGTTCTCTCTCCACAAACTATCTGAAATCCTTCTTTGTCTGGATGCACTCCTACAGACAAGCTTGGTTAGCTTGGCCTGCTTTGAATTTTTGAGTTATTTGGTTGGAGTAGATGTATGTTGCCAGAGCTGGGAGAGGACTGGTGTCTGGAGCCAGGAATTGTCCTTCTGGGGAGGAACTTGACTAAAGGCTCATTTGTACAAAACCCTGCAAAAACCTGCAGCCAGCTCTGCTAGATATGTATCAGTTCTCAACACAGATAAGATTGATTGCAGACCACAGCACTGCAAATACTGTTATTTGTAACACATTGTGTGGAATTTGATGCATATAATGTTTGTTGGCAATACACTAGCAGACAGGGTCCCTATTCCCAAAGAAGAGATCAGACACAGATTCATGTCTTTCACCACAGGCAGATACTTTATTTACGAGACTGATTTTCTCTGTAGCACTGCAAACTACAATTAGCGTTCAGATACTGGCATGAATTCTGGACACACAGAGGAATGCAAAAGAAATATTGCCTTGACTTCATAATGACAAAAGTTTGACCATTATTTTTTGGGTAGGTAAGTCAGTCTGTGACCTGGGTCATAGAGTACAGAGCTCTGTTGCAAATGAGCATTTCATGTACTTCTGTCAATAAGTGTAATTCTTATTAAAAAATGTTTGGTTTACTTGATCTCATAATTGTTACTGCTTTTAACTGCTGGCACATTTGTTGACAGGAATCACATCCTTTCACAAGCTTTACTTATCCAGGCTTAGAATGGTCTATTGGAATGGGCTGCCCAGGGAGGTGGTGGAGTCACCATCATTGGAGGTGTTTAGGAGGAGACTTGATAGGGTGACTGGTTTCATGGTTTAGTTTATTAGGTGGTGTTGGATGATGGGTTGGACGCAATGATCTTGAAGGTCTCTTCCAACCAGCCACAAGGATGATCATAGGGCTAGAGCACATCTCCTATGAGGACAGACTGAAAGAGTTGGGGCTGTCCAGTCCTGATAAAAGAAGGTTCTGAGGTGACCTTATTGTGGCCTTCCAGTATCTGAAGGGGGCCTACAAGAAGGCTGGGGAGGGACTTCTCAGGATATCAGGTAGTAATAGAATAGAATAGAATAGACCATATTGGAAGAGACCTTCAAGATCATTGTGTCCAACTTATCATCCAACACCACTCAACCAACTAAACTATGCAACCAAGCACCCTGTCAAGTCTCCTCCTGAACACCTCCAGCGATGGCAATTCCACCACCTCCCTGGGCCGCACATTCCAATGGGCAATCACTCTCTCTGTGTAAAACTTCCTCCTGACCTCCAGCCTGAACCTCCCCTGGTGCAGCCTGAGACTGTGTCCTGTTGTTCTGGTACTGGCTGCCTGGGAGAAGAGAACAACATCCCCCTGTCTACAACCTCCCTTCAGGTAGTTGTAGAGAGCAATAAGGTCACCCCTGAGTCTCCTCTTCTCCAGGCTAAGCAACTCCAGCTCCCTCAGCCTCTCCTCATAGGGCTTGTGTTCCAAGCCCTTTACCAACTTTGTTGCCCTTCTCTAGACATGCTCCAGCAAGTCAACATCCTTCCTAAACTGAGGAGCCCAGAACTGGACACAGGACTCGAGGTGTCGCCTAACCAGTGCAGTGTACAGGGGCACAATGACCTCCCTGCTCCTGCTGCCCACACTGTTCTTGATGCAGGCCGGGATGCCATTGGCCCTCTTGGATGCCTGGGCACACTGCAGGCTCATGTTCAGCCTACCATCGACCAGTACCCTCAGGTCCCTCTCTGCCTGGCTGCTCTCCAGCCCCTCTGACCCCAGCCTGTAGCTCTGCATGGGGTTGTTGTGGCCAATGTGCAGAACCTGGCACTTTGATATGTTAAATCTCATGCTGTTGTATTCTGCCCATCTGTCCAGCCTGTCAAGGTCCCTCTGCAGAGCCTCTCTACTCTCCAGCAGATCAACTCCTGCCCCCATCTTGGTGTTGTCAGCAAATTTACTGATGATGGACTCAATGTCCTCATCCAGATCATCAATAAAGATGTTAAAGAGCACAGGGCACAACACTAATCCTTGAGGCGCACAACTAGTGACTGGCTGCCAGCTGGATGTGGCACCATTCAGCACCACGCTCTGGGCTCGGCCATCCAGCTAGGTCTTAACCCAATGCAGTGTGCTCCCGTCCAAGCCATGGGCTGACAGCTTGGCCAGGAGTTTGTTATGGGGGATGGTGTCATAGGCCTTGCTGAGGTCCAGGTAGACTACATCCACAGGCCTCCCCACATCCACCAGGTGGGTCACCTGATCATAGGAGATCAGGTTGGTCAGGCAGGACCTGCCCTTCCTAAATCCATGCTGGCTGGGCCTTATCCCTTGGCCATCCTGTAAGTGCTGTGTGATTGCACTCAAGATGACCTGTTCCATAATCTTGCTCAGGCTGACAGGCCTATAATTCCCTGGCTCATCCAACCGGCCCTTCTTGTGCATGGGCACCACGTTGGCCAGCTTCCAGTCTTCTGGGACCTCTCCAGTGAGCCAGGACTGCTGAAAAATGATGGATAGTGGCTTGGCCAGCTCATCTGCCAGCTCTCTCAGCACCTTAGGATGGATCCCATCTGGTCCCATGGACTTGTGGGGATCCAAGTGGCTGAGCAGATCACCAACTACCCCATTCTGCACCAGTGGAAAGCTATGCAGTTCCCTGGCTCCTTCTGCCAGCTCTGCAGGCCAGCTGTCTGGAAGACGTTCTGTCCTGCTAATAAAAATTGAGGCAAAGAAGGTGTTGAGCAACTCTGCCTTTTCCTCATCCTTTGTTACAAGGACTAGGGGGAACGGAATGAAGCTGGAGCTGGGGAGGAGGAAGAAGTTCTTCACCATGAGAGTGACGAAGCCCTGAAATGGGTTGTCCAGGGAGGTGGTTGAGGCCCCATACCAGGCTGGATGAGGCTCTGGCCAGCCTGATCTCATGTGGGGTGTCCCTGTCCATGGCAGGAGGGTTGGAACTGGATGATCCTTGTCGTCGCTTCCAACCCTGACTTATTCCTATTCCTATTCCTATTCTATTCTATTCTATTCTATTCTATTCTATTCTATTCTATTCTATTCTATTCTATTCTATTCTATTCTATTCTATTCCCTCCAGTTTCTCCTCATGTCATAGGGCTTTGATTCCCCCTGGTCATCATCTTAGCCTTTCTTTATGCATTTTCCATATTGATGTAATTTTTCCTAAAAAGGAATAGCCAGAATTATGCTCAGAACTCCAGAGCTTTGCAGTGTGGAATTAATAACTACTTTAAGAATACTTACCTTAAGATGACTGACACATCCTAAAATCTTATTTAGCTCTTTCCTTTTTGCTTTGAATAGTTAGATTATAATCACTAATTTGGAATATAGGTTGTTCCCTGCAAATGACTCAGTTACTGGAGGGGCTTGTCTCCTCTACTTGCTTTCAACTGCTTTTTGCTTTCCCTTATCTAAAGATCTGCTGGTTGAGGTACTCATGTAAACTCTGATTTCCATCAAAGTAAATTTGACCATGAACAGGTTAAACAATATTTCCACTTACTTCAACAACTGAAACAGGTTAGGAGGTGTATACAGGGACAAATGGAAGGAGGATGTAACCCCCACATATCAGGAGCACCTGGAGAATAATGGCTTTGTAGCCAACATAGGGAGAGCCAGAGGAGACAGATGCTTGTCTTTACCAGATTCTTCAGGAAGTCATTTGTGAAGATGGATAGTCTAGAATATAATGCTGCTTAGTGATTTTTTCACCCTTTAGCAGTGCTTGGAACAAAACAAAGGATGAGACAATTATGTGAGGCATTTTGTGAGCCAGTGGAGATAGATAGTCTGGAAATGACCTGGCATGCACTCCGTTTTGCCATCAGCTCACTATGTGATTTGGGCAAGTAACTTCATCCTCTGTACTTCAAATTCTCCATGAAAAAGAAGTCGTAAGAACTACCTTCCTCTGTGCAGCACAGCAACCTGCAGATGAAAGGGTCTTCTTTAATTTTCATTAAGTAATCTGTCACAGAATTGTTTAGGTTCGAAGTGACCTCTTGAAGATGATCCAGTGTTTGAACACTCAGTAAAGACGTGTTATTCCTGTGTTCTGATGGAACTTCATATGGTATAGTCTGTGTCAATTGCCTTTTGCCCTGTCAGTGGACACTATTGAGAGGAGTCTGGCTCCTTCTTCTTCATCCTTTCCTATCAAATATTCATAAACATCAATTGCATTTCCCCCAAGTTTTCTTTTCTCCAGGCTAAGCGGTCCCAGCTCTCTCTCTGTCCTCATATGAGTCAATCCAGAGCATAAATCCTCTTGGTGCCCTGCACTGGACTCTGCAGTAAGTCTGTATCTTTCTTGAACTGGGGACCCTAGGACTGGACACAGCACACCAAATGTGGGTTCATCAGTGCTGAGCAGAGGGGCAGGATTGCTTCCCTCATCCTGCTGCCAGTGCCCTGTCTAATGCAGCCTGAGATGGTGTTGGCCATCTTTGCTGCAAAGGTGTGTGCCGGCTCCTGAATAACTTGGTGTCCACTAAGACACCCAGGTCCTTCTTTGCAGAGCTGCTTTCCAGCCAGTAAACCCATAGTGAATAGTGATAAATAGGGTTTATTCCACCCAACATGCAGGACTTTGCATTCCCTTTGCTGAACTTGGTTAGGTTCCTTCTCCAGCCTGTTGAAATCCCTTTGGATAGCAGCACAACCATCTGGTGGATCAGCCACTCCTCCTAGGTTTGTATCATGTGTGACCTTGTTCAAGTTGTACTCTTTCCCAGTGACCCCTTCACTACCTGCTTTACCCAGCCAGATTGTCAGCTTGTCTATGACAGTGTTATGGGAGACTGATGGGAGAGTAAACAACATCTACTATTTTTTCCTTATCCACCAAGCTAACCACCTCATTGTAGAAGGCTATAAGGTTAGTTTAGCATAATATTCCCTTCATAAACCTGAGATGACTTCTGACCACCTTCCTGTCCTTGATGTGTTTGGACATTGTTTCCAGGAGGATTTTCTCCATCACCTTCCTAGCCGGTAGTTTCCCAGGTCTTCTCTCTTGGCCTTCTCGAAGCCAGGAAGACTTGTTCTTTTTCATTATTCACGAGCTTCTCTCATTCACCATGACCTCTTCAAGATAATCATGACTAGCCAGATAATGACATCAGCCAACTCCCTCAACACTCGTGGGTGCAGCCTGTCAGGACCATCAGTCAAAAACCTTATGAAATAAAGAGCAAACATCAGAAAGCTCTCCCTCCTGATAACCAGGTGGGTTTTTGCACAGATTGTGTATTTGTTGCACAAGGAGCTGTTCAGTGTCCAGGCTACAAGATAATTAATAGGAAAATGTGACTCATGTTTTATTCCAAGTTCTGATACACCTGCTGTGCAGTGAACTTTTGCACTTGGAATGTGAAGCAAACCTGTAGTGCTTGTCAGTTCATTAACAGTATTTAGTTTTCGTCAATTAAGAGACTATTGCTCTGCACAGAAAATTAACTTTAGTATGCTTTTTCCCTTAGTGTTAGCATTGGTATAAAGTTGGCATCTATATTATAATTTTTTCCTTTAATATGTCATTAAAATACCACATACCTTTCTGTCTCTGTACAATACTTACACATGAACAGACATACTGGTGAGTAAACAGATTAACTGGATAACAACCTCAGGGAAAAAAAAAAAACCAACAAGCAAACAGTTCTGCAAATTAATTTGTAGTGAGATTCATCTTTATTTCTTATCAGATTATTATTGGATTTCCTCCACCCCCCCCCCCCAGTCTATTCTTAAAGGATTTGAAAAGGCTGCTTATTGCTACTGCTGCTTTTAATAATTAAGGAGGTCCTGTCTTTATCTGGAAAGTTAAGGGAAACTGCAGTTTTGCTTCACCAAGGAAGGAATACCTCTAGCACTTGGGCTTGTTGCAGGGTGCTAATGGATGCTGCCTTTTGGATGGGTACATTGTCCTGTGTGTAGACTAGGGAGAGGAAAACAAACTGACTCTCTTTTGGCTTTGTTTTTGGTTTGGGTTTTTTGTGGTTTTGTTTTAGCTGCCAGATGCAACACAGTTTATTAAAGTTGTATTAAATATATTATTGTGTTTTTCTTTCTTATTTCTGCAGATCTTACGATGGAAGAATGCTGTGAGAAGGGTATTGAATGGGCAAATAAAAACAGAATATGTACTTCTCTACCATTCATATCTGAGTCCAGAGAATGCAGGTACATAGCTATGTATGATGTATTAAACTAAAATCAGTGTTTTCAGATAAAACTACAGGGATGATAGGTACGAAAGCTGATTTTGAAGAGGAAACATTTGACTCTAAAATCCAAGCTTTTCAAATCCACATCTATCCTTGGGGAGAGCCTACTGAGTACCTACTTCTGTTCTTTTTTAAGTCCTTTAAAGTTTTGCTGTTGCTCTAGTGTAGAGTTAGAATAGAATAGAATAGAATAGACCAGGTTGGAAGAGACCTTCAAGATCATCACGTCCAACCTATTGTCCAACCCACCTAATCAACTAAACCATGCAACCAAGTACCCTATCAAGTCTCCTCCTGAACACCTCCAATGATGGTGACTCCACCACCTCCCTGGGCAGCCCATTCCAATGGACAACCACTCTCTCTGTGTAGAACTTCTTCCTAACCTCCAGCCTAAACCTCCCCTGGCACAGCTTGAGACTTTGTCCTCTTGTTCTGGTTTCCTGGGAGAAGAGACCAACCTCTGCCTGTCCACAACCTCCCTTCAGGTAGTTGTAGAGAGCAATAAGGTCTCCCCTGAGCCTCCTCTTCTCCAGGCTAAGCAACCCCAGCTCCCTCAGCCTCTCCTCATAGGTCTTGTGTTCCAAGCCCCTTAAGCTCTCCAGCTCTAATCTGTTTAACAGATTCTGTCTGTTAGTCAGAAGTTTTTCCACTGGGCTCTTCTCACAGGACTTTGACTGACTATGGGCAATCATCTCAGTGTGGCTCCGCTGTGGTCAGCAAAGCTTCTTCGGTTTATGATTGTGTGAATGTAGCCCTAGCAGTGGCCCAAATTCTTGGGCAAAAATTTGTCAAGAAACAAAACAGATCCTGTAGACTAATAACCTGTGGATTGAACATGTGCTTATGGGTGTATGTGAGACACTTTTTCCAAACTCTTTCTCCTATGTGCTGCCACACAGATGATTGGCTTGCAGTTCTTAGTGGAATTGCTGCATTGGGGAACTTAAAGACAAGGAGATTCCTAATTGTACAGAGCGTCCCAAGAACTGTCAAATTAATTTGACCATAGGAAGTGCTAATCTTTAGTAGATTTCTTTATTTACTGACATTTGGCAGGATACTATTCATTGTTATTTAATCTAGCAAATGAAATAATTAAGTTCAGTGTTAAAATTACTTGCACATTAATGTTTTGGTTATACTGAATCTCTTAGGTGGTTGGGGCATTTATGTGATGGTTTGCTCTTAAATGCACTTGTTACATCTGATTTCTGGAGCTAAACAATTTGAGGGGCAGTTTCACAGAGGACTTGAAAACACATTACATTGCTCCCCTCTATCTTTTCAAATGGATTGCAGTGTGGTTTAACCTTGGTAATTGTAGAAGTGTTGGATTGATGTTTATTGTGGAAAGAATGTGTCTTGCAGGCAATTCTGTCCATGTTTCCTGACTTTTTGCATTTATATTGGCATTGAAAATGGTCTTTTACACAGAAGAATTGACAGATAGGATTTTTAAATCCCAATTTAGGAAATACTTGAAGAATCAGGAGAGTTACAGACAAAACAGGGAGGAAAATACAGGAAACCAAGTTTACTGAACAATCTGGGAACAGGAATCTTGGTGATTCAGTGGTCATTTCATTAATGTGAATTGCAGTTCTGCAAATGTAGTTCTATTATATATTCCCATTTTAGAGAGACTTTAGTACTTCATAGGAGCTGAAAAATGCTTACTAATACTTCTAGATTTTGTGTGTGACTCATACACATATGAAATTACAGCCATGTGATATGAATCAGAAACAAGTAAAGGCAGGTATTCTGTGAGTGCTGTCAGGAAAAAAAGGGGATAAATGCATTTCAGCTGCATTTATTCATGACTGTATGATAAATAAATATAGCTCTTCCTGAAGCTTGGCTTCACTCTAAAAATGTAAGTAAAATTGGCACCTTTGCCTTCTTTCTTTTTCTCCAATTATGATTGCAAACTGGCATATCTGTGAGAGGTACAGAAAAATCCCTTTATGATGCCATTTCAGACACAAACTTAAGGGCCAGATTCTACTCCTAGTTCATTGCTAGTGTAACTGGAGCCAGAACTAACAGTGAGGGACTGTGATTGCCTTTGCAAGCACATGAAGGTTATTATTGTTATTATTGTTATTATTTGTTAGGCCTCCCTATGATTTTAACCCACAGGCTCTCAATCCCTTCATCCTCCACCTCCAGCTCTGTGGCAAAGAGCGACTCCCTAATATACAGAGCCACCTCTCCTGCTCTTCTCCCTTGCCTCTCTCTCCTAAAGAGCCTGTAACCCCCCAGTGCAGCACTCCAATTATGCAGGTTGGTTTGGTTGATGGGTTGGACATGATGATCCTGGATGTCTCTTCCAACCTCGTCTGGTCTGGTCTGGTCTGGTCTATTCTATTCTGTCATGATTCAGTAAAGTATAAGTGTAGAGTTTTAGTGAATAATATCTTTAGCTGTCATAATGGCAGCTTTTTGCCTACCCGTCCAATTTCTTGTGATGTGGTTAAGCTCGCAGCAGATGGAAACAGCTGCCATTTACTTTTGGAACTCAACCTGCCCAATAAATCTTCCTTTCAAAATGTAGAGCATTCCCCTGCCCAGAGTATTTAGCAAGTGAACTAAATGCCTGGGCTAGAGACAGTGCATCTCCATATGAGTATTTCATGCCTTTAGCACTGTGTAGTGTCCTTTTGGAGATACCCTGGGCATAGCATCATTTATTGTTAGTTTTGCAAGAATGCATCAAAAAGAAGCTGCACTTTGCTAAGTACCATGCTAAAACAGAAGGAAAAGTTTATCTCTGTTCCCAAGCAGGGATAAGTGACAGCACTCAGATACATGCTTCAAAGGGAACACGAGGAAGTAATGAGACAAGTGTTTGCAGTGTTAGGCAGCAGATGCTTAACTACTTATAGATCTGTATTGACTGATGCCATTTTAAGTCTGGAAGAGACAGATTTTGGTCATCACAGTTGTGACAGTTTCATGTCTCAAAAAGCTGTTTGAAGTCTTCAGGAGAGGTTGTCTTTATTAATTATTAGCTCTTTTCTGTAATCACTTAAGCATGCCTCACAGTCAGTAGGATTGTTGCCTTTGTAATCAGAGGAGTAGAAGAACAGACTGCTGTGTTGTCAGGGTTTTGTTGCCACTCATTTAGAAGAACTTGCTTACCTCACTTTGTGAATAATGTCAAACTAAGTCCTTCTCTGCCATGACATTAAAAATATTGTTCCTTTCCACAGTACATGGCATCAATATAGTTTTAACCTTTACCCTCAAGAAAACTTTTATTATGTAATCTACAAAGCTGTTTATGGATTGGAGGTGATTTAATATTGAGGCTTGTCGAATCAATTATTTTTACTTGAGTCCTCTGCTAATTTCTAACGCATGAGCAATTATTTTCATTTGTCATATTGTGTCACTCATAATACCAGGTCTTAACTTTCCTAAGCTCATTTCTGTTCCACGTTAAACTGCAGACTGAAAGGACTAAAGGTGGAAGACCCACTTGTTTTTGCAGAATAACCCTGGAGTGGAATTTAGGTTTTAATATTTGTTGGTGCAAGACCTTCCACTGTACACATGAATAGAATCATGGAATCAGTGAGGGTTGGAAGAGACCACAAGAATCATCTAGTTCCAACCCCCCTGCCATGGGCAGGGACACCTCACTGGCTGGCCAGAGCCTCAGCCAGCCTGGGCTTAAAAACCTCCATGGACGGGGCCTCAACCACCTCCCTGGATAACCCATTCCAGGGCTTCACCACTCTCATGGGGAAGAACTTCCTCCTCACCTCCAGCCTGAATCTCCCCACCTCCAGCTTCATTCCATTCCCCCTAGTCCTATCACTACCTGAGATCCTGAGAAGTCCCTCCCCAGCCTTCTTGTAGGCTCCCTTCAGACACTGGAAGGCCACAATAAGGTCACCTCGGAGCCTTCTCTTCTCCAGACTGAACAGCGCTAGCTCTTTCAGTCTGTCCTCATAGGAGTGGTGCTCCAGCTCTCTGATCATCCTTGTGGCCCTGGACTGCCATAGAACTGACATAGTCTGAAGATGGGCTAATAAACAGGTTGAGAAAACCTGACCACAAAGGCATTGTTTTCAGAGCAAAGTGAAATTTTAATGCTTTTATTGAAAAATGAAACAAAGAATTAGGTGATTGTGAATCTGTGCAGGTTTAGGAGTGCATCCTCTGTGGAGGAGACTAATGCATTTGAAAAGGCTGTGAAGGTAAATGATCATGTAGATTTTGAGCTGGAAATCTCTTCCATGAAAATCAGTGACATTGGTTACAGTTTGATAGAAGGTGGTCTATTCTATTCTATTCTATTCTATTCTATTCTATTCTATTCTATTCTATTCTATTCTATTCTATTCTATTCTATTCGAAAGGCAAGAATATGGACCATGATCGCCTAATGAGATTTGTAATCAAATTACCTGGTAATGAAATAACTTCACTTTTAGAGCAGCATCTGCAATAAAGCATAAGGATTTTTTTTTTTTTAATGTCTGTGCACTTTCTGTTCATAATGAGCCATGAACAAAACTCTTATTTCAGAGTTGCATGATTTGAGAGCTGGCTGAACATGAGCCAGCAGTGTGCCCAGGTGGCCAAGAAGGCCAATGGCATCCTGGCCTGCATCAGAAATAGTGTGGCCAGCAGGAACAGGGAAATCATTGTGCCCCTGTACTCTGCACTGGTTAGGCCACACCTTAAGTACTGTGTCCAGTTCTGGGCCCCTCAATTTAAGAAGGATATTGAGACTCTTGAATATGTCCAGAGAAGGGCAACGAGGCTGGGGAGAGGCCTTGAACACAAGCCCTATGAGGAGAGGCTGAGGGAGCTGGGATTCTTCAGCCTGGAAAAGAGGAGGCTCAGGGGAGACCTTATTGCTGTCTACAACTACCTGAAGGGAGGTTGTAGCCAGGTGGGGGTTGGTCTTTTCTCCCGGGCAACCAGCACCAGAACAAGGGGACACAGTCCCAAGCTGCACCAGGGCAGGTTTAGGTTGGATGTTAGGAAGAAGTTCTTCACAAAGAGAGTGACCATTGGAATAGGCTGCCCTGGGAGGTGGAGTAGTCACCATCACTGGAGGTGTTTAAGAAGAGACTGGATGGGGTGCTTGGTGCCATGGTTTAGTTGATTAGATAGTGTTGGATCTTTTCCAACCTGGTTTATTCTATTCTATTCTATTCTATTCTATTCTATTCTATTCTATTCTATTCTATTCTATTCTATTCTATTCTATTCTATTCTATTCTATTCATACAGAGCAATATTGTAAACTGTGTGTTATTATGAAATGATTAATAGGAGTGATGCAGAGGAGGAGTTGACAGGTTCTACATAAAGAGACACATCTAGATGTCCTATTAGCCACAGAGACAGCTCTTTTACTCTGGTGTGAAGTAGAAAGTGGGTATATGTTGTATTAGGGTCTAAGCCAGGGAGACACATGTAGTTTAGCAATGACAGGAAAGGATACTCTTCATCTCAGGAATCTTGGAGTCTGAAGAGCTTGTATGATAGTATGTTGTAGCAACCATCAGGATGTGGACTGATGTGCAAAGGGAAAAGGATGGTTAGCTGGCCAGGCTGAGCTGCAGCTGGAAGACCAGTTTCCTGGTGTTTTTCTCTGCCATCTTTTTAAGGATTGCTACTTCTGTTAAAGCCACATAGGTGTTTTACAGTCTCAATATTTGTTTCCAGTGCAACCTCACTGTAGGATTTGGACAATGAAGTGTGATTTTATTGGTTTTGTTCTGAGAATGAACAGATGGCATTTTAATCCAGGATTCAACTGGTGGTTAATTTCTTATTACAATTGGGGTGGGCCACATGACTTAGGAATACAGCTGTGGGAAATGTTTTGAGAAACATCTTTGTTTTGCTTGAAATTGCCAATTTGTCAGATTTCAAAGAGATACTTGGATTTTTAATTTTTTTTTTCTTAAGCCACATTGGAAATCAAACAGCTCTACTGAAAGACTGCTGTTGTTCAGTTGTTGGTTGTTTATTTGTCTGTGGCTAACATATCTAGCTCCTCAGCAGGGCTTGGAGGACTAACAGCTGGAAAGTCTCAGCTCTCATGCTCTTGGGCTTGAAGTTCAGGTTTCCAAAGTCCTGACAGTCAGACCACCCCAGAACTGGGCAGGGAGTGGAAATTCTGCTTCAGAGGGAATTTCAGCAACAAAAAGGCCACATATTCCTCCAGACTGGAACTAAGTCAAATATAAAAAAACAAACAAACTTCAGATATTCTGCCAAATAAAGTTACTGTCCTGGGCATAACTTCTTGCTGTGAATTTAGAGTCTATTTTAGAATAATTTCTTCATGAAGTTACCCTGGCTTTTGTTCCTATGCATTGAAATCTCATAACTGTTTTTATCCAAGTGAGAACTGTGCAGTCAGACCATTACAAAATCCAACAAATATGAACTGGGACTCTTCAGGAATGTAGCTTGACAACCTTGCCTCGCCAGCATGCACACAGATGCAGAATCTGAGTCCAATACCTCACACTGTCTGGGAGCTGAAAGCTCGCCCTATGGTCAGCTAGGGCAGAGAAGCTCCTCCAGAGGTGTTACATGGGGATCAATCCACTTACCTCAGATGACAGGAGGAGAAGCTGGTGGTTCAGTGGTGCAGCTAACCAATCCCTCTTCCTTATACTCCAAAATTTCCAACAAGATTTTTAAGAGTAAAGGGTATTGGCTTGCTGAATGTATTTAAATAACTTTATGTATGTGATCCTCGAAAAAAGGGCAACTTGCTATTCTTGTTGCATTAGGACATCTTGGGGTGTGCTAAGAAAGAGTGTATTTAGCAGGTTGAGGAAGGTTCTCCTCCCTCTCTGCTCTGCCCTGGTGAGACCACATCTGGAGTACTGGTGTCCAGTTCTAGGCTTCCTAGTTCAAGAGGGACAGGGACTAGAGGACTATAAGGATTATTAAGGGCATCTAACATCTGTCCCGTGAGGAAAGACTGAGAGAAGACTCTCCGAGAAGGCTAAGATAGGATCTTATTCATGTTTACAAGCATCTGAAGGGTGGGTGTCAAGAAAAAGTGTCCAATCTCTTTTCAGGGGTGCCTTGTGATAGGAAGAGGGGCAACCACCACAAACTGGAATGCAGGAAGTTCTATCTTGACATGAGGAAAGACTTCTTTCCTGTGAGCTTGCTGGAGCCCTGGTGCAGGCTGCCTTGAGAAGTTGTGGAGTCTCCTTCCCTGGAGACTTTCAAAACCTTCCTGGACATGTTCTTGTGTGGCCTGCCTTAGGTGATCCTGCTTTGGCTGAGGGTTTACCCAGTGATCCCCAGAGGTCACTTCCAACCTCTACTATTCTATGATTCTATGAAATTTTACTTATCAATTCAAATAACTAGAGCTGAGGAAGATACTGGGTTAATACTCTTAACAGCAAAGAGACTGTTTTTGCGGTTGTTCTCTGTAAGATATGTAAGATTTCCTAGGCTGATGGGTATAAAAGTGGATTTTAAGGGATTTCTGTGCATTTCTTCCTGAGCTCTAACATATCAGGGCATGCCTTTTAGATGTCCCTTTCCACAGGAAGGAGTTTTCAACTTACTCCCTGAAACTGAGATAAAATAGGACAATTTTATGAGCAGTGGAACTAACAAAGCTGAGCTTCCTGGATTTTAAACCTGTCTGCTCTCCACAACTTCGTTCCCTGTAATACTCCACTCTCCCTTAGTTTGCTTCTCTTGATTGCTATACACTGTTTCTCGCTATGACTTTCCTTGGTATCTTCACTTCTTCCCCTGTCTCCAGTTTTCTCATGGAGCAGCAGCACTCATGAGCTTCCTTCAACAGGCTTTTTTTCCTAGCAAGGGGCAGCAGGTGTGAAGATACGGGACTGAGGGTATAGCCAGGGAACTGCACACTCTCCAAATGTGCAGGACCTGACTTCTCTATTGGCCAGAGCTCTCACTGTCTTCTCTTCAGCTACCAGCTGCCACAAAACACACAGGAATATGAGTCCTGGAGACCTTCAGCCCTATGGAAAATGTGGTTGAAGTTGCCATTTGCTTAAAACCATAGTTAGGACAGTCTGCAAGGTAGACAGGCAGTTAAACCATATTAAACATATCACCTACTTGTTCTGCCTGCTCCTAGGGAGTATTTTTGCTTTGTAACTAAAATACGTGTCCACAGGAGCTTCTTTCCATGAGACTGGTAGAAGTGCTAATGGTCAAAAATTGTGTTGTCTGTGCTTTTCTCTCTGTATGACATTCTTCTCCCCTTGCTTCCATCCTTTTGTCAGCATGACACAGTTCCAGTGCTGCCGGAGCCAGATGGAGAAGCAATACTGTTCAGATGGGATTGAATACGCCAACGTGCATGAGGAATGTGACTCAAATACTGGTGAAAATTCCACCTGTGAAGCTGAATACTTCAAGGTGAGACATCAGAGCTAGCCCTCTTCATCTTTACAAAATGGTATTGCCTGTCTAGATTGGTATTCAGGATTGGCCTTGAAGGTCACTGTACTCAGGTTGATGCACATAAACATTTTTTCCCCACTTAAACCTTGTGTCCCTGTTAAGGCTGTCCGCTTGGTGCCTCTTTGAGAGGAGCAGTTTCTTACTGGGAGAACCAGACTGTCTCATAACATTTTAGCAGAGACAGAGGGTAGAGTGCAAAAGTATGGAAAGTCGTTACTGGAAAACTACTTCTGCATGAAGACATCAATGCTGTAGGAATGCAGTGAGAAACTCAGACACTTTTCTGACTTCAGCTTTCATTAGGGCTTCATGGCCTAAGGTCAAACTAAAGTGGTTTTCAGTACTGGTGGTCTAAAGGGGTAGGACTGAAGTTAATCCTCTCAGTGTACTTATAAATCCAGCTTGTTTATGTGTCTGTAGTTAACAGGACTTGAATTTACAACTGAATGGAGACATCTGTATGCTTGTGATAATAGTGTTTGATGTTAGAATAAAACTGACTAGTATTGGCATCTTTGGTTAATCTGTGCCTTGCCCTCTGCCTTTATTACTGTCTTTGTCTCTTGTTTCTTGAAAGGGACCATATTCATACCACTCTGCAGAATGTTTTTGGAAGAAAGTTCCACCAGGCTTTCACCATGACCCAGCCATAGCCAGCTCTGGTCCTGCTAGGGATTTTCTTCAGTGTTGATAGAAATAGATGAAAATTATTTTAATTCTTCCCACTGCTCAAAGATGCTGAATGCTTTGGATTATTCAGTTAAAAAAATCTACTCTGTAGAAGATGACAGACATTGTCTGACTCGTAAGTTTCATATCTTCAAAATGCTGGTTTGGTTGTGGGCCTGGCAGTTGGATGCTCCTGATGCTGTGAAGTAATCCATGTTCTTGCTGTGAAGAGAAGAAAGGTAACACATTCTGTTGAACCTGGCATTTATTGGTCGTCACAAACTTACCTGTATGTGGAGCATGATTTTATCCCACAGTGGAATGTGTCCCCCACAGGGTGTGTGTGTCACCTGTTAACCACGTTCAGGCTATACTCTGCTCCTAGCATAGAGATTCCTCTGTGCAACCTTTAATGTTAAGAAGCCTGTCCACCTCATTCTGAATGTGACACAAAAAATATTTAGCCCTCCATGTTGGTACTTTGAAGGGCTGTGAACAAGGATTGTGATGAGTATTCTGCACTGATTTAACACATACTATGGGACAACCGTAAACCAGAATGCAGCTGTTCAAGGAAACTCACTTTACCTTCGACTGACTAGTGCTTTCCTATGAGGGCTTGTCAGTATGAGGAAGAAGAGTTACTGATGTGTTTTAAAATGAACAGACTTGATGGCAGCTTTTCATGGTGACAGCTGTATTATTTAACAAAATGGGCTGGGCCTTGGTCTCTGCCCCTGAAAATAAATCACATAGCTCAGCACAGCTCATGTCACACAACTGATGTCTTTTCCCCCAAGGGCGAGCTTTCAGCTCCCAGACAGTGTGAGGTATTGGACTCAGATTCTGCATCTGTGTGCATGCTGGTGAGGCAAGGTTGTCAAGCTACATTCCTGAAGAGTCCCAGTTCATATTTGTTGGATTTTGTAATGGTCTGACCGCACAGTTCTCACTTGGATAAAAACAGCTATGAGATTTCAATGCATAGGAGCAAAACCCAGGGTAACTTCATGAAGGCTGTTGGGAGCACTCACTGATCTTTGCTAACCCCAAAATATGCTTCATCATTATTTGAGAAGATGTTAGTTGCCCTTAGAGTTTGCTAATATTTAAAAATTGAAGACAGTTGTGGAACAATGCTTGAGCCATTTAATTTACTTATATAAACTTAGCCAGTGTTATTTAATCTTTGTGAGCCATGTTCTGACTCCTATTCCCTCACTTAGGAACTGTACTGAGCTAGCTGTAGGATTATCTTTGCATATACTGTGATCCTAGAATAGAATAGAATAGAATAGAATAGAATAGAATAGAATAGAATTAAACAGGTTGGAAAAGTCCTTTGAGATCGAGTCCAACCTATCACCCAATACCATCTAATCAACTAAACCATGGCACCAAGTGCCTCATCCAGTCTCTTCTTAAACACCTCCAGTGATGGTGACTTCACCACCGCCCTGGGCAGCCTATTCCAATGGCCAATCACTCTTTCTGTGAAGAATTTCTTCCTAACATCCAGCCTAAACCTCCCCTGGTGCAGCCTGAGACTGTGTCTTCTTGTTTTGGTCCTGGTTGCCTGGGAGAAGAGATCAACCCCCACCGGGCTACAACCTCCCTTCAGGTAGCTATAGACAGCAATAAGGTCTCCCCTGAGCCTCCTCTTCTCCAGTCAAAGCAACCCCAGCTCCCTCAGCCTCCTGCTCATAGGGCTTGTGCTCTAAGCCCCTCCCCAGCTTTGTTGCCCTTCTCTGGACATGTTCCAGCAACTCAACATCCTTCCTAAACTGAAGGGCTCAGAACTGGACACAGGACTCAAGGTGTGGCCTAACCAGTGCTGAGTACAGGGGCAGAATGACCTCCCTGCTCCTGCTGGCCACACTGTTCCTGATGCAGACTAGGATGCCATTGGCCTTCTTGGCCACCTGGGCACACTCCTGCCTCATGTTCAGCCAGCTGTCAACCAGTACCCCCAGGTCCCTTTCTGCCTGGCTGCTCTCCAGCCACTCTAACACCGGCCTGTAGTACTGCATGGGGTTGTTGTGGCCAGTGTGTAGAACCCGGCACTTAGATGTGTTAAATCTCACACCCTTGGACTCTGCCCATCTGTCCAGCCTGTCGATGTCCCTCTGCAGAGCTCTCCTACCCTCCAGCAGATCAACTCCTGCCCCCAGCTTGGTGTCATCTAAAAACTTACTGATGATGGACTCAATCACCTCATCCAGATCATCAATAAAGATGTTAAAGAGCACAAGGCCCAGCACTGATCCTTGGGGCACACCACTAGTGACTGGCCACCAGCTGGATGTGGCACCATTCACCACCACTCTCTGGGCTCAGCCCTCCAGCCAGGTCCTAACCCAATGCAGTGTGCTCCCATCCAAGCCATGGGCTGACAGCTTGGCCAGGAGTTTGCTGTGGGGGATGGTATTAAAGGCCTTGCTGAAGTCCAGGTAGATTACATCCACAGGCCTCCCCACATCCACCAGGCAGTCACCTGTTCATAGAAGGAGATCAGATTGGTCAGGCAGGACCTGCCCTTCCTAAATCCATGCTGGCTGGGCCTGATCCCTTGGCCATCCTCTAAGAGCTGTGTGATTGCACTCAAGATGAGCTGTTTCATAATCTTGCCTGGCACTGAGGTCAGGCTGACAGGCCTATAATCCCCTGGCTCATCCAACTGGCCCTTCTTGTGGATGGGCACCACGTTGGCCAACTTCCAGTCTTCTGGGACCTCTCCAGTGAGCCAGGACTGATGAAAAATGATGAAGAGTGTCTTGGGGGAGGTGGTGGAGTCACCATCATTGGAGGTGTTTAGGAGGAGACTTGAAAGGGTGCTTGTTTGCATGGTTTAGTTGATTAGGTGGGTTGGATTAGTTGATAGGTTGGACGCAATGATCTTGAAGGTCTCTTTCAACCTATTCTATTCTATTCTATTCTATTCTATTCTATTCTGTTCTATTCTATTCTATTCTATTCGCCAGCTCTCTCAGCACCCTAGGATGGATCCCATCCAGTCCCATGGACTTGTGGGGATCCAAGTGGCTAAGCAGGTCTTTAACTACTTCCTCCTGGATCACAGGGGAGCTATACTGCTCCCTGGCTTAATCTGCTAGCTCAAGAGGCCAGTTGTCTGGAAGACAACCTGTCCTGCTATTAAAATTTGAGGCAAAGAAGGTGTTAAGTACCTCTGCCTTTTCTTAATCTTTTGTTACTATTTTCCCCTCCACGTCCACCAAGGAGTGGAGGTTGTCCTTGCCCCTCCTGTTGCAATTAATATATTTATAGAAGGATTTGTTGTTGTCCTTCACAGTAGAGGCCAGTCTAAGCTCTAAATGGGCTTTTGCCTCTCTATTTTTTTTCCTACATGACCTAGCAACATCCTTAAACATTCTATGGGTTGCCTCACCTTTCTTCCAAAGATGATACACCCTCTTTTTTTCCCTTAATTCGTTCAGAAGCTCATTGCCCATCTAGGCTGGCCGTCTGCCCCGGCGGCTATCTTCCGGCACATTGGTACAGCCTGTTCCTGCACCCTCAAGAGTTCTTTCTTGAAGTAGGTCCAGCTCTCCTGGAGCCCTTTATTTTTAAGGGCTGTTTCCCAAGGTACCTTCTGAGTTAGTTCCTTAAGTAACCTGAAGTCCACCCTCCAGAAGTCCAGAGTGGAGGTTTTGTTGCTGCCCCTCTTAGCTTGACTGCATATTGAAAACTCTATTATTTCATGGTCAATAGACCCCAGACAGCCTCCAACCACCACATCTCCCACCAGCCCTTCTCTGTTTGTAAAAAGAAGGTCAAGCAAAGCCTTACCCCTGGTAGGCTCCTACAGCAGCTCTGATAAGAAGCTACCCTCCATACGCTCTAAGAACCTCCTAGACTGCCTCCTCTCTGCTAAGTTCCAAGCAGATATGATGGACATAGATGGTTTTAAGTTCTATATGTCAATGAACAATTCATAGTTTCTTTTGTTAATACATTTTCAGTCTGATGGCCTTGAGGCATACAGCTTATCTCACAATGATGCCCTGCTTGTGGTAAACAAACTTTAACATTTTGTATCAAACATGTCTTCACATGGGATTGAATCTGAATTTGCCTGAATTGGTTCATTTTTGTTTAGCTTAGGTAGCATAGGAAATCTTTTGGATCTTCTTTGCCTCTTTCAAGGAAGCAGAAAGAGTGATTGAGTAATTCAGTTAGTAGAAAATATCACCGCACTTTGCATCAAATGAGCCGGCTAATCTTTCTTTATTAGAAAGAAGATGAAAAGACCATAATTTGAAAACACTTTCCTCAGCTTTTACCTCTGCCCATTGCTTTTAAGTGTAGAGATGGGCATAATTTTTCTCCTCTTTCTTGTTTTGATTTTCTTTTCTTAAGTATAACTTCTCTTGACTTGAAGGAAAGGATACAAAATTAATCTGTAAAATCTTCTTCCAAAGACACAAATTAGTTTCCAATCCTGTGTTACAGGAGATATCAGAAAGGTTTTATGAAAGTTTGTATCAGAGCAGCCCTGCAGAGAGGAGTGAAGCTTGTAGGAATGTGACTTTCTTTAAAGTGCTGGCTTATTTCCCCAAAATTTGCCATAGGTCCTTTCTTTTGCCAAAGTCTGCCAAAGATACAGCCTTATCTCCCCAGTTTGGTCAGGGATACTTCAGTTATGTATATTAGGTGAAGACAAAAGTTTTATTGCTTTGGTCTGATGGATGAAGGATGGCCAAGGGCTCAGGTCCAGCCAACATGGATTTAGGAGGGGCAGGTCCTGCCTCTCCAACCTGATCTCCTTCTATGATCAGGTGACCGTCTGGTGGACGTGGGGAGGCATGTGGATGTGGTCTACCTGGACTTCAGCAAGGCCTTTGATACTGTCCCCCATGGCAAACTGCTGGCTAAGCTGTCAGCTCGTGGCTTGGACTGCAACACTCTGCTGGGTTAGTAACTGGCTGGAGGGCTGAGCCCAGAGAGTGGTGGTGAATGGTGCCACATCCAGCTGGCGGCCAGTCACCAATGGCGTCCCCCAATGATCAGTGCTGGGCCCCATCCTCTTTAACATCTTCATTGATGATCTGGATGAGGGGATTGAGTCAGTCATCAGCAAATTTGCAGATGACACCAAATTAGGAGCAGATGTTAGTCAGTTAGAGGGTTGAAGGGCTCTACAGAGGGACCTCGACCAACTGGATAGATGGGCGGAGTCCAATGGGATGTCATTTAACAAGTCCAAGTGCTGGGTGCTGCACTTTGGCTACAACAACCCCATGCAGAGCTACAAGCTGGGGTCGGAGAGGCCACAGCCACCTGAACGTGAGCCAGCAGTGTGCCCAGGTGGCCAAGAAGGCCAATGGCATCCTGGCCTGCATTAGGAATAGTGTGGCCAGCAGGAGCAGGGAAGTCATTGTGCCCCTGTACTCTGCTTTGGTTAGGCGGCACCTTGAATCCTGTGTCCAGTTCTGGGCCCCGCAGTTTAAGAAGGACATCGAGACACTTGAGCATGTCCAGAGAAGGGCAACAAGGCTAGTGAGAGGGCTTGAGCACAAGCTCTATGAGGAGAGGCTGAGGGAGCTGGGATTGTTTAGCCTGGAGAAGAGGAGGCTCAGGGGTGACCTCAATGCCCGCTACAACTACCAGAAAGATGGTTGTAGCCAGGAAGGGGTTGGTCTGTTCTCCCAGGCAACCAGCACCAGAACAAGAGGACACTGTCTCAAGCTGTGCCAGGGGAAGTTTAGGCTTGAGGTGAGGAGAAAGTTCTTCACCAAGAGAGTCATTAGTCATTGGAATGTGCTGCCTAGGGAGGTGGTTGAGTCACCCTCCCTCAAGGTGTTCAAGAAGAGATTGGACGTGGCATTTGGTGCCATGGTTTAGTCCTGAGGTCTGTGGTGACAGGTTGGACTCGATGATCCTCGAAGTCTCTTCCGACCTTGGCAATACTGTGATTCTGTGAAATGTTTTTGTTCACATCTCCAAAAGTTAAAAAAAAATTCCACTTGAGTTTTTTGTAGGGTTTTTAATCCTGTCTTGTTTTTCGTAGCATCTAGTGGATCTGGAATTCAGCAAGTGAGAGACCTCTTGTGGACAAATAGACAAAAGCAATTTTAAGAGAATCCGAGAACTGCTAGGGTTGGAAGGGACCTCAAGGATCATCTAGTTCCAACCCCCCTGCCACAGGCAGGGACACCTCACACTACATCAGGTTGCTCACAGCCATATTCAGCCTGGCCTTAGAAACCTCCAGGGATGGGGCTTCTACCACCTCCCTGGGCAACCTCTTCCAGTGTCTCAGCACCCTCATAATGAAGAATTCCTTCCTAACATCCAATCTGAATCCACCCATTTCTAGTTTTGCTCCATTGCCCCTAGTCCTGTCACTACCTGACACCCTAAAAAGTCCATCACCAGCATTCTCGTAGGCCCCTTCAGATACCAGAAGGCCACAATGAGATCTCCTCAGATCCTTCTCTTCTCCAGACTGAACAACATCAACTCCCTCAGTCTGTCCTCTTAGGAGAGGTGCTCCAGCCCTCTAATCATTCTTGTGGCCCTTCTCTGGACAGGTTCCAGCATGTCCAGATCCTTCCTGTCTTAGGGGCTCCAGAACTGGAGTGTGAAAAAAGAAATGTTGAGGTTAGTCTTCCTGGGATCTCTGTAGTTAGTCTGACTGGAGCACTGCAGTTGACGGCTACAGGCTCTTCAGGAGAGACAGGCAAGGAAGAAGGGGTGGAGGGGTGGCCCTGTACATCAGGGAGGCACTAGATGCCATTGAGATGGAGATTAGGGATGATCGGGTTGAGTGCTTGTGGGTAAGAATTAGAGAGAAGACCAGCAGGGCAGACATCCTAGTTGGAGTCTGTTATAGACCACCCAACCAGGAGGAAGATGTTGACGAAGCATTCTATAGGCAGCTTAGGGCTGTCTCAAGATTGCCTGACCTTGTTCTGATGGGTGACTTCAACCTGCCTGACATCAGCTGGGATCTCAATACAGCAGAAATGAGGCAGTCTAGAAGGTTCTTAGAGTGCATGGAGGACAGCTTCTTATCCCAGGTGCTGCGAGAACCTACCAGGGGCAAGGCTATGCTTGATCTCCTCTTCACCAATAGGGAAGGGCTGGTGGGTGATGTGGTGGTTGGAGGTTGTTTAGGGGCCAGTGACCATGAGGTAATTTTTTTAAGGATGAGATAATTGTTTAAGGATGTTGCTAGATCATGTAGGAAGAAAATTTGGGTGGCAAAAGCACATTTGGAGCTTAGACTGGCCTCTGCTGTGAAGGACAGCAAAAAGTCCTTCTATAAGTATATTAATAGCAAGAGGAAGGGCAAGGACAACCGCCACTCCTTGGTAGACATGGAGGGAAATGTTGTATCAAAGGGTGATGAAAAGGCAAAGGTAATTAACACCTTCTTTGCCTCAATTTTTACTAGCAGGACAGAACGTCTTCAGACAGCTGGCCTGCAGAGCTGGCAGAAGGAGCCAGGGAGCTGCATAGTTTCCCTAAGTTTCATGAGCAGGTAGTTGGAACTCTCCTCAGCCACTTGGATCCCCACAAGTCCGTGGGACCAGATGGCATCCATCCTAGGGTGCTGAGAGAGCTGGCAGATGAGCTGGCTAAGGCACTCTCTGTCATTTTTCTGCAGTCCTGGCTCACTGGAGATGTCCCAGAAGACTGGAAGCTGGCCTGTGTGGTGCCCATGCACAAGAAGGGCCGGTTGGATGAGCCAGGGAATTATAGGCCTGTCAGCCTGAGCAAGATTATGGAACAGGTCACCTTGAGTGCAATCACACAGCACTTACAGGATGGCCAAGGGATCAGGCCCAGCCAACATGGATTTAGGAAGGGCAGGTCCTGCCTGACCAACCTGATCTCCTTCTATGATCAGGTGACCCGCCTGATGGATGTGGGGAGGCCTGTGGATGTAGTCTACCTGGACCTCAGCAAGGCCTTTGACACCGTCCCCCACAGCAAACTCCTGGCCAAGCTGTCAGCCCATGGCTTGGACGGGAGCACACTGCATTGGGTTAGGAACTGGCTGGAGGGCTGAGCCCAGAGAGTGGTGGTGAATGGTGTCACATCCAGCTGGCGGCCAGTGACTAGTTGTGCGCCCCAAGGATCAGTGTTGTGCCCTGTGCTCTTTACCATCTTTATTGATGATCTGGATGAGGGCATTGAGTCCATCAGCAGTAAATTTGCAGACAACACCAAGCTAGGGGCAGGAGTTGATCTGCTGGAGGGTAGTGAGGCTCTGCAGAGGGACCTCAACAAGCTGGAGAGATGGGCAGAATCCAACAGTATGACATTTAACACATCCAAGTGCCGGGTTCTGCACATTGGCCACAACAACCCCATGCAGTGCTACAGGCTGGGGTCAGAGTAGCTGGAGAGCAGCCAGGTAGAGAGGGACCTGGGGGTACTGGTCGATGGTAGGCTGAACATGAGCCTGCAGTGTGCCCAGGCATCCAAGAGGGCCAATGGCATCCTGGCCTGCATGAAGAACAGTGTGGCCAGCAGGAGCAGGGAGGTCATTCTGTCCCTGTACACCACACTGGTTAGGCCGCACCTCAAGTGCTGCGTCCAGTTCTGGGCCCCTCAGTTTAGGAAGGTTGTTGACTTGCTGGAACGAGTCCAGAGAAGGGCAATGAAGTTAGTGAGGGGTTTGGAACACAAGCCCTATGAGGAGAGACTGAGGGAGCTGGGACTGCTTAGCCTGGAGAGGAGGAGACTTAGGGGTGACCTTATTGCTGTCTACAACTACCTGAAGGGAAGTTGTAGACAGGGGCATGTTGGTCTCTTCTCCCAGGCAGCCAGTACCAGAACAAGAGGACACAGTCCTCAGACTGCACCAGGGGAGGTTTAGGTTGGATGTTAGGAAGAAGTTCTATACAGAGGGAGTTGGAATGGCTGCCCGAGGAGGTGGTGGAGTCACCATCATTGGAGGTGTTCAGGAGGAGACTTGATGGGGTGCTTGGTGCCATGGGTTAGTTGTTTAGGTGGGTTGGATTGGTTGATGGGTTGGACGTGATGATCTTGAAGGCCTCTTCCAACCTGGTTGTTTTTTTTTATATTATTATTATTATTATTATTATTATTATTTATTATTATTATTATTATTATTATAAATATTTTGTTAGGCCTTCCCTCTGATTTTAACCCACAGGCTCTCAATCCCCTTCATCCTCCACCTCAAACTCTGTGGCAAAGAGTGTCCTCTCTAATATACAGAGCCACCCCTCCTGCTCTTCTCCCCTTGCCTCTCTCTCCTAAAGAGCCTGTAACCCCCCCAGTGTAGCACTCCAATCGTGCATGCTATCCTACCATGTTTCTGAGATGGCAACTATATCATAGTCACCTTGGTGGACCAGGACTTCTTGCTCCCTCTTGCTTACTGCCCATGCTGCGTGCATTGGTGTACATGCACTTCAGCTGGGCTCCTCAATTTCTCAATTAACCACTAATTTGTGTCCCACTCTTTCCTCTTCAGAGGGACTGATTTCCTCACACACCCCCTTCAGACCTAATTTAAAGCCCTCTTATTGAGCGCCCTGACAACTCTACTGCTAGGACTGTCTTACTCTTTACAGATAATTCCACCCCATCAGGACCCAGCAGGTCAGATGCTGTAAAAGTTGCCCCATGATCAAAGAACCCAACATTCCGCTGCTGGCACCATCTCTTGAGCCAATTGTTGATGGTATGGGTTCTCCCATTCCTCTCAGTGTACACCCCTGCCACTGAGGGAACTTAGCAGAACACCACTTGAGCTCCTGCCCCATTGATCAATTGTCCAAGGGCCGTGAATTCCTTTTAATTGCCCTGGTGCCCTTGTCAGTTTCATCACTTCCAGCTTGTATTACCAGCAGAGGGTAATAGTCAGAGGGCTGGATTATCTTTGGGAGTCTCCTTGTGATGTCCCTTACCTGCGCCCCCGGTAGGGAGCAGACCTCCCTGTGGGAAGGATCGGGATGACATATGG